>NC_138950.1:35791906-36256906 GCF_965226115.1 Aulonocara stuartgranti | reverse complement strand
ATCAGACTTAGACTGGGAAATACATATTCAAAAAACTAAAATCATAGTGAGCTAAAGTAGCTTTCTTCTGGTGAGAAGAAAGCTTTTTCATTAGAAGGACCAATCGGAACCTGTCAAAATACAAAGTAACTGATCTGGTGAAAATGAGTGACTGGCAGTTAAACCAGCAGTAAATTTTGTTTTAACCTTGTTCTTTCTACTTGAATCTGTCATCACATACTATAGACATTCTTCAAGAATTGTACTGAGCAGCTCTTCTCAGACAGGAGAAAAGTAGCACATGAACATCTCAAAAATGACATGGTCTTTTCTACATGTTTTTCCCTAGATGGTAATCCAGTGCAAATATGTGCCCCTGCTCTTTCTCATGTGTGTACACTGTCTTCAGGAGAAACAAAGTTTTTGACGTAATTTATTTAATATATTTTTAGACTTGTTATCAATCTGTTCTTGTGTCCTATGGTATGCATTCTTTTCACACCTCAGAAAATAACTATGTATATATATGTTATATAGAGAAGCAAATCTACAACAACCTACAAAAAACACACAAAAAAACACTGTATAGGGATTGTATTAGCCTGTACATTTCTAAGGCTGTGAAAAAATTTTTTTTAAAACTTGCATACAAATGTATATATTTTCTTGATTTTTACCCTGCAACTAGGATGTGGACAGAAAATCCTGTAACAATTAAAAGAAATGCAGTCATCTTAACTATAACTTGTGTGTACAGCAGTTGTAGATATGTCTAAGAAAAATGCATTTTTTGTTATTATTTTTAATTATTTTGTCACGGCAACACTGTGAATATGTATATTAAGAATTCACCGTGTTGGTCTCTACCTCTTGAGCTCAATAACTTGGCATTGTTTACCTCCACACATTTCTGATCATGTGGGGATGAAATAAAAAAACAATATCAAAAAAACACTTGAATGTCCATTCATGCTTTTATACCGAAATAATAAAATATTCTGCCCCTCCACATACATCTTCTGACAGACCTTTCTTGCACTCTGTAATACAAAACCTACCAGTAGCCAAGGGTTACCTGACTGTTAGATGTTCTGACCATGATGGTTGCATTCAAAGCTCAGTGTCAGGGACAGTAGTGTCAGCAGTTGAGGTTCCATCATCCATAATTTAACTAAGAGGTGCCCTTATGCCCTGTAAAATCGAATTAGTTCCCAGAACTAAAGTAAAGCTCACTTAAGATAACTAAGGACAGCTTATTCATTGCGAGTACACAGTACTAAGAATAACTTGATATTTTTGAGTGAGCAATACTAATTGTTTACCCTACTGATAAACATTTCAAGTTCTACTAAGTTAAAAAAAGAAATTGTGGTGACTTACTATTTTTAATTTTCCTTACATACAAATAAATGCAGCTAAATCACATTATGTTTTATCATCCTTAAACTTAAGAGATTTCTAGTACAAGTATGATTCAAAAACAAAAATTAAAAGCACTTGCAATGCAGTTAAAATTATCCCAGCCTTTTTTTCAAATGCAAAAAAGTATGTCAGCCAACATACTGGACACTGTTATGTTTAACAACAAATAAGTATATTCCCATTCCCCCATTAGATTTTAAATATTAGTACAATTAAATTGTATGTTTATTTGTTAAGATAATTTAAACCTTTAATAACCTTACACTGAGACAAATTCTCAGATTTAATTATTCTGAAACTAAGTTAAAGCTTCCCATAACTTTGTATTGCAAGTTACATTGCTGATATAATCAGTATAAAATGTATTTATTGTTCAGCTCAAACAACACATTTGTTTTGCATTCAAACACAGGAGCTTTGTGTCTTGTAACATTTTAAGGATGGTTTGTTTCCATTCTTGGCATTACTGCCTGAATGACTGCCATGGATTTAGACGATCCAAATGTAAGTGCCTCAATGAAGTCTTTGACATTGTTGCAACTTCCCTTAAGGGCAGTGGATGTGGGTTGGAAGTGCAATGACCTCAAACCTGCAGGTGACCATCTTCACTGACCACACACCTTCTGTGACGGAGGGCTTATCACTACTGGTGTCCTGGAAGGAAACAATCGTATTATTGTATGGTCGACCTTGCAATATAAAGCACCTTGAGGCAACTGTTGTTGTGATTTTGCACTGTATAAATAAAATTGAATTGAATGTAGAACACCAACTTATTTGGCTTTTTAAAAAATGTATTTCTGCATTTCCTATAGAACAGATCTCAAGTTAGACAAACTAGCTGTGTGATTACATTATTAGTAAAAAATACTGTAAATTTGATATAAACAATTGTGGCACCTCAACTTGCTTCTTTCGATGTGGACGAGTAGCAACTCTACTCTACCCCTCTTGAATGACTCTTCACCACAACAGACTGGTATAGCGTCCACATCACTGCAGCTGCAGCAACATCCATCTGTCGATCTCTCATTCCTCTCTTCGTTCACTCGTGAACAAGACCCTGCGATAAATAAACTCCTTCAACCGGGGCAGCAACTCATCCCTGATGCAGAGTAGGCACTTCACCCTTTTCAGCTGAGGACCATGGCCACAGATTTTGAGGGGGCGATGTAGGTAGAGTGTTCGCCCCATGATCGGAAGGCCGGGGGTTCAAATCCACCGAATTACTAGCCTGAGGTACCCCTGAGCAAGGTACCTTCTCTACACACTGCTCCCCTGGCACTGGATTGATGGCTGCCCACTGCTTCACTGAGTGAATGGGTTAAATGCAGAGGACTAATTTCCTACTGGATTAATAAAGTATGCATTGTACATTGTCATTCCCACCATTCCACACTCAGCCATCAACTGATGTCTAACCAATCCTGACAGTACCCCTCTTCAACTTGATGTGATTATCACCACGACAGGCACCAACCATCTTGCAGCCTCAGCTCCTTCCAGGAGCCTCAACATTGCCCATTCCAATTCAATGTTCCCAGCCTCTCTCAGAATGCTTTCAGGTGTGCTAGGTCTGTCTGGCATGCGCCCCTGGCACCTGATCCAACTCACCACAAGGTGAAAGAACAGTAAAAAATAAAATTTCCCAAGCCAAAGCACAAATCAAAATTGACGTAAAACAGGTTGGTTTAAAGTATGATTAAAGTTTAGCACGATCAATGATGATTATTAATATTTTGGAAAACCAAAACACTTACCACCCAGTTGATGTCTTCTTGCATGTGTTTGATGTAATGTGGGGAGTGCTGGCCCAGAGCCTCAAAGAAAGCAAGCAGAGGGAGAAAAAAAAGAAAATTGTTTGGAAGCTGAGATTGCTTCTTATTGACTTTGCAACCATTATAGCTTAAAATATAGAAACACAATGTACACCTCATACTAACTAATTAGACTAGCACATATACTTATTAATAAAAATAATAGAAAAAAATAGTCATTTAAAACACTATCTACTACTATGTCTGAATGTGTGGTATTGCCAATGTCAGTTTAGGCCTAAAGAGATGTGTGTTATAAAAAAAAAAGAGACCACCTAAATTAAATGAAATCATTACATGCTTGTTAAAAGCTAACTTCCAATATATAGTTTCTAAAAAGCACAATAACCATTGTATGTATATTTATATTTAACATAGTCTACCCCAAAATGTTTCTGATGATTCAATAGTAGAGTTTAACTAATTTGTTTAGAAGAAGCTAAATTACTTTTCAGCTATAAAGCCCAATTAGATTGTAACCCTAATCTGGTTTATAGCTTTTGAATTTCACAACAAAACATGAATCTAAAATACTATTAAAACTAACAAATACTAGTATTATTTAAAATGAAATTAAACAGAAATGTTGGTTAAATGTAAAAATAGCTTGCTAAAGAATGGCTAGATTTGACATTAACAGATGCCACAGATATTCAAAAGCAGCAACAAAGCATTAGAATAAATGCCGGGTCTAAGAATATACAGTTAATATGTTATAAAAGTCCATATGAATTAAAACAAGCCGAACCCCTAAGGGCTGCACCCTCTGGAAATGTTTCGTCTTGGCTTCTGCAACGCTTACTTTTCTATTTCAAATGAGCAACAGTAAATTTGCTCAGTCTTTTATATAAGGTTTTTAAAGCTGTGGGGTTAATTTTTTAACCAACATGAGCCGAGAGGCAGCACTGGCTAGCTAGCAACTTCATAAAGTGCTAAACTGCAAGAAGGCACAAAAACAGTTTGAATGAGAATAAACATTTACTCACTAAATCAGTGGTGATACGCTGATTGACATATAAGAAATGTCAACAATACAGGTTTGCTCAGCATATTTCAGAGAAAAAAAGGCATGCTATGAACATGTGGATTGATCTGTGCAAGGGATGAGGAAAGCAGTGACATGGCATTTTCAAACCATATCATTTTTTCCTTCCGCTGAAGAGAGACTGCCTCCAGACGGGAAGAAATAAAAGCATGGATGACTGTTTCGAGGTGCCTTGAAAGAAAAGATTTCACTCTTGCCAGTTGCCTTAAATGATAAAAACTGGACTTCACCACTGCTCTAATTTGGCTGTCCAATTTAAAACCAAGGTTCAGTAATAACAGGTTTAAAATAAACTTCCAGGGGTCCCAAATCAACAGAGGACTCACAGTGCCCACTAGGTCCAAACACCAACACCTCTGTTTTCTTTTCATTAAAATTTTAAAGTTTAAAGCCAACCACACTTTAATGTCATCTAGACATGCCAAAAGAGGTTTGATGGCGATGCCATCCTTCTGCTTTAGTGGCAAATAAATTTGGCATTCATCAGCATAACAATGAAAAGCAATCCCTTCCCGTCTAAGGATGGAACCCAGAGGCAATAAATGTAATAATAATTATTGTTAATAATAAATAATAATGAAATAAAACAAAAGAAAATGACCATACCATATGGTTTCATTTTCAGTTTTGAGGGCATTTGTATGAGCTGAGATGCAGTCTCTCAATCTAGTCCTTTGTTTTTGTCTAAAAACAAAAACAAAAAGCAAATCAAAAATTGATTAACTAATTAATACTTTTAGTTGTACTATGCACAACTGGGTGACTTATTTTTTTATATACAAAGGTCCAAAAGCAGTATAAACTGTCAGATAATGAAGTAAAATATAAAGCATAGTGAAGCAACAATAGAGAGCGGTGTAAAAAGGGAAGCTCAAGTAAAGTAGGTAACTGTGAATTTAACCTACTTAAGTTATTATTTATTAGATCTTTTATTAGATATTTGCACACAAAGAAGGCAACAGCACCACAAAAACATTCAGGGGGTTTTGTGACTCGAATTAACTGAGGTGACAAAACAAAAACCTGTGGACTGAATGAATAAAATACAGAATCTCTATGCACCAATGGCACACAGTACAATAATATATTTTGAGATCGTATATGAAATATCTAGGAGTATATCCATCCACGGTGCATTCTAAAGTTTGTCATATTATATAGATAGCACAGCATGGGGATTTAAAAAGAATGGGCCTGCAGGTCAGAAGTGGATGCAGTTTGGTCCACTCAGCTTTGCCAAGTGTGACAATTGCAGCGAAGTAATTATTCAGTTTTCAGTAAACATGATGACACCATTACTACACAGGAGATGAGTAATTTGTGATTTTATAACTACAAGGATGTAAAATACTGCTGTTTTGTTGCAAATCTGGTGTTCAGTGTCCAAAATTCACATTATATGATCAAATCAAAAGGGAGGCTGCCCATAACCAAGCAGGCCTGAATCCAGACGAAGACATTGTCTTCAGTCACATCTTCATCAGCTGTTAAATCTTTACTTTCTTCAAAGTTAAGCTCTGTCCACAGGATGGCCTTGGTCACTTCTATTTTTGTTCATTTCCATCACAAGTAAACATAATGTGTTCTCTCAGAAATCTGTAAAATATAGCAAATGTCATAAAACACAATGCAATGCAAACCACAATTAATTTTGTAAATTGTCTATATTTATATGCTAGAACATCTCATTAACAACATAAATAATGACTTGAGCTTGGCAAGAAGACAATTCTTCAGCCAGAAAGGATTATAAAAGTGAAGTGAGACAGCCATCACAAATAGTATGTTTTAAACGTGGTCTTTAATATGAATATAATTTTGTTTAAAAAAAAATGTATCTTGTTAACAAAATTGTTAGCAATTAACAATTTAAGATATATTGTTCATTATCACCAGGCTGTCACCTGGTAAGAATGAACCACCAGAGCATTTAATCACAAGAATATCTTGTAGACATTATGTATACAAAGACATAATGAGGGGAGCAGTCCATGAAGGACTTAATATACCTTGGTCAATGGACCTAAATCTTCAGAGAGTTCTCTTGTGAAGTAACTAGATTCCGTGCAGCATTGACTGTGGCCAGTAGGGTCCTACAAGACAAACCCAGAGTCAAATCTAGATTCCTTTTGATTTTTGAATGCACTTGAACTGAATTGAATTAAAGATAAACTGTTGAACTGGGCAAGCCTACTAGCAACTTCAAATAATGTCAATCCAAAGACAGTGAATCATTTAAATCATATAAGTATCTATCTATCTATCTATCTATCTATCTATCTATCTATCTATCTATCTATCTATCTATCTATCTAGATAGATAGATAGATAGATAGATAGATAGATAGATAGATAGATAGATAGATAGATAGTAGGGGTGCAACGATATTCGTATCGATATTGAACCGTTCGATACAGTGCTTTCGGTTCGGTACGCATATGTATCGAACAATACAACATTTGTAATTTATTTTATCAATTTTCCTTCTGACGATGCTGTCTGTGTTGAGCGCTCAGTGAATCTGTGTTCGACTACTCCTCCTAGGCTGCACTGTCCAGCGCAGATCCACTGAGCGCTCAACACAGACAGCATAGTCAGAAGGAAGAGCGCAGGGCACCTCCCCCACCCTCATTCAGATCTGGCGTTTGGAATTATTTTGGTTTTCATGTGACGTATGACCCTGAAGGTAAGCGAGTCATGGACTAAAGTAAAACAGTATGTTGGATGTGCCATGCAATGCTCAATTACATTGGTGTGAACTAGTGTGCTAGCGCAGTTAGCTCGTTAACGTGTTGGCCGTCTAGCCCCATGCACGGAGCGATCGGCGGTAGCTCGTTAACGGAGATTTGCCGTGTTGTGGCGTTAAGGTCATTTCAACGAGATTAACCTGAAAGCACTAGTGGGAACACGACGAATATGACTGCACATTTACGCCGACATCATCCTAGTGCAAAGACAAGTGGAAGCAGACAAAAAAAAGCAAGCATGCTACTAACTTTAGCCGAGTCATTTAGACAGCTGTTAGCACATGATTCTCCTTATGCTGCTGAGAATATAGCCCAGAAGAAGCGGATAGTATAGCTTTTATTTTGGAAAGAGCCATTTCTCTCTAATAAACTCTCTTTTCCAAAGATGAGTGATTCCTCAATCAGATACAGGGCTCGCAATATCGCTAGCCCGACGTCCCGGAGCTAGCGATTTTTTCAGTCGGGCTACCAAAATCTATCTCTTCCCTGAACGTCGGGCTATTGTAGGAAAAATATATGTCAATGCTTTTGCATTCTTTCAGAAATGTAGCTGGGTAATTATGTCATTGGCATCGGTGAGCCACTGTCAATATGTGACATATTGAAGTCGCGTTTGAATTTGCGCTTGTTTTTTTGCTTTCACTTTGCAATCGTGCGAACTGTGTATAGAGAGCAACAGCACTGATCTGTGAGTGATGATAATTTGTGCACCAATTCCTCTGACATCGTCTTATTAATCGTTAGCTTACTATGCAAACATGACAAGTGAAATCTCCCGCAGCTTAAACATGTGAGAGGTTGATCGCGCAGAGAATCGCTGAGCTTATGTGAGTGCGTGTGTAAAAGCATTTCATTTCTTCTGAGCCAAATAAGACAGGTCAGGGTGAAGAAGTGACAGCCAAAGAAAAGCTTACCACAAAACGGAGAAGTTATGACAAATCAGACTATAAGGCAAAAAGAAAGTGCAGCTTTATGGTTTCATGGACAAAAGAATTTCTGTGGCTGCGATATGACGAGCTAAATAACCAGGGCTGCACATAAGTGGTCCGCAGGTGCGCATTCGCTGTCAAAATAAAAAACACGCACAAGGGTTAGGGTTAAATTTAAAAACTGTACTTTTGAGTTAAAATATATATTTATAATTTTAATAAATGACAAATTAAAAATGCATGAACATTTTTTTGTATCAAAAAAATATCGAACCGTGACACCAAAGTATCGAACCGAACCGAACCGTGAATTTTGTGTATCGTTGCACCCCTAATAGATAGATAGATAGATAGATAGATAGATAGATAGATAGATAGATAGCTTGTCTATAAAAGGTGTCTTTAAAAGCTGTCTGGACTCCTGGTGAAACATTTGCCCAAACACCCTGGAGAGGACACAGGCACAGGAAAGAAAGGTGAGTAATCACATCTTAGTCACTTCTTTGCACCACATTATTTTTAGATTTTCACACACTTGCATTAGTTCTCCTTACTGGTAAACCTTATTTGCTCTCAATCCCAATTCCTTTCTCCTCACAGACAACCACCACATTTCTTGATGAGGAGCAGCTGTGCGGGACCTGGAACAAAGGCTACCAACTGATTTTAAAATACGCAATAAATATTCAATAAATAATTAAACTTCTTGTGTGCAAATGTTCTTCATGTGCAAATCTATGCTTACAGTGCGATGCTAAATAAAGTGCTAGATAAGGTGCTTTTAATAAAGTGAAAGGTGTGCTCCTAAAGTGCTATACAAATTATAATATAAACAGTAGTAAGGGAGTCCTCTTCCTTACAGAGGCCAATGACTAGAGAGTGATAGAACCACTATCCAGGATGAAATGACAAAGATCCATGAGTACATCAGGAAGATGGCAACAACTGATCGTCTGCTTAGTGAATACCTCAGGCAGCAGAAACCCGAGACAGAAGACAAGCAAGTACAAGAACCATCATAGAAAAACATGCCCCTGCATGGTATGTACCACTAGCAGATAGAAAACATAGCTGATATCGAGAAATCCTACCAATGACTGAACAAAGAACAGAGGTGGGACCAAGTCATTGTTTTGCAAGTCTCAAGTAAGTCTCAAGTCTTTATCCTCAAGTCTCAAGTCAAGTCTCAAGTAATGTCAGGCAAGTCAGAGTCGAGTCTCAAGTCACTGGTGTAAAAGTCCGAGTCAAGTCACAAGTCTGAAACTTTGAATTTCAAGTCCTTTCGAGTCTTTAAAAAAAAAAAACGAAAAAATAATGTTGCAGTTATGCTAAATGTAAATATTAGACCATGTAATTTTAAAATCTGTGTTTTTCTCAACACATGACAAAATAGTGAACTTAGAAAATATACACAAATTGTGAAATTGCACCTCTTTAAAATGCAGCTCAATTAAACCTAGCTCCTAGAATAATTTTCACCGACAGTTCTGAGATAAGCTGCATGTTATTCTTGGATGCGGTTGTAGGACCGGCTTTAAAATCGCATGACAAAAATATCATACACATTAAAAAAAACTGTATCACCAACGTAGCCTGGACAACATTTGCTAGTTAGATGAAGTCAGCTATCTCATCTTAGCATATTTATATGCATATTTATAATTATATGGTTCTTGGAGTGAGTGCATACACTCATGAAGTTTAGTAACTTCCAGTCACTGCAACAAGCCCAGGTACAGTTTACCGACAGATGGGTGCAGGACCTTGAAATGCACCGTGTAGAACGAAAGACCATCGTACGTATCATAAGTTTACCAGTCTCACAAATCGTCATCATAAATACACATTCCTTAACCGTTTATTAATATGACCTTTGAGCTCAACGGTAATTAATTAGTAGTGGAAATAATTTCTGGTAGCATCACAGAAATGTAGCAGTGACAACAATATTGTGTGCTGTAATCGTACTGGGCAATTAGTGATACAAAAAACCTGTTTTATCCTGTGAATAAAAGTATATGTTTTTGTCAATGTACCATAATAACAGAAGCGAAACGCAATATTGTGTCAGGACAAGTCACTATTTATGCACAATAAATAAAGGAGCATAGCGCGACAATTTCTGTTCAGCGCCAGACTTGCTTGTAACCTATATCACTAATTATGTTATGAAAATGACGTATTAAGTACTAAAAAACACTGACCTTCGTGTAAATGCTTGGAGCAGACTAACCTGTGAGCTGGAGTGTTCTGGGACGTTATATTTGATCTTTGAATGGCTGCAATCCAGGCCATCCGTCGCGTCTTTGTTACTCATGGCTTGAACAATTTCTCTTCAACGACATAATCCGATAACAACCGATCTCTTTACCCGTCGGCTTCCCGTGGCTGTCATGCGACCGGCTATTGCAGTTAATAATACAACGGCTTCTTGACATTTTTGTGTTTCTTTTTATCGCTGTATAACTGATTTTAATTGAAAGCCTGCGTGCGCTAGTACCGCTTGCCACGAGTTCCCAGAATCCTTTGCGGTTCTACCCGTGAATGACGTCACATTTTCAATCTCTATATAATATGCATGTTAAATTTTATATTTGGGGTAAAATATCAAGTCTTTTCAAGTAAACCGGTTCAAGTCCAATTCAAGTCCCAAGTCATTGGTGTAAAAGTCCAAGTCAAGTCACAAGTCTTAGAACATTTTTTCAAGTCAAGTCTAAAGTCATAAAATTAATGACTCGAGTCTGACCCGAGTCCAAGTCATGTGACTCGAGTCCACACCTCTGACAAAGAAGGACTAAAAGATAAAACAGTCATGGCAACAAAGGAACAAGTTCTAAGCACAAGTTCAATAGATGCTCGGTCTACCACACGAGGCAAAACCCCAAGGTGCAGACTGTGCAAAGATGCCTCTAAGACAATCCAGCACATAACAAGGGTGCAAGATGCTAGCAGGCAGTCTGACACAGTATACAGGAACATGGACTGGAAGCCCCAAGCTCAAAATGGCCCCTTAATAGTGATTGACTGATCATATTTAAGATAAATTTATTGACTTATTTGAGGAGGACTGTAGAAAGACATCTAATACACATTGACGCTTTTGATTGAAGTTAATGAAGTTAACTCACGAAGATTGGAGATAACTAGTTTGAAAATGTATCTGCAGTATACTTATTCTAGTAACCATCTGCATTAATAATACCTCTACAGATGGTTATGAATATTTTTTTCTCTAATGGTTAAAAATTTATTTGTGAAGAAATTCATGGAATGCTTGGCTGACTCTTGGTGACCCTGGCTACAGTGGTGAAAAGAAAGCTTTGGTTGTTCTCAATTTTTTCAATCAGTGATGAATGAGATGCCACAGCTTTACAGAAGGCTTTTCTCTAGTAGAGCAAACTATGGTTCCAGGCTATCTAAAGATCTTGCGGGACACCATTTCAACTCAAGCTTACTTACATCTACTTTCAAGCGCACATTTGAGAGTTAGAACAGTTCTTTCAGTGCAAAAGAAGAATAAAATTAAAGTTAACAAAAAAGAATGTATATAAACAGAAAAAAATTTAGGATGTATATACAAATGTGTCCATAACAGCAAATACAATTGTTTTCATGTTGATATAAATATCAATTGTAACCGCAGTTGTAAACATGAGATGACTAGAGGGAGGGAGAGTACCACTGAATATCAATTAAATTCACATCCTTCTGCATTTCCTGTTAAAGTAAGGCATTTCTCAGTAGTGATACATTTAGTCTCCAATACTTGAAATGCTTATCTGTTCCCAAGCTTATTTTGTGTGTTACGGTAAATTTCGAGGTAAATTCTCCTGGGATACATGGGACAAAAAAAACAAACAAAAAAATTGCTTTCTCTGGGATGACAGTACAACTACCAGTGTTTCTCCCTCACCCCCTAAAATGGCTTACTTTTTCTGGATATGTGTTCTTTGTCTACAGGTAGTCTATTCAGTTCTTGTCCACTTTTAGAGTTAAAGCCTGTCTGTATTAGAATTATCCCTTTACGTTACTCAGCCAAAAGAGAAGTGAGTTTTTGAAAGAATTGTGGGTAACCTTTGTTAGGTACATATAGGTTAAATGCAGCCACTCTTACATTCTCTACTGAGTCCACTATCATACCAAAGTGGTCTTTATTGTCTTTGACCAGATCCTTCACTTTGCCAGTATACTGATTTGTTAAAAGGAAATACATCAGTAGATAATCTAATCCAAATACACAAAATCATGGGGTTTCTAAGATGGCATACGAAATTATAATATTAAGAAATAATTTTGGTAAATAAATTAATATTTTCACGTGTTAGAATGTTACGGGGCGTGGTCTGTGGCACCGCTGCGGGGAGGCTCACACACCGGAGCTGCATCAGCTTACCACGCCTTCCCTGCATTAAAGTCTGTACTGGATCCTGGGTGTTTGCTGTTGTTGTCGTTGGGGTGTGTGGCTGGCAGCTGAAAAACTGCAGCCGTGTGCGTGTAGTTACAATAACCGTAATAAAGAAAAGTGTTAAAAATGTGCAATATGTGGTCGGGTCTGCCATGTGTTGTCTACATAGAACCAAAAACTCTTTTAGACGCATTAGAGATTCAACGGAAAATGCTCTAAAATTTTGACTAACGGGAACATTTGAGGAACATTTGAATAACTTACTCAAGTTTGTGGACACAAGTTTGTGGACACAAACTTAAGTAGAGTAGGTCCTGAAAATGAATGATGATGAATGAATTTTTGTTTTGTTAAATGCAATAAAAAAGTTAAATGACAACAGCATTTTTCTTTAATTGATGCATATCCATGCATCTACTTTGGGCAACTAAGGTGTGAGTGTGTGAATGTTGAAAAGTGTTTAGGCATAGTTGCATGAATGTGTGTGTGATTGGGTGAATGAGGGACTGCTTTGAGTGCCTTAGTAGAAAGGCACAATGTAAGTAAGGTCTGTTAAACATGTAATGCAAGCAAAATTGCACATTTAGAAACATCTAAATATTCACAAAGCATTACTAACTTTGCAAATCCCATTAAATACCACCTTTCTAGACATTATGATGACTCAACATTTTACACTGCATGCCATGTTCTCACACATTCATGTCTAACTTCAGTAAAACAGTGAGGTCCTACCTGTATCCTTACGGTTTCTGGCATTTCTGCGACATAACCTGAGTAGAAACCAGAGTCAGCCTCCTCTCTGTCCTGATTATACTTTGTGGGTTTTCTTAGAGGAGTGTCCTCCCAGTTCTTTATGCAGTGGTGAGAACAGTCTTCATGGAATAACAGAGGAGAAATGCCTAACTGCAGGAGAACAGAAAGCAGTTCACCCCTTACACACTACGTGTTATACTATATTTGTGTGACTGTATTGATATGATTGTACTTGCCTCTCTGTAAAAGTCTCTTCCTGCAATAGATATAGCTGTAAGCGAGACTTTATCCCCACTCTGTCTAATCTTTCTAACAATGTCTTCATGCTCCATGGACTCAATAGGTTCCCCATTGACAGCAAGCAGCAGGTCTCCATCCTCCATTCCTGCACCCTGAGCTGGACTCCCCACATCCACTTCTCTCAGCACATGAACTGCAGGGTCACAGAAGATTATTATTAGATTTATTACTGTTTCCTGAAATATATTTATATATTCCTAACTTTGAGAAATATATGAATTGATTACATCTGGATTACATCTTGATATACTTTGTATAGATAGTTAAGCCTGGGCAAGGCTTAGCTCCATCTTCCAAACAGCCTGTCTCGCCCACCCAGCAGTGAATTACAGTAAAGGAAACAAAAGTATGACTTCTAATTCTGATTAGTTGGGCAGCTGACAGTCTGCCCTCCAAGTGTCCCACTGCACACTATCCTAATGAGATCGAAGATCAGTCATCAGAGGCATAAAGAAAAGCAACTTTTTTATAAAGTTGCTTTAGTGTTTAGTGTTGCTTTAGTGTTGCTTTAGTGTTGCTTTAGCCATTTAATGTTTTCTGTTTTTAAAGTGTTGAACGTAGGAATAAAAGCATTACAATAATTGTAATATTAAACAAAAGTACCGGACAAAATAAAAGCATGAATAACAGTACAAAACACAATTAAACATGAGTTAATAAAATCAACATGTCACAGTGGGTTGAAAGCTAAGTAGAAGTGGGTCTTAACAAGTCAGTCTAATGTGTAATTTCCACAATTTGTGAGCTGCAATGGGAAAAGACCTGTCCCTCTTGAACGTCCACTGTGTACTTGCAGATGGTGAACTGAACTAAGGCCACAGGACGGGAATACAAGTGCATTAGCTCAGAGAAGTAGGATGAATTTAAGGGCTTTAAGAACCAGAGTAATATAGTCTCTCTTATATGTTCCAGTTAAAAGTCATGTGGCACCAGCTGCAGGGAGGACTGGCTAGCACCAAATGGACTGGTTCTTGTATAGCGCTGTTCTACTCTTTGTAAGCATTCAAAACCCTATAGATGGCCCTGGTAGATGACCTGCTCTTCCTCCTGTGCTACAGCAACCTCCCAAACACAAAGAGATGCAGTAATCCAACCGAGCTGTCATAAAGGCATTATTTTAAAGTGATCTTTCAACACAATGTTTTTGTTTTATCTTTATCAGTTGCCTCAGCTGAAAGAAACTGCATTACACCACTGCACAGAAATCCACAGTAATTTTAGACTTTTAGACTGTCACATCTAAAATTACTGTCTAGGGTCCATGTGTACAGGAAAAAACCCAACAGTGCAACAGCAGGACCAAATACAATAACCTATGTTTCATTATAATTCAGTAAGTTCAGAGCTGTCAGTGCTTTTAGTTCCTCAAGACACTCAGTTTGTATGCAAGTCTGTATAAAGTAGACATCCTTCCATATTCACATGAAGAGGGAACAAAGGAAAGCAGTTTTGTGCTTTCTAAGAATGGAACTGAAGAGCATCAGAGAAAAAATAACAGAAAAAATGGCAGACGCCCAACTACTGAGCCCTAATTATATTCACAGTATTCATTTACTGTGTCTAGGTATTTGCTAGTTTAGCTTAGCTCGTAGCTGGCTTGCTAGCAACATGGCTTCTTCAACTGTTCTTCCTGCATCTTCCTGCTCAGTCTGTGAGATGTTTAGCTACTCTTTGGCCTCGTTGTACAATACTTGAATTAAATAAAGCCTGTTTACTGCTCTGAAGGTCAGGATCACTGAATTGGAAACCTGGCTCCGCACCCTTGAAAATCCCTATAGCCAATCTAAATGGTAAATGGTAAATGGCCTGTATTTGTATAGCGCTTTTCTAGTCCCTAAGGACCCCAAAGCGCTTTACACAACCTGTCATCCACCCATTCACACACACATTCACACACTGTGAACTTCAGGCCAGGAACAAACTCTGTTTATTGGCAATTCTGTTCCAGGTGCCAGAGCAGGTGAGACTGAAGGAACCCTGAAGTTGCTGGCTAAATGTAAAGGTAGATTTTGTAAAATTAGAATTCATGTTGGCAGTAATGACACCTGGTTACATCAATCGTAGATCACTAAAACTAATATTAAATTGGTGTGTAACTTTGCTAAACAATCTCAGACTATGTATTTTTCTCTGGTCCCCTCCCCAATCAGATCAGGAGTGACATGTTTAGCTGCATGTTCTCCTTAACTGCTGTCTGTCTGAGTCGTTTCCAAAAAACAATTTGGGTTTTATAGGTAAGACCATTAGGTGCAACACTATCCTTCCCACTTTGGACAGAGCAGCTCTAGGTTTCTCAAAATATGGCCAAATTTATTAAACCTGCCAAAATGTGACTATCCAGAATTGGGACCAGGAAGCAGACTTACAGTCTTACACATCTCTCTGCAGCTTCTCTTCTCCTGTCATCAAACAATTTAAGCATAAAAAAATCCCAAAGAAAGAACAATAGAATATCCACAGCTGCGCCAAAGAGTAAAACAGTTGAATGTGGATTATTAAACATTAGGCCTCTCTCTTCTAACTCTTCTAAGCTTTTGACAGTGGGTTGGGAAGCTTGAAAAGTCACTAAATATGGCACACACCTCCAATGTAGTGATGTGTCGGTCGCGAACAAAATGGCTCTTGGAGCCGGATCTTTGACGCGAACGACACGAGCCGGCCCCTTTTTTTTCGCTTCACTCAGCATGCGAGCCTTGTGCTTTACACTGGGATGAGGGGGGAGGGGCGGTAGTTACACTCAGTAGCACAGGAACAGAGCAGGAGGGAGAAAGAGAAAGACAGCCAGGGACAACAATGTCACATTAGAAAGGTATAGTAATCATCCACAACTATTTTCAGTTGCGGATGATAAAGGATTCAGAAAGTTTATTCATGCAGGTCCATATGACAGAGAATGTGCATGTTCTTTTTGTTTTCATATTATAATTTATATTTAATTGTGTTGTGGTTTGCAGTGTTTTGTGTTGTTTCACTTTAAATTTTTTAAAGGAAAAAGCTGAAAATTTAAACAGTTAAAAGTTGAAATGTGAATAGTTGGTTTTTGTATTATATGATTTATTTATTACATTTTATGTGGAGTGAATAAATAAAAGTATATTTACAGTGGCCCCTACAGACAAAGCACGTACAAACTCCGAAGGACGTACAAACTTTGAATCATGTAAAAACTCCAAAACACGTAAAAACTCAGAAGCACATAAAAACTCAAAACACATACAAAACACAATAGAAGTGCTCCAGGATGCTAGGTGCAGTGTTGAGCTTTTGTTACCTAGTGGCTACACAAGCCAGCAAGTACCAACAACTGGATTTGGTGTGTGGTAATAACAGGTAAATGAACATTTTTTTTAAATTATTTGAATATATATGAGTGATTGTGTATAAATACACAAACAATACACATATGCTTTCAATTGTGTAATTTAAGTGATCTAGGTAGCTCTGTTTTGGAAGTTCAGTTCATGCTAGAAATGTGCTTTGGAGTTTGTACGTGTTTTGTCTCTAGGGGCCACCACACATATTTATATATAAACATATATAAATAAAACCACTTTTTTGTACATTAGTAATTCCTTTTGTGCATAATTTTTTATTATTGTTAATAATAAATTAATTAAAGCAACAAAACAACCTGAAAAACCGGTTCAGAGCCGAAAGAGCCGGCTCTTTTTAGTGAGCCGAACCGAAAGAGCCGGTTCTCTAAAAAGAGCCGGAAATCCCATCACTACTCCAGTGTGAAGAAGGCTTTCTTGTTATGTGATTCTTTTCATGGAGTATTGCAAAATGACGCCACAGCACCCCCTACAAAATTTCTGAGTCTAAAATTTAGCAGCCTGATGTAAGATATCAAGATGTACAAAAAAGTCTCTTGGAGCAGTGTTCCCCATCCAACAGAAAGTCAGCCATTTTCAATTGAACATGTCAACGTTTGTTCACAGTTTTAAGGCCTCGTACTCTAATGAACATATCCTTGGAATTTCACCAGATCAACATAATCTGCGCTGAGTGGAATCAAGAGACCTCAGTCATGTTAAAATGCGAAGCTTTTCACGTTTCGTGAAACGGGTGGTCGTGGCCGCACGTCGAGTTTCAATCATTTGCCAAGAATTACAAAACTGCTATAACTCAAAGACACATTGTCCAATCCCTCTCACACTTTACAGGCACTATGACAGTCGTGCCTCAAACGGACTGATGTGCCATTTGTCAGCAATGGTTAGAGCGCCACTTTGTGGAAAGAGGAAGTGTACAAAAAGCTAAAATCGTCATTGATCTAGATGACATTTTGACTGGTGGTGCAATACATTATATGCTTGAGTGTGACATTAGATTGAACGGTAATCTCCATCGCCACCTGTTGGGCATGGCTGGGTGCGAGGGCCCTTCCAAAGCTGCTTCCAGCTTTAATTGGATTTAGGATTTTTGGCTTTTTCTCTGCTCATTTTTGTCTTGTTAGAGTATATATTTTAGAAGATTTCGATTTCCATTGTATCCTACTGGACTTGGCTTTCTCCTATTGGGTTATAGCAACACGGAAGAGATAAGGACAGCGGTGGCAAAGGTGTCCTCATATTCTCCAGTGTTTTTCTTCTCAAAGATTAGAACAAAATCAGCATTAGCTTAGAGTAGGTTAGTTAGATAAGTATCATTTAAGTGCCCACCCCCGCCCCAGCTGGGGTTCAGCTTCACAAACCTTATAAACCAGTCAGGCCCTGCCATCTGTTTCTCATCCCATGGTGTTTGATATTATCTGTTACTGCGACTTGATAAGCAAGCTTTCTGATGTCCTGATGCATGCTCAATCATCCAGGTAAGTAAATCCCCAAAAGTTGATTCTGTTCATCTGGATGTAGCGATTTCAGTGGGAGAAAGGTTTTATCACTGATCCAAGTGACTTCATCAGTCTCAGCTGACTGCAGGTTTCCCCAACCTTATACACAGTACCTTTGCACAGTGACTGAAACTAGCACCACTGATGAACAATGGACTGTCAAGGTCAGTTTCTTGATCATTAATATGCAAATTGTCATGACCATTGATCAACAAGACCATTCATCATTGATCAATGGCCATGAGTACCATTCACAGAGAGTTGAAGAATGGCTGCAAGCAAAGCATTGTGAGATGGTGACAGATGTATCCTTGTGCCTCCCCTTTTCACATAAATGGCCTCCTTGATTCCCTGCTCAAACCAGCGTTCTTTCCTGTCCATGATGTCTACATCCTCATTATTGAAAAAGTGTCCACTGGCCCACAAAAGTTTTGCGAGATCTCGCAAAACAAACTCGGGATCTCGCAAAACTTTTGTGAACTCTCGCAAAACAAACTCGGGATCTCGCAAAAGTTTTGCGAGATCTCGCAAAGCTCCGTCTTAATTTTTTTTCTCCCATGTCCCCTGCGGGGCTTCGTACTATATAAATAAAGCTGAATTGAAATCAGTTCAATTGAAAATAAAGTGGGACCCTATATCCTTTCATAAACTTTCCATTAATATGTCTCTCACCTTTTTGTTGTGTGCTTGCCAGCTTTTCTTGTCTCAACAGGAAGCCATATCCATCACTTCCCTTCACCAGATTCATGGTCTTAGCTTTGTGGGGGAGGCTGCAGCTTTGTGCCACCACAGGCATGATGGGAATTTTCCTTCTGATATAGCATGACTCACTGTCACTGTCAATAACAAGCACTGTCACTGAATCCCCACTCTTCTTCACCTGAGGGCCAAACACACCAGACAGTAATGCACATTCAGTGTAACAGAGCACACACATCAATTCTGACTGAGAGAAGAGGATCCGTACAGTTCTGATGAGAGCTGAGTATCTGAGAGTGGACACCATCAGTCCATTAATCCAGATCAGTCTGTCACCACTGAAGATACCCGCTTTCTCTGCTGGACCATCAATAACTGTTCTCACCATATATTGATTCTTTTCACCTGTTGACACATCCACAGTCTGTCCACAGTCAAAATCTACTCAATAATGCTTGATGAAAGAAAAAACAAAACTGTTGTATATTATAAGTAATCAGCAGAAATAATTAAATAGTTGCACATTTTGGGAACCATTAGATCACTTTTGTGATTTGATGGTTCTGGTCTATGTCCTAATGATACATAGACTAGAACCAGGGGAAACTGTTCATCTAAACTGAGTTTGAACTTTAGCACTGGAACTTCTTGGCTTTCTTGTAAAATAGTTAGAAGGTACAGTGACTTCAGGGGAGCTGTTTGTGATTGTGAGTAGTTAGCACTTGTCACAGATAGTGACAGCAAAATAAATACCATCGACTGAGACAATAGTCATTCCTAGGCCATGCTTTGGCTGTTTTTGGATGTGACATAGCCTGGGTCGAGACCAGCGATCCCCTTTGGTGGCATTGGCCAGGAATTTTAGGTCCACGCCCATAGACACTGCCTGGAAAAAGGAGAAAGGAGACATCTGCAAGATTCTGTGACCCGAAATATGTGGTTCTGGATTCATTCTTCCAGAATCTAAAGTTCAGAACACCCCCCGCAAAAAAAATCACAAAATTAAATTATTCATACAAACATTATAAATTGATTTGCATGATTTACTGAGTGAAATAAATATTTCTTCCCCAAGCAAAACATGACTTGGTACTTGTTGGTGGTGGTGGTTGGGGGGGGGGGGGGGGGGGCAATCTTTGCATTTAGTTATAATACTTTACCTATGTTGCCATTAGATGTACCCATTATGTGGTATGGTGAAATAGGTTGATGATGAAAAGCTTAACAAAGTCTGTTGGCGTTTTTTTGTTTAGTTTCTTTATTTAATGCTGTCACACTTTGTTTTGTCATTTAACTAAGAGCTTTGGGTTTCTGTCCACCAAGACCTTAAGATGCTTGTAATTTGAAATTTCTGCAGAAAGTGGGTTTAACAGTCAAATGCAGAGCAAAATTAATGCTGCAAATATGAGGATCTAAAGTAGGTGTCTTTCAGAAATAAAGTTTCAGTACCTTGACTAGTTTAAACAGAGAAATAAAAACCCTTCAAAGATACATACCTGAGTTAAATAAAATGGCGTCAGTGGCTTGCTAGCCTCACGTTAACCATAAATTGTTATGTAAACAACATGTAACTGTGCAATGATGGGACCACTGTTTCAATTTGTGTTTGTTTTGTTTTTCCATGTTATCCCTCGTTGTTAAGCACCTTGTAAAATTTCTTCTGATAACAGAGCTATAACCCTAATGGAATAGCCAGGAATCAAATCTCCAATCTTCCAATTGGTAGAGGACTAATTGTTACCTCCTGAGCTAAGCTGCCAGAGATGAAATGTTGAAAATTTGGGAGGGGAGGGGGGCTAAAGTAAAATATAGGACTAAAATATAGATTTTCAGAAGCCTCAACCTGTAGTTGATAGTAAATATGACATGTGAGCCAAGAAGTGCTCACCCTTTAATTCTTTTCTGAGGCCGTCTCTCAAAAAAAAGAAAAGAAACTGCCTTTGTGCAAAGGTTTAAAAAAAATTCATACACTTATACACACATCTGCAATGTTAACTTTAATTCCTCAGCAATCAACAACTATTTCGGGAGAGGTTGGAAAGTTCCTCATCGTCAGTATTGTCAGTATGTGTAGTAGCATTAGAACATGAGATTGTTGCTGGCTGTCACTGTTTTAAGAATAGCTGCATTTAGTCTTGATCTAAATGATGTTAATCACTGAGCATTATGATCACTGGTTACCAATAAGACATCAGATTTGAATAAAACATAGTTGTGTGAAAGATCAGTTCTCATACCCATTCATACTCTTCCCTCTTCAGCACCAGAAGAAATAGGTGTAAGCCACATGACTGGATCTGTCTCACAACCTGTTAGATAATTGCAGAGAGATAATCATAGACACATTATAAACTTACTCTTTTTCTGTATGGCAGAGTCATCCATTAAAACAGTTTAAGCCTGTCCTAATAATGTTTTTATCAATTATTCCATTTTACTTCAGACTGAATTTCAAGGTAGACCCTACAATAATACATAAAGAGAAAAACCCAACAATCATATGACACCTTATGAGCAAGCACTTTGGTGACAGTGTGAAGGAAAAACTCCCTTTTAAGAAGGAAGAAACCTCCAGCAGAACCAGGCATAGAGAGGGGTGGCCATCACCCAACCGGTGAGAGAAGGAAGAAAGGATAGAAGACATGCTGTGGAAGACAGCCAGAGATTAATAACCTTGTGTTGCTATACTCAGGGGGTGGAGCAGGGTATCACCTAATTGGAAACTTGTTGGTTCAATTATTCGCTACACCAGTATGTGTCCAAAGTATCCTTGGGCATTGAACCCCTGGTTGCTCTCCGATGCATCATCGGAATGTGAATGCTAGATACTTTAAAAAGCACTTAGGTAGAAAGAGAAAAAAAACTGCATGAGCCGTGGGGCATGTTTTATACACGTATCTATCTACACATATCACTTATACCTAAGTGGTTTCTAAAGTATCTAGCATTCACATTCCCTTTACATCCACTCCCCAAAGCGTCTCAATTGGATTTAGATCAGGGGAACGTGCAAGATGGTCCAAAAGAGTGATGGTATTCTACTGGAAGAAGTCCCTTGTCCTGCAGGCATTGTGTACTGTATCATTGTCCTGTTGAAAAGCCCAGTTGTTACCACACAGATGAGAGCCCTCAGTCATGAGGGATGTTCTCTTCAACATCTGGACATAGCCAGCAGCTGTTTGACGCCCCTGCACCTCCTGAAGCTCCATTGTTCCACTGAAGGACAAAGCACCCCAGACCATTATGCTGCCCCCTCCACTGTGGTGCATAGAAAACATCTCTATCTGTTTGTCATGCCAGTAATGTTGGAAATCAGGACCATCAAGGTTAAATTTTTCTCATCAGAGAATGAAACTTTCTTCCACCTTTTAATGTACCATGTTTGGTGTAAAGTCCAAACGGTCAGTTCTGTGGCGTTCAAGGAGACAAGGCCTTTGAAGACGTTTTTTGTTTTTGAAGCCTTTCAGTCTCAGATGCCGTCTGATGGTTATGAGGCTGCAGTCGGCACCAGTACCAGCCTTAATTTGGGTCCAGGTCCAGTGTCTTGACGGACAGCCAATTGGATCCTCAAGCTCAGTGCTGGTGAAATTTTCTACTTGACATTTTTGTTCCATAACCCTCAGGATCATTTAAGAAATTCCAAACGACTGTCTTACAGCGTCCCACCTAAGCAGCGATGACGCACTGTAAGACACCCTGCTTCTGCAGTTCGACAACCCGGCCACGTTCAAAAAGGGAACGTTTTTTGGTTTTTTTTGCTTTTGCCATTGGAACGTCCTGACAGTGTGACTACCTGAGAATGGGACAATGAATCCACATTTTTGCACAGAATTGGCCTTTTAAAGGCATGTGGTCCTAAACTTTTGATCAGCTGTAAAACAGCCTGTTTCAATTTAATTCTTGTTTTCAATATATTGCATGGTCAAAAAATGTTTCTTCTTGTTGCATGCTGAAGCTCAACTTGGAACCTTGTTAAGATCCAACCTTGCAAAATATGATTTTTTGCCATTTTTCAAGTGATCTTAAACTTTTGATTGGGATTAACTAATATTGACCTCTTACATACCCATATGGAAAAGATATATATACATCTTATAAAGTTTGTGTCTGTCTTGTGTGAAACTTATATGAAAAGCATACAAGAGTGAAAACAGATATAAGGTCCCTTGAAAAATTATATAAATGAAACTTGTATGTTTTGGATGCTTACTAAAACAATATATGAAAGTAATGAGAAAGTGGCCACTTTCATGAGTAAATCATATAAGCCTTATATGATTCACTACATGAAGTAGGCCACATCACAGTTTTTACTATTTCTTTTCCATATGGGATAGTATGTGACAATGTCAAACAATGTCAAATAATATAGAATTTATCACATTCTAAAGGATGGAAAGTCAAGAAAAAAATGTAATTGCAGTACAGCAAGTATGCACTGTAAGAAAGGACAAGCTATTTTGCAGAATGTCTGTTGTTTTAAAAAATGCAACACACAGCGGAAAATCCTCACCATGAAACCATCCTTCCATTTTCTTGAAAGCAAAATTATGGTTTCAGCCACTCATAACCTTATCTAGCCAGGCTCTTTGCCTTTCTCAGCTGGTACGAGGCAAGGAGGTCGTCAATACTCAGGTTTCACATCTAAACAGTTGGACAATTCAGAATCACTAACGATACTAAAATCCATGCCTTTGGCAGAAGGAGAGCATGCTAACTCTACAGAAGGCCCCTAGGAGGCTACAAACACCTGCTTGCTGTGAGTAAACATTGCTTGCTTTGAGTAACACAACTAACCACCATTGTACCCACTATCATATTGCACAAATTCTAGATACTAACCCTGCTAAAATCCATGTTGACCACATATTCCTCATTCACCTCCAGTACTCGATCTCCATCCTTGAGGCCACTGTGCTCTGCAGGACTCCATGGATCCAGATCTGTGATCTCAAAACCCTGGCTGTACATACACAGATGAAAGCCAAAGCTTTGGCCCTCTGAACGCTTCAGGTGGCACAGTCTCGGCACCACGCTTGGATCTGGCTTTGCAAACACAGGAAAAAAATCAACAACTAGTAGGAAGCGGGAGGGTATTATGAAATGTTTTGTTTGTAAAGATGTGTACATCTCACCAGGATCATCAGTCATGACCAGAGCTGGGTTGTCAATCCCTTCCTTTGGATTAAAGGTAAAACTGATGTAAGGAGATATTAGAGTCAATTTAAAACTCCAATTTTAAAAGGATACGATACAGTTTCATATAAAAAACTAGCACAGAGAAGGCCTGTTTACAGCAGAACATGCACCTTTTACAGAAGGTATATATGCATTTTCTTATGTTGACTATTTAACATAAGAAACACATCTAGTTACACTGATTAACAACAAGATTTATTATGTATAATATTCCTGTTCACTCCCAATTATAATATTGCTATACCAAATTGGACAATTCTGCATTGAAGTCCAATAGTGTCACCCATTGCAATGGTTAATGGACTGGTTCTTATATACAGCTATTCTAATCTACCTGAGCAGTCAAAGAGCTTTATACAACTTGCCTCATTCACCCAAACAGTTTATTATGCTTTTCCTACATAAGTGTTTTCTATCTAACATTCACACACTTGCGTGGGAGAACAACTTGGAGCTAGTGTAGCAACCCAGTGATATTCAGCATGCTGGAGCAGCCAGGGATCAAACCATCAACCTTCTGATCAGTAGATGACGTGCTCTATCTCCTAAGCTACAGCCACCCTTCACAGTCAATCTTTACATAGAGAAAGTGAAAAGTGAATCTTTGGGCTCCTCAGAGGAACAAAACAAAATCACTTCAATTGATTTCAATTCCATTTTGTTTGTGTTTCTCCAAATCGCAACAACAACCACCTAACGGTGCTTGAACCCAGTAGAAAAAGGTATCCTTTGAATATAGGTTACCACTCCTGGACTGTGCTGAGGAGAACCCCAGCCTCAGCATTCAAGTTTACCAAAAACCCACAGACACAGCTCAGTAGTCTTTGACTCACACCAAACACTACAACACAAACTTGGGGTGGTCAGGACTCTAACGCACCAACAGAGAACATTCCCTCAAAGGCAGAAGAAATAAATGAGGAAAGCACTTAACACATGGCACAACAAGACAAAACTCAGCTGAAAGGAGAAAGGCCAATCCTTTGAGGATGCCAGTGTTTATATTTTGAACACTGGCAGAGAAGACAGATGGTTTGAAAGCAGTAAAGGAGTCTATCTATGTCCATGATGAATGACCAACATCGAACACCAGTGGTGGCTTACAACACTAGCTGTCAGCCAACTACAATGTAATCTTGACATCACTGCCCTGTCACTTCAATCCACACCTTACCTCACGTGATCTTGATGGCTCACATAATGGGGCACTGGGGCAATGTTTCACAGATGGTAATCCATGATTTATTTTACACACTGGCTCATGTCATGTGATAATTTGCATATTAACCCTCAGAACCACCTCCAATGAGACATCTCCCAATGGAGCTTAAATACATGGGACTATTCATCAGTTGTTTTGTGACTAGAGATGGCTCTGACGAAATATCTTGAAAATGTTTTTAGACATTTTAGGGTAAGACTGAGGATGATATGAAAAAATCTGAAATGTTTAAGTTTTATTACGCACTCACACACATTAACTCTACATGACGGTAAAATTAAAATAAAATATTACCTTTGGTTATTACTGCGTTAAGTACTGTGTTTAATAATGGACTGTTGAAGTTTAACAGCAGCAACATTATTTATTCCAAATTTTATTTTAGTGTTACTGTCCATTGACTTGTGGAGAGAGATAGAAACACATTGTTACTAAATAATCATATAAGCTCAAGAAGGTGTCCACCCTGTTACTCTTATAGTATAATACTCATAGTAAAATTACAGTAATGGTAACTCTTTGAACCCATAACAGCATGTTAAGAAGTAATGGCAAAAAAGGAATTTTGCTGAGGAGAACTCACTCGCTCACATTCACTTTTTTTTAGTTTAACAACTCTTGCCTCCACTAACATAGGAGGGGCCAGCCAGATACCAGTGGGGGGGATAGAGATGTTTTGGCTTCACTTGACTCAGGAGGTAGAGCGTCTACTAGTTGGAAGGTTAGTGCTTCAATCCCTGGCTGCTCAATTCACACGTTAGGCAGAAGAAGCATAGAAAAAGTCCTCAGGTGTTGTATAAAAACGAGTCAAAGTACTGCTATTCAAGAGACAGTCTATTTATCATTACCATTTGACAAGCTTTAGTCTCAGCAGGTGGACTAGTATTTATTTAGAGACAAATAGACAAATTTATTTAATTGCTGCATGATATTAAGGGTTTTCTTAATTGCAACAAGCAATCAAGTTGGAGACAAAAATCAGAAATAATGTATTTATTTAAGCACAACCTACAACAACATTTTGGGAAAAAAAGGCCGCTCATGTTCATCGCAAGGCATAAAAGATTCTAGTGGGTCAAAAGGAGAACTTACTGTGGATTTCTGTGCATTCTGGCCACCTGAAGGAGAAACAGTGACACAACATGTAGATACATCTGTCTTAGTTTGTGGATATAATGAATTCTCATTATATTATACACTTTTCAGGACAACCATGGCAAGCAGTACTTACCTTGTCATATCTAAAAACAGACATAAATAAAGACTTACCAAAGTCCCTCCTTTCATATCATACATTGCATTACATTACATTACCGCCATCCTGTGGTCGCACTTTGCTATTGTTGCTGTTTCAATCTGACTGGTGACTGTAGCTCTGTTATATGAGTGTGCCTGTCACCTGTTAACATTGACTGGAGCTGATTAAGCTGAAGGGCCAGCTGCTTTTTTTCTGGTGGTTTCAACATGTGCATTGTGAAAACCTCTGTCCTTTCACAGTAAACTGGTAGAAGTTGGTTTCAGTTGGTTGGTAAAAGTAGAATGGGAGGCAGACACTTCAGCTTTCAGGCCTCTTTTCTGTTGAACCAGCTCCCAGTTTGGTTTCGGGAGGCAGACACCCTCTCTACTTTGATGATTAGACTTAAAACTTATGATAAAGCTTTGATACTGATAAATATAGTTTATCAATATTTGATGTTGATAAATAGAGTTCCCATTTTTGCTTGCTCTTTGGGGTCATCTGATTGCTAAAAATTTCTCTTTATTAGTGTAAAACTTGAATTGAATTGAATTGAATCACAAAAAGAAAAAGAAAAAACACTCAGGCACTGGGAGAGCATGTAGTGCCACTCAAAAAAAAAAAAAAGAAAAAAAAAAAAGAAGAAGCCCCAACTAGGAACCTTCAAGCAGCAGCACTAACCACTCCACCACCATGGCTATTCTGGCTGTATGAGGTGGCCAAACAAGGCCACACATTATATGGTTTATTTTTTTTTTCATCTATCACCTGCTATAGAAAGGATAACACAGCTTAACTTATCTTAACTCTTTTTTTATCACTAATAAAAACCCATCATCAATCATTATAAAGTTAGATTCATGATAATTAGTGAATACAATTTTTGTCTACCCTCTCCTGTCTGCTCGTTTTGACATGTACATGCTGTACTTGTTTTGCCACTGCATAGCTGGAAAACTGCATAGTTTCAACTGCATAGAAGCAAAATTTAATTCAAAAAGGAAAAAATGCAATATATGTCAGTTGTGTCCGTTGCATTGTGGCATATGAAAGCATAATAAACTAATTTTTAATAAAAATGCAAGTTGTTTCTCACATAAACATTGATTAAGCCAGTCACTGATTCTGGATATAGCATAAAGCGTGAAGGTCGGAATGTTGCTTGAACCCTTAAAACATTAACTTTTTTAATGTGCAAATGAGCACATTCTCATTCTCCGTTCTCTTTAATGCAATTCATTCATTATGTTTAAAGAAAGGGTAGTGGAAATGACCCCCCAGAAACATGGTCTTTTGTGTCAATATTTCACAATACTCTTCAAATCCAACTTTGTGTGTGTAGGTGTGTGCACACACATGCGTGTGAGTGTGTGCTCACACACAAAAATATCCTGCCTGTGGATTTATTTTTTTCAAATAGTGAAAGGCAATGTTTAACCAGGAAGAACATAGCTGAAGTTAGTGTGTGGTTTTATATTGACAGCAATATATACCATAGCATTTTGAAAAACACAATCCACCACAATGATAATTATGCATAAAACACTTACCGTAAAAAACAAAACAAAAGTAAACTGGCTTACCATCACTGCTATGACATTTCACACAGAGGAATTATGCCGTAACTAAGGAGTGCATGTTTACACATTTGAATATTCAAATCACGAACAGTCATATGTTTGAGAAGCAGAAAATAAACCCTACCTTTTAAGGACCTCATGAAGTTCTGTGTGCTTGGCATTTATATCTGCTCAGACTAAGGCACTGTGGACGGACAAGGTTCACAACAGACAGATAATAAAAACCTAAGATACTGACTGCTTTCTGCTTAGCCATAATGGTTAAACATTTACTCCATGACACGCCTCAAGAGGTCTGTGTGCAGAGTGTGATGCATTGCAATGGAAAAGACAACATAATGCACCTTTACCACTCTGTGGCACTGCTGTTCACTGTGGAGGACAAAATAAAAAAAATAACTCAAACCAAATAAATAAATTTGATTATTCCAAAGCAATACATCCTGCAACATGTTTTCAAATAAATTCTTGATTATCATTATATTTTATTATATAAAATATATTTTATTATATATTTTATTTTATTTTATTATAAAAAAAACACCCAGCACGCCCCTGCGGGCGGTTTATCCTTCAAGCTCGGGTCCTCTACCAGGGGCCTGGGAGCTTGAGGGTCCTGCGCAGTATCTTAGCTGTTCCCAGGACTGCGCTCTTCTGGACAGAGATCTCCGATGTTGTTCCCGGGATCTGCTGGAGCCACTCGCCTAGCTTGGGAGTCACCGCACCTAGTGCTCCGATTACCACTGGGACCACCGTTACCTTCACCCTCCACATCCTCTCGAGCTCTTCTCTGAGCCCTTGGTATTTCTCCAGCTTCTCGTGCTCCTTCTTTCTGATGTTGCTGTCATTCGGAACTGCTACATCGATCACTACGGCCGTCTTCTTCTGTTTGTCTACCACCACTATGTCCGGTTGGTTAGCCACCACCATTTTGTCCGTCTGTATCTGGAAGTCCCACAGGATCTTAGCTCGGTCATTCTCCACCACCCTTGGGGGCATCTCCCATTTTGACCTCGGGACTTCCAGGTTATACTCGGCACAGATGTTCCTGTACACTATGCTGGCCACTTGGTTATGGCGTTCCATGTATGCCTTGCCTGCTAGCATCTTGGACCCTGCTGTTATGTGCTGGATTGTCTCTGGGGCATCTTTACACAGCCTGCACCTGGGGTCTTGCCTGGTGTGGATCTTGTACTCAGAGCTTGTTCTTGTGCTGCCATGATTAGTGCCTCTGTGCTGTCTTTCAGTCCAGCTTTGTCCAGCCACTGGTAGGATTTCTGGGTATCAGCCACCTCCTCTATCTGCCGGTGGTACATACCGTGCAGGGTCCTTCCATGATGGTTCCTCGTCTCCCTCCTCTTTCTTGGGTTTCTGCTGCCTGAGGTATTCACTGAGCACTCGGTCAGTTGGGGCCATCTTCCCAATGTATTCTTGGATGTTCGTTGTCTCATCCTGGACTGTGGTGCTGACACTCACCAGTCCCGGGCCCCCTTCCTTCCGTTTAGCGTACAGCCTCAGGGTGCTGGACTTGGGGTGAAACCCTCCATGCATGGTAAGGAGCTTTCTTGTCTTGATGTCAGTGGCTTCTATCTCCTCCTTTGGCCAGCCTATTACCCCAGCAGGGTACCTGATCACGGGCAGGGCGTAGGTGTTGATAGCCCGGATCTTGTTCTTACCATTCAGCTGACTCCTCAGGACTTGCCTGACCCTCTGCAGGTACTTGGTGGTTGCAGCCTTTCTAGCGGCCTCATTTATATATATATATATATATATATATATATATATATATACATAAATACAAATATATATATTTGTATTTAGAGTTGCACTAAATACAAATATATATATATATATATATTAGGGGTGCAACGATATTCGTATCGATATTGAACCGTTCGATACAGTGCTTTCGGTTCGGTACGCATATGTATCGAACAATACAACATTTGTAATTTATTTTATCAACTTTCCTTCTGACGATGCTGTCTGTGTTGAGCGCTCAGTGAATCTGCGTTCGACTACTCCGCCTAGGCTGCACTGTCGAGCGCAGATCCACTGAGCGCTCAACACAGACAGCATTGTCAGAAGGAAGAGCGCAGGGCAAGCTAGCAAGACAGAAGTTAAGCTCTCCTTGCAACATGGACCTCCCCCATTCAGATCTGGCGTTTGGAATTATTTTGGTTTTCATGTGACGTATGACCCTGAAGGTAAGCGCGTCATGGACTAAAGTAAAACAGTATGTTGGATGTGCCGTGCAATGCTCAATTACATGGGTGGGAGCTAGTGTGTTAGCGCAGTTAGCTCGTTAACGTGTTGGCCGTCTAGCCCCATGCAAGGGGCGATCGGCGGTAGCTCGTTAACGGAGATTTGCCGTGTTGTGGCGTTAAGGTCATTTCAACGAGATTAACCTGAAAGCACTAGTGGGAACACAACGAATATGACTGCACATTTACGCCGACATCATCCTAGTGCAAAGACAAAAACAACAAGCATGCTACTAACTTTAGCCGAGTCATTTAGACAGCTGTTAGCACATGATTCTCCTTATGCTGCTGAGAATATAGCCCAGAAGAAGCGGATAGTATAGCTTTTATTTTGGAAAGAGCCATTTCTCTGTAATAAACTCTCTTTTCCAAAGATGAGTGATTCCTCAATCAGATACAGGGCTTGCAATATCGCTAGCCCGACGTCCTGGGGCTAGCGATTTTTTTCAGTCGGGCTACCAAAATCTATCTCTTCCCTGCCCGTCGGGCTATTGTAGGAAGGAAAAATATATGTCAATGCTTTTGCATTCTTTCAGAAATGTAGCTGGGTAATTATGTCATTGGCATCAGTGAGCCACTGTCAATATGTGACATATTGAAATCGCGTTTGAATTTCCGCTTGTTTTTTTGCTTTCACTTTGCAATCGCGCGAACTGTGTATAGAGAGCGACAGCACTGATCTGTGAGTGATGATAATTTGTGCACCAATTCCTCTGACATCGTCTTATTAATCGTTAGCTTACTATGCAAACATGACAAGTGAAATCTCCCGCAGCAAGCTTAAACATGTGAGAGGTTGATCGCGCAGAGAATCGCTGAGCTTATGTGAGTGCGTGTGTAAAAGCAGCAGGATTTATATTTCATTTCTTCTGAGCCAAATAAGACAGGTCAGGGTGAAGAAGTGACAGCCAAAGAAAAGCTTACCACAAAACGGAGAAGTTATGACAAATCAGACTATAAGGCAAAAAGAAAGTGCAGCTTCATGGTTTCATGGACAAAAGAATTTCTGTGGCTGCAATATGATGAGCTAAATAACCAGGGCTGCACATAAGTGGTCCGCAGGTGTGCATTCGCTGTCAAAATAAAAAACGCGCACAAGGGTTAGGGTTAAACCGTGGCTCAGGGGGTTGGGAAGCGTATCTGTAACCGGAAGGTCGCCGGTTCGATCCCCGGGCTCTCTGTCCTGGTCGTTGTGTCCTTGGGCAAGACACTTTACCCTACCGCCTACTGGTGTTGGCCAGAGGGGCCGATGGCGCGATATGGCAGCCTCGCTTCTGTCAGTCTGCCCCAGGGCAGCTGTGGCTACAACCGTAGCTTGCCTCCACCAGTGTGTGAATGAGTAGTGGCATTGTAAAGCGCTTTGGGTGCCTTGAAAAGCGCTATATAAATCCAATCCATTATTAAATTTAAAAACTTTTAACTTTTGAGTTAAAATATATATTTATAATTTTAATAAATGACAAATTAAAAAGGCATGAACATTTTTTTTTGTATCGAAAAAATATCGAACCGTGACACCAAAGTATCGAACCGAACCGTGAATTTTGTGTATCGTTGCACCCCTAATATATATATATATATATATATATATATATATATATATATATATATATATAAATATTTGTATTTAGAGTTGCACTAAATACAAAAAAAAGGTCATATTTAATCCCTTTTTTAAAAGAATCTGTAATTCAACAGTAGTTTTCTTGTGGATTTTACAGAATTTTACTCCTGTTTTTAGATAATAAAATATTGATACAATTGCAAAATCAGCATATGAATTAACACGTCTAATGTAAATTAACATTTTAATTATCAATAAACATAACATTTCCTATAATTAAAGGAAGACAACACTGTAAAATACACTCAGAATCTTAAAATCGTTTCACAAATATGCTGTTTTAAAAGACAGATAATTAAAATGAATACTGTAAATACATATCCATATACATGTAGTTTTTGCACTCCTTCCTGGATGAAAACATCTATTGTTAAATTTACTATCAGCTCAAAATGACAAGTGGTCGAGGAATTTGTCAAACCATTGCTGTAGGAAAAGAACCAATGAAACGTCCATGAAATGTCCATTCTGTCTTCCTCCTCGTGCTGTGACATGCTGTGGAAGACAGCAAGAGATTAATAACAAATAATGATTAAATGCAGAGAGGTCTATTAACACAAAGTGAGTGAGAAAGGTGACTGAAGAAGAAATGTTCAATGCATCATGGGGATCCCCCAGGAGCCTACACCTATTGCAGCATAACTAAGGGAGGATTCAGAGTTAGCTGATCCAACCCTAACTATATGCTTTAACAAAAAGGAAAGTTTTAAACTTAAACTTGAAAGTAGAGATAGTAGCTGTCTCCTGAATCCAAACTGGAAGCTGGTTCCAAAGAAGAGGGGCCTGAAAACGGAAGGCTCTGCCTCCCATTCTACTTTTAAACACTCTAGGACCTTATGATGTACTTGTGATATGGTAGTATAAGGTCATTAACCCTGTAAGACCAAACCCATCAATAAATAGCCAGAAAATTCAGATTTTTTGGAAAGGAGATGTTTAGAATAGAATAGAATAGAATAGAATTCAACTTTATTGTCATTGCACATGCACAGGTACAGGGCAACGAAATGCAGTTTGCATCCATCCAGAAGTGCTTTAGTGATATAGGTATATTACAATATATATTAGCAATAGTATAGATATGTAAGTATATTACAGAAATGGGTCTATTATGGTATGTTATAATGTACACGGTATGAAGTATGTTGTGAATATTCTATAACTAAGTATGTACAGGCTGTAGTGAGTACAAGCTATGAACAGGATATAAATATGAAAAACTATACAGAATATGAAATAAATAACTTTACAGAAATCTGAGATATACAGCTATACAGAAATGGGAACTATGCAAGTTGTAAACAGTTGTAGGATTAAAGATTATTGAATGTACAGAATGATTATTTACACAGAGCTATACAGTAGTGCAGTTAAGATAAGTGAGGGTGTAGATAGTTTCTACAGAGGCTATATAAAGTGCTAGTGGTTGTGAGTGGTGGTTCACTCCATGTTATTATTGTGTGTTTGAGGGTACAGTTGTCCATTGTGTGTGTGTATGTTCAGTCCATGTGTTAACGTGGGTCAGATGTCAGGAGGCAGAGTTCAGGAGTCTGACAGCTGTGGGGAAGAAGCTGTTCCGGTACCTGGTGGTCTTAGTCCGGAGGCTCCTGTGGCGCCTCCCAGAGGGCAGGAGGGTGAAGAGTCCATGTGATGGGTGACTGGGGTCTTTGATGATTTTAATAAGAGTTTAATAACCGTTATAACAAAATCAACTTTTTTTTTCTATATCATGTTGTGTATGATGTGTTTTTTCAAAATATATTTATATATAATTTTTGCATTGCATTTGATACTTTATTGTCCTCCATTGTTGAACAATGGACAGTCCAACAATGGAGCCAGGGCAAAAGGTTATGAAGCAAGATTTGATTCCACACACAATAAAATAGGCAAGAACAACGTTACACTCAGATTTTCCATGTCAACAGAAACATCGCAGATAGAAATTCTAAAAACAGACAGTATTACCTTACTAACCTACAAACTCAGTACAGGAAGTATTTCATCATGAATTGTAATTTTAAGCTTTCGGACCTGCCCTTGTTACTGCTTTAAATTAAATGCCAAAACTATTTCAAAAATCTGTTGATCTCCTCAATTTTGACAGCCTGGTGAAAAATGGCTTCCCACCCTCATTATTAAGTACATTTGTGACAAAGACATGTACACAGACACTCACTCTCTCTCGCATTCACCCTCACACACAGAGGGCCTTTTTTGCCTGCACAAATGTCATTTGCTGTTTTATCCATCTGAGAGCCCACCTGTCCGCCTCCCAAGTGGTACCCCCAGTACAAATGCACAGTTCTTCAGGTTGGCCATGAGCCCTGCCTCCCTCGGGGACTCTAGGACTGCCCAGGTGTTACAGTGGATTATGGCATCATTCAGGTAGGCTGCAGCATATACAGTATGCGGCCGTAGCACATGGTCCACGAGGCACTGGAACGTGGTGAGGGCTCTGAACAATCCGAAAGGAAGTTTGATGAATTGATACAAACCGTATGGAGTGAAGAAGGTTTTCTCCTTGGAAGGAATCTTCCAGTAGCCCTTGGTGAAAACCAGTGCTCTGAAAAACTGAGCCATTCCTAACCAGTCCAGGAGCTTGTTAACCCGGGGCACGAGATACGCATCAAACTGTGACAAAAAGTTGTCACAGTTTGATGCATATCAAACTGTGACAACTTTTTGACCTTGAGGTAGTTGACACAGAACCGTATAGACCCATCTTTCTCTACCTATAAGAACTGTAAGAACTATGGGGCTATGGGGCAACACCACACGCTGTGTGACTCTTCTATTACTCACACCAGGCTGCGTTTCAAAATGGTGCTCTATGAGATTCGTACAGCCCAGCAGGGGGAGAACACGTCTGCAAAATGCTGTTGCAATGCAGCAACATCTGCTCTCTGGGCCTGTGCCAGATGGTTATCGTAATGGAGGGAGACAGGAATGGCGGAATTTGGTAACTCTGGCCCCAAATTATCTCTCATTCTGTTCTGTGTCTCTGTGCTCCCTCCCTGTTGCCTTATCTGATGTCTTAGTGTCAAGCTCGTGTCTGTGCATACCTGTTGTATTTCCTGTTTTTATTTTGATAGTCCCTGTACTGTGTGTATTGTGTCTAGTTTTCCGAGCTGTGTTTTCCTCCTGTCTCCCATTCCCTGATTGCTCCTTTCTTCCGCTTGTTATTGGTCCATCTGTGTTTCTCTGCAAAGTCATCCTGTGAGTTATGGTTTCAGATTTGTTAGATTTTCCAAGTTTAGGTTTTTTCCTTAGTTTCTGTCCTTCCCATCTCTGCTCTGTCTCTTTATTTACCCCATGTGTAAATAAAGCTCATTCATCCCATCTAAGCCAGAGGCTGCATTTGGGTCTCTCTCTCTCCACTTCAACATCCTGCCAAGCTGCCCCAGTCTCACTGTGACTGGGAGGAAGGGAGGGTGGACCCAAGGACTGCCCACATAGCAAATAAAGGTTCAACAGCTGCTTCATTCGTTCTGAGAGAACAACACAGGCTACAGATTGCGTTTTTAAAAACCCATCACAGCAATTATGACAGTTAAACCAGTTTGTGTGTCTATATGTGAAATTGGAAATGCTATTCTTTTTTTGTAATTGAAGTTTTTTATTATTATTTTGAACATTTAAGAAAAACATAACATAACAACACAACACAACAAAAACCACACTCAGTGAATAAATAAAACAAACAAACAAACTGTTGCATACACAGTTAATTCTTAATTCAGACTGTATGTCACATTGTCATCATGTTGTAGACCCATAAAAACAAAAAAACTGTCCCATTGTTCTGTTAGAGTCTCTGTCTTGCTGCTCAGTCTTCCCAGCATTTTCTCGCATGCAGCATTTTCAGTCATTTTCTCCTGGAAATGCCGCTAAATAAATGCTATTCTTTTTACAAAAATCTTAGTGATTTTGGTTTATTTAACTATAAGCTTTTTCAAAAGTATACAATTATATTTTTGGACAAAGGTTTTCAATGTAACATAAACTTTAATGAACTTTACTTTTACCATAGTTCAGCCAGTGCATTTATCATCTTGTACAAATAAAAAAATATATATACACAATATGTTTGAAACATTCGATCTCTATACAACCGTTGCAAGAGCTTGGTTCGCATTGCCGGAAATAAGTCGGACTCGTTCCCGGTGGGTGATGGGCTCCGCCAGGGCTGCCCTTTGTCTCCGGTTCTGTTCATAATTTTTATGGACAGGATTTCTAGGCGCAGCCAAGTGGCGGAGGGCTTTCGCTTTGGTGGCCTCAGAATCTCATCTCTGATTTTTGCGGATGATGTGGTTCTGTTGGCTTCATCGGGTGGGGGCCTCCAGCTCGCACTGGAACGGTTCGCAGCCGAGTGTGAAGCAGCGGGAATGAGGATCAGCACCTCCAAATCTGAGGCCATGGTTCTCAGCCGGAAAAGGGTGGAGTGCCCACTCTGGGTCGGGGATGAGTTCCTGCCCCAAGTGGAGGAGTTCAACTATCTCGGGGTCTTGTTCGCGAGTGATGGGAGAAGGGAGCCGGAGATCGACAGACTGATTGGGGCTGCAGTAATGCGGACGCTGCACCGGTCCGTCGTGGTGAAGAGGGAGCTGAGTGTAAAAGCGAAGCTCTCAATTTACCGGTCGATCTACGTCCCTACCCTCACCTATGGCCACGAGCTGTGGGTAGTGACCGAAAGAACGAGATCGCGGATACAAGCGGCAGAAATGAGCTTCCTCCGAAGGGTGGCTGGCCTCTCCCTTAGAGATAGGGTGAGAAGTTCGGCCATCCGGGAGGGGCTCAGAGTAGAGCAGCTGCTGCTCCACATCGAAAGGAGCCAGCTGAGGTGGTTCGGGCATCTGACAAGGATGCCCCCTCCTGGGTGAGGTGTTCCAGGCATGTCCCACCGGGAGGAGGCCCCGGGGCAGACCCAGGACACGCTGGAGAGATTATATCTCTCGGCTGGCCTGGGAACGCCTTGGTGTTCCCCCGGATAAGCTGGAGGAGGTGGCTGGGGAGAGGGAGGTCTGGGCCTCTCTGCTTAGGCTGCTGCCCCCGCGACCCGGCCCCGGATAAAGCGGATGAAGATGGATGGATGGATGGATGGATGTTTGAAACACATTGTGCTGTATTTTAAAGTTTGTTCTACAGAATGTTTGTTCAACTTAAGTTAATGTTAACACATTTATTTTTACATTACATTACAAGTTATTTAAAGCAGATGAGCTTTCAATATTCATTCTGATTTTAACTGTGCCTAACAGAAACACACCTGCAGGACTCTTTTGTTGCAGAGAGTCTTAAAGAGTCCTTTTTAACTGCATGGATCCGAGTCTAGGGAGTACCTTCTAAACCGACCAATAGAGATACATTGTATTTTCAGTGAGGAGTTTGTCTCAGCAGCAGGAGAGACCCCACTTTTAAATCACTCCTGTGGCCACAATTTTGACAGCGGGAACATAAAGAACACACTGTTGTGTAGTGCTTAAGACCCTCACAGTTCAAAAAGTATTTTCATAAGAGTTACAGTATTGGATTTAGAAGCAGTTTTTCAACACGTGCACCGAGACAAATTTGACAGTGATTTGCCACAGAGAAACAGAATCAGTCAGTAGTTAGTGCAGGCACACTGGGTAGAGCATTCTGACTGGCCCGTTAACTTCAGGCTTGTTCTCCATTGGTGGATTTGTCTTCAGCAGATAAGTGGTTTAAATCTGGGCAGTTTGAGTCAGTTGATGACTTTTGGAATCATCTTTTGTGACTGGATGATCAGAACGGAAACTATTCACAGTTGTGTTTTAAAACACACTGCTATTATTTTGAACACGAATAAAGCTCAAAATCCATATAATATTTTTGTCCATTCATTGGGAACACTGCATATTATACACTCAACAAAAATATAAACGCAACACCTTTGTTACTGCTCCCATTCCCCATGGGATGGACGTAGAGACCTAAAATTCATTCCAGATACACAATATAACCATCCCTCCCAAACAGTGGTCACAAATCAGTCCAAATGTGTGGTAGTGGGCACATCTGCTATATTGAGATAATCCATCCCACCTCACAGGTGTGCCACATCAGGATGCTGATCTGACATCATGAGTAGTGCACAGGTGTACCTCAGACTGCCCACAACAAAAGGCCACCCTGGAATGTGCAGTTTTTTGCGCTATTGGGGGTCTGGGGACCCAGAACCGGTCAGTATCTGGTGTGACCACCATTTGCCTCATGCAGTGCAACACATCGTCGCATGGAGTCTATCAGATTGACAATGTGGCCTGTGGAATGTTGGTCCACTCCACTTCAATGGCTGTGCGAGGTTGTTGGATATTCGTGGGAACTGGTACACGCTGTCGTATACGCCGGTCAAGCACATCCCGAACATGCTCAATGGGTGACATGTCCGGTGAGTATGCTGGCCATGCAAGAACTGGGACGTTCTCAGCTGCCATCTGCCCTGAACAATGTGAACCATGATTCATCCGTGAAGCGCACACCTCTCCAACGTGCCAGACGCCATCGAATGTGAGCATTTGCCCACACAAGTCTGTTACGGCGACGAGCTGGAGTCAGGTCAAGACCCCGATGAGGACGACGGGCATGCAGTTGAGCGTCCCTGAGACGGTTTCTGACAGTTTGTGCAGAAATTGTTTGGTTGTGCAAACCAATTGTTCCAGCAGCTGTCTGGGTGGCTGGTCTCAGACGATCTTGGAGGTGAACCTGCTGGATGTGGAGGTCCTGGGCTGGTGTGGTTACACGAGGTCTGCGGTTGTGAGGCCGGTTGGATGTGCTGCCATATTCTCTGAAACGCCTGTGGAGATGGCTTATGGTTGAGAAATGAACATTCAATGCACGGGCGACAGATCTGGTTGACATTCCTGCTGTCAGCATGCCAATTGCACGCTCCCTCATTGCTTGTGGCATCTGTGGCATTTTGCTGTGAGACAAAACTGCACATTCCAGGGTGGCCTTTTGTTGTGGGCAGTCTGAGGTACACCTGTGCACTACTCATGATGTCAGATCAGCATCCTGATGTGGCATACCTGTGAGGTGGGATGGATTATCTCAATATAGCAGATGTGCCCACTACCACACATTTGGACTGATTTGTGACCACTGTTTGGGAGGGATGGTTATATTGTGTATCTGGAATGAATTTTAGGTCTCTACGTCCATCCCATGGGGAATGGGAGCAGTAACAAAGGTGTTGCGTTTATATTTTTGTTGAGTGTATTTTACTCTTTTGTTCATCTTTTGATGTATCAATATTTCAATTACTTTACAGAAAATGAAGGAAAACATGATATTGGGCAATTCAAAAAATAGCAGTGTCTGCATTTTTCCATTACAAACTCAAATATTTACTCAAAAAAAAAAAGTTAAGATTTAGCATTCCTGTGAATCACTAAACTAATATTTAGTGGTATAACCACTGTTTTTGAGAACTGCTTCACATCTGTGCTGCACGGAGTCGACCAACTTCTGGCACGTGTAAACAGGTATGCCTGCCCAGGATGATTTGACAGCCTTCCACAATTCCTCTGCATTTCTTGGTTTTGCTTCAGAAACAGCATTTTTGATGCCACCCCACAAGTTTTCTGTTGGATTAAGGTCCAGGGATTGGGCTGGCCACTCCATAACCTTAATTTTGTTGGTCTGGAACCAACATACTGCTCGCTTACTGGTGTGTTTGGGGTCATTGTCTTGTTGAAACACCCATTTAAAGGGCATTTCCTCTTCAGCACAAGGCAGCATGACCTCTTCAAGTATTTTGTTATAAGCAAATTGATCCATCATCCCTGGTATGGAATAAATAGGCCTGACACCATAGTAAGAGAAACAGCCCCATATCATGATGCTTGGACCACCATGCTTCACGGTCTTCAGGTGTACTGTCGCTTGAATTCAGTGTTTGGGAGTCGTCTGACAAACTGTCTGTGGCCCTTACTTTCATCAGTCCACAAAATGTTTCTCCATTTCTCTTTAGGCCAGTTGATATGTTCTTTGGCAAATTGTATCCTCTTCAGCACGGGTTTTTTTTTTTTTTAAACAGTTGGATTTTCTGGGGGCTTCTTGCCGATAGACTCTGACAATTAGAAGAAGCTTGTCTTAGTACTCACAGGTAACTTCAGACCATCTCCCTGGAGCTGATCATTGGCTGAGTCTTTGCCATTCTGGCTATTGTTTGATCCATTCGAATGGTAGTCTTCCATTTTCTTGCACGTCTCTCTGGTTTGGCTTTTCATTTTAAAGTATTGGAGATCATTTAAGCTGAGCAGCCTGTCATTTTCTGCACTTCTTTATGTTTTCCCATCTCCAATCAACATTTTGATTAAAGCACGCTGTTCTTCTGAGCAATGTGTGGCACGACCCACCTTTGTCAGGTTTTCAGAGAGAATTCCATGTGCAACATCTTCTTCTTTTCTGAGGTTGTAACTTTGCAAAATTAAATTAAAGAAACAAATTATTAGAAACAAGTTGTCTACTTATCATGTTCACATAAAGCAACCAGAACAATTAATACAAAAAAACCCTTTTATATTCAAGAAGAACTGTAGAAAGCTAAAATATGATACTATTCCATTCAGCTAGGGCAGCTTAACAATCACTTGGGATGAGCTTATTTAGAAGCATCAGATGTATGCTGACAAGTAAAGACATGGCCATCTATGTAAGCGCCCCCCATCCAGGGCAGTCATCAGTTGGAGGACGAGCAAGGCAACTTCTGGGGCCACCCACAAGCCCAAGACCTCGGTACCCTCTGACCTCCTCCAACCTCTGGGTAGCTGGTCGTAAATTCGACCCTGTTCCTGATTGGCTGGATCGAAACCGTCCCACACCATTTTATTGGTAATGGTTGAAGGTAGCCAAACCTCTGGGCGAAGTCCTGCTTGCAATCTTTCGACTCAGGCTGGCAAAAACTTCCGGTCACTCGGGGCCGCTGGAGTTGAGCGAAGGTGGGGTCCGTGCCTCCCCAAAAAGCTGTTTCACAGGGATCAGGTTAAACCTGGCCTCCTCCACTCTATTATATATTGGTCAGGCCCTTCTGAAATTGGGTCAGGCCCCAATTTCAGAAGGGGGTCAGGCACTGACAGTGCTTTTCCTCATTGGTAAAAGCTAGGGCCACCTCGATTTTAAATTGTTTTACTGGTGGACCCCATCTCGGGGTCGCACCAGGAGTCAGAGAGAATGTCATTTTTGCCCACACTGGCTACTGACGTGAAGACCCACCTGATTCTCTCAGGGATGCTCGCTCCTGTATGACTGTCTCCCACCGAAGTGGAGCGTTTGTAAAAGATCTGGCCGTGCAGCCACCAACTCTCCCCATCCTCACTGTTACAAAGCACCGGTTTAACTAAGAATAACCTTTTTATTTTAGTTTAACACATTTACACACACACACAGACATACATGTTTACATATGCCGATACACACACACATGCACACACACACATACATACATGTTTACACATGCCGATACACACACACATGCACACTCACACACGACGCAGATATTCTGCAAACATTCTGTTTTTACATTTGTCATCCTCGAGTTAAGACATTAAAAATACTTCATTCCACTTTTCCAATTCCACTCTTTAAGTGGTTTAGAAGATGAGCTTTTAATATTCATTCAGATGTTTTCTGACTCTATATTTTCTTTTGTCATCAGTTGGCTTTTCTAATGTGGATTTTAAAGATGTTCAGCTACTTTCCAACTTTGAAACTCTGCGTGAACTTCAGCTTTCAACAGGTCTGCACTTTGGTGAAAAAGTCAGTCTGCCCCAGGGCAGCTGTGGCTACAATCGTAGCTGCCTCCACCAGTGTGTGAATGTGAGAGTGAATGAATAGTGGCATTGCAAAGCGCTTTGGGTGCCTTGAAAAAAAGCGCTATATAAATCCAATCCATTTAAAAATGCTGAATGAGTTGAAATCCACTGAATCATTCACCTGAAGGCCAAAGATTCAGCAGTTATTACATTTCAGCTCAAACCATTCAGCTATCAGCATTCACACTGCATTTCGATCAGGAAATGCATTCTCTCTCTTTTTTCTTTACTATATACAATATATACAGTACTGTATGTATTTTGGCCATTTATGTATGTATAGCTGTATATCTCAGATTCTGTAAAGTTATTTATTTCATATTCTGTATAGTTTTTCATATTTATATCCTGTTCATAGCCTGTACATACTTATAGTTATAGAATATTCACAACATACTTCATACCGTGTACATTATAACATACCATAATAGACCCATTTCTGTAATATACTCACATATCTATATTATTGCTAATATATATTGTAATATATCTATATCACTAAAGCACTTCTGGATGGATGCAAACTGCATTTCGTTGCCCTGTACCTGTGCATGTGCAATGACAATAAAGTTGAATTCTATTCTATTATCAAGTCTTGTATATTACAGTTTTTCTCAAATGCTAAAACACATTTCACAAACGTTACCACCAGGTCCCCCAATGTCCAAACACAACACCCTTCTCTAAAGCTACATAAACACAACCACACCTTCCCACTGCAAAACTCAAACTCCCACACCAAGAGAGCAGCTCGAAGCTGTCAAAACTGTAAACACTATACACAGCATTACACACTACAGCAAAACAATTGAAAACACAATGCTCAATTTGTGAGAAGGTTCTTTGTTTCATAACTGCCAATGCATATTTTAGAAACTATACAGTAACGGATCGTCGTAGATCTCTGCAGAGGATTAGGCATTTAGATTTGTGAGTTTCATATGAGTAGTATAAATCTATAGAAAATCCTGCATGTATGTACACTACTGTAACACAACTCAATGCAAAAACAGAATCTATTGCACACAACAGTAATCTTGAAAACATGAACAGGGTGTGAAGTTTTTTTATTTACGTTATTCACACCACACACACCACAATCACTGTGCGGCATCATGTCACTGAGCTGTTGCTCGCATCTCGTCCGTAATGATGGTGCGAGGTTGTCTTGCTCTCCCTCCTGGACCTTCTCCTCTCCCATGTTGGCCTTCTCCTCTTCCTCGTTGGTCGCTCCTCTTCCTCCTCTCATTTTAACTCCTCTTCCTCATTGGCCTGCTCCTCTTCTTCCAGGGCCAGCTCTTCTCCCTCCTCTGCATCAAATTCCTCTTCCCCTGACTCTGCCTTCATCCATTGTGTTTGTTTGGAACCTTCAGCATACTGTGCACTCTGAACTTGCTTTTACATGTGGGTACAGCATTAGCAACAAGTGTCTTCAATTTTGAGTCATTGTGTGTAGTGAATGACGCCAGGTGTGTTCCCTGTGTTCAAAGATTGGTGACTGTGGCAAGCATTTTGCATCACATGGGCTTTCATTTGAGGATATGAGCAGAGTTGTTTTGCAACATGTGTTTTAGCAAGGAAAAATGTGTTTAGATTTATGAGTACAGAGGGTTGTGTTTTGTGAATTGTGTCTTCATGTGACATGTGTTTATGGTACTGGAATATGGTGGCTACATTTAGTAAATGTGTTTAGACTACTGGTCATTTGGGTTACAGGATTGGCTTTTGTGTTTTAACATTTGAGAAAAACTGTATCAAGAAATCCTTTACTTAGCATACACGTGTTTTCAAAATATTCCTTTCTGTTCTTAATCATATGTAAATTACACATGCAGACATTCTGTTTGATGCTGATAGTTGTTTGTTTTACTGCAGTGTACTTTGTTGGCTTATTTTGTGCAAAAAAGATGCATTTAATGAAGATGATATATAAAAACAGACTTTCACTCAAGGCAACCAAATGTCTCAATGCTTTGGCCTCATATGAAAATGACAAACTGCATGTCCTTTACCTCTCTCTTTCTTGTGCTTGGTAATACAAGGAAATTCATTTCAATTATTAATGTGAAATAAATCAAAATGTGCTCTTTAAAAGCAACTTTAAATGACAAACTATTCAACTAAAAATTCACAATCCAGTCACATGTGGAGCACCTCACACATTAAAGCCATACAGTTTGATTGTGTTTGGGTCTTTTAAATGGTTATGAATAGTGCAGTGTAGTTTTTACTGTAGAATCAAGAGCAAAATCTCTTCTACAGTGATGAAACTATATCTCCTAGACCAGAGGTGTCAAAACTATTTTACATCAAGGGTCACATACAGCCCACTTTGATCTTAAGTAGCCGGACCAGTGAAACTGTCTTTCTGTCAGTGTAAAGAAGTTAAATCTTTAACTGTTTTTCTACATAATCAAGAAAAAACAGCTGTGACATAGAAAGAAATCTGTCAGCATGAGTCTTTGGACTTTAACTGTACAAAATAAATGTGTAACATTACAGAAAAGGTTTGGGTAGCTCATTGCCTGGACTGTCAGTTTTTTGTTGTTGTTGTTTCTTAAATTAAACTGTAGTCATAAAAAAAACACAGACATTTCTATAGTAGAAAGTGAAAATCAGAAACTATTTTGTCATTTAATTGTTTATTGCTTAATTACTTTGCATAATATGAATGGCCTCTCTATCTTCTTTGTTCAACCTGGACAACTTTTATTACTTTCCTTCATCCCCTGGACCTTTAAGGGGAATGTAACACGTGATTGTCCGCATGGTGTACCTATCAAAATAAAGCCCAACCCCTGTCTGCAGGAATTCTCAACAGGGCTGAAGATTCAGCTCCCACATAGAGACCACATCAATAACTGACATATGAAATTATTTTGCTGGCCAGAAAAAATTGTATTGTGGGCCTGATATAGTCCGCTGGCCTGTTTTAAAACCCCTGTCCTAGACTATTAGTCATTGCTCTTTGAAGATTCTCCTATCTGGATTCATCCTATTCAAACTTGAACACTCATTTCCTGATCACCTCCTGGGTTACTTCTTGGAGGGAGGTAAATTGTTCCTATACATCTTTAGAATTTTCCGGACTCTCTTCTCAACTCTGCGGAAATGTAGCCTCTTCCAGAGGCTCTGCTGCTGTTGACGCCCCCACTCCAGATCCTCGAGAAAGACCTGCAAAAAAGAACAAAGGGCCACTGGTTTTACTGACACACACCTGACAATCAATCTTTTTTGTGCATTTCACCTCATCAATTTTAAGTTGGGTGTTTGTACATGTAAAATGACTCAAATTTAATTCTGCAAATCGAATTCATATCTTAAGGTCACTAATCCAATGATCCCTGTTCTCTGACAACATGAGTGAGGTGTCACACTAGGAAAAAATGCTGTCTCAATGCCATCTTCAGAAGCATATATGTCATAACACTAACAAACTGGATGCTTTCCACAAAAGCATCCAGTTTGTTCCACACAAACAAAAAAAACATCTAAACCTGGATCTCTAATATTTCAAATTCCTACATTATAAATGCAACAGGAGTGCCAGCGTAACAGTACTGGTAAGTGAGTTAAAGACAGACCTTGGTCATCATATCACAGCTCATGTCTGCCAGACACCTATTCAGGTGCTAATGCTCAGGAGGGAAAACAGAGGGGAATAAAATGCCCTTAAAGCCAAGGGGTAGAAATGTGTGTCACTAACTGGATGTCATGATCCTGGGTCTTTGACCCACTGTCTTGTGTTTTCAAGGTTGTTTTTTTAATGAAATATTTTCTGTTTGAATCTTGGCTTGCTTGCAGTTTCTTCCCCAGAACGGTGATACTGTTTATTTAGACATTGAGTTTTCTTGAGTCTTGAGACTAAAGAAGTCACTTGGGTGAGTGGGAAAATGTTTCTTCCTTTGAAAAGACAATATCTAGATGAATTAACTTGGGGTTTATGGATGGCAAGTATCATAACACTTGTTTATTAACTTCTGTCTATCACAGCTAAACTGAGGTGAGTTGAGGATATCCTGAACTGTTGTTTTTGATACTGTTAGCTGGTGTAAGCAAAACTGGAATCTAACAGACTTGTTAAGACTTAAACACTATCCAAATAGACCCTTATATGATGTGAATAAGTAAGCATGTTTACGTGGGTTTTCATGTTTCAGAAACTCCAGTTTAGAAGGTAGGCTTGAGGTAATAATGAAAATATATGCATACAAATGTGGAATTGCTACATATAAACTTAAAACATAAAGCAAAGAATTTGTATTTGGTTACTTGTTTGTTATAATAATGCTTCTTGGCAATATATCATATACCGTTGGTGTCAAACTCATTTTAGTTGTGGGTCACATACAACCCACTTTGATCTTAAGCAGCCGGACCAGTAAATTCTCCATTCTGTCAGCGTAAAGAAGTTACATATTTAACTGTTATTCTACATGATAAAGAAAAAGCTGCTGTAAAAAACAAAGAAAGCTGTCAGCACGACTCGTTGGACTTAAATTGTAAGAAATAAATGTGTAGAATGACAGAAAAACTTGTGGTAGCTCATTGCCCAGACTCTTCAGTTTTTGTGTTTGTTTGTTTTGGGGTTTGTTTGTTTTGTTTTTTTATAAACTGTAGCTGTAACCCTCCCCCAGAAATGTCTGTAATAGAAAAAATTTTTTTTATTAGAAATATAGCATTTTGTATATTTATTATAAGTGTTTGCAATTTGGCATAATTTGTGAAAGGTTACATTTCTTCATTATTAAATAGCATAAATAACCCTGTAAACACCTTTAGTAAATTCAACAGTAAATATATATAAGAGAAAATATATATTACTGTAATTATTCCTACAGTAAATTTGTTTTACAGTAGTAAACTGACCTAGGTGAAACTGACCAATGGCTATAGAGATTTCTTTCAAACTTTCTTCAACTGTTTTGTGGGACTGACATTGAAAAGAAAAATGATTGTTTTCTGGAGAAAACATTAATTCAAAAAAAGAGTACCATGTTCTTATTATCCTCAAACAATTTTTTAGACACACATGCTTCTAACTTGATTCGCTTCCTCTCAACTTTCTTACAAAAGGCAGTACTAACTGTTTATAAAGATAGAGGAGTCGTGTATTGTCATACACTGGTTATTAGCTTACATTGGTTATTGAGCCCAGCAAATAGTTTTGGCCTTATTACCGTCTGAAAATTATTTGCTAATGCTGTCACTGTTAATGCCATTAGTATATGATACTAATGTTTAACTGTTTGCTATCTATCCTGTGAAGAGGTTGCCTAATATTACTAGTTACAAGTTATTTAAACATAATTTGTATTTGGAAAAGCTTTGTTTTATATCTTCTTTCTTAAAGCTTTTGGCCCGAGTCACTATTTGTGAGGTGTTCACTGGAGCCTTTTGTGCCTGGTATCTGGATTAGGTTTGGTTTGGAACTGCTGTGAAAACTCAGCGGGTGAGTAAGCTGTTGTAACTAAATTAACTGAAGTCAATCTAAGCGAAACGACAAATCTAAGGTGCATATATGTTCCTTGCCTACTAAGTTTGGTTGGGGGGGGATCAGTATTTAGTAACTTTGGAATAAAAGAAAACTTAAAAATAAAGTTTTTATCTTCATTCCCCCTCACCACCTTCCTAACGCGTGGTATAACTAACACTTTTCTAATGCTTGTCACATGACTAACATTAGCGTTTAACGTTAAGTTTAAACCCATATGCCTTCATGTCTAGTATTAAATGATATTACATATGTCACAAGGTTAATATTGCTCAAGTCAGAAGTTAATTACAACTATTAAAATAGTCACGCCATTTGTGTACAAACAGTGCAATGTATCAACGCGGACACTGACTAGATTTTATCGCCATATCAAAATGCATTGGAACCTATGTTCACCCATGTTTGGTTGTGGCTTAATGAATTGTCCATGCAGTTTTTGAACACTTGCTGCACTTACATTGCACATGCACTCCAAGCACACACAGTCAAAAAAACCTTCATTGAGCTGTACACCTACTCATATGGATGCAGTGATTTGTGAGGTTGAGGGATGCCAGCATACATCTCATGATTTGTACATTTTGTGTGATCATTTTAAATGGCACATAAGAGATGGAAAATATTACTTGCCTGTTTCCTAACTGAAAAACTTATTTTCACGTGAAATCATCTTTCACATTACACATCAGCAGAAAACATTAACATGCTTTACAGAACCCTGCAAAGGTAGATAGTGATGCAGCAGGAAGTAAGCATGAGAGCGAGATCCATGAAAATTATACAGTCTCCACTGTGCACCCTGAGCTGGTCAAAGGGATTGATATAGTAAAATGTGTAATTCATTTTATGTGCTTTTTTGTTCTTGGGTCACTGCGACACCAGCAGATGTAGTTGACAGCTGTGGGGATTTATTTTTATCTTAACGCTAACATCACATAAAGTGCCCAAAAGTAAATTGCAGTAATACTGTAAATGGATAATACAGGAAAAGTGCAGTACAAGAAATTACAGTAAAAATGCAGTACTAGTACTGTAAAGGAAATTACGGTACTACTATAAATGCACAATACAGTAAGGTTACTGTGATTTGTATTTACAGTAAGTTACTGGCATCCAGCTGCCAGCTAGTTGTTGTAGATTTTACAGCAACCTTTGTACAGTTTAGGCTTTCTTATCAGATGATGGAAAACTGGTCTCGAAGCATGCTAAGAGGTACAGCTCTGCAGAAAGTGCAATTTTATTGTGGTGGAACCAAGACAGTAAAAATTAAAAGGGAATTACAATGTTTTTTCAAATGTGCAGTATAGTTTTCATCTTCTTTTGCTGCTTATTCAGTGAATTTTGGTCGGCGAGTGATAAATCTTGCAGTTTTAGAATCTGTCAGCACTCAACCACATGTCCTTGGCCGCCAGGTGAACACAGACAAACGCGAGTACATCCTTTTGCAGAATCTGTTTGCCTGCTTTTTAATTGTTTGCTGTTTTACCAGTTTTGCGGTTTTTGAAATAGTTTTGTGAGCTTTTAGCTGAGATTCTGACATTTCTGTGGATATCACACATGTCTTTATTTAAACAATAGATCTGGCGGTACATCCCATTAAACCTGATGTTCTCCCTCTCCCCTCTGGTACCAGGACCATTGGGGTTCAACAGGTTAACTGTTTAATGCTAAATTACTGTTGCGCAGCGGTATTTATTGCTTAATTAAAAGCAGTAAAACTTATGAAAATACAATAAAAGTCCAAATGTAAACAATTTAAAAAATATAAATGGGCATACATTTAGGTCTGTGACACTCAGACACTGAGCCATGGCTCTGCAGACATTTCTGCATCTCTGCTATTCAAAGCTACTTTGTAAAATTTATTTTATGCAAAATTTAATAGTCAACTATAAATTGAGTCTTTCTCAAGAAAGCAATTTTGTATTCAGTGTTTTCATAAAAGCCTTATTTTTATGGATGTGCTACTACTAGGAAGAATACACATGAGGTTTAAGGCCTGGACAAGTTTGAAACCTTTTGTCCTCCTCTATGGTGGCCCCGAGAGGCCAAACGGACTGCAACTTAAGAAAACACCAGCAATAAGAAAAATGCTGCAAAAGCACACAAAACACAACAGAAATAGGAAAAAAGAAAACAGAAATAGGAAAAACGACAACGGAAATGGGGGGGAAAAAACAGATTTCCACAAGCACGAGGGAAGTGTTTCTGGGGAGACAATAACCCAATGTGTTTGTGTTGTTTTTGGATTGGATAGTTGAGTTGAGTGCCAAGGGGTACACGCTGGGCTATGGTGGACTCAGGTTGTATGCAGACCCTGGTCCACCAAAACGTGGTTCAGCCTGGAGCATTGTTGGAAGCAGAACTACATGTGTAGTTGGTGCCTTTAAAAAATATTATGTGGTGTTATTAGAAATTAAAATAAAAAGCAAAACATCGGCTGCTGTTAGCTTCTGCCTTACACAACCCATAAATGTGGAATGGACTGGCCTAGATTTAATAAAGTGGTGGGACGATGTTTGCGGGTATGCTCAAAACACATTCAGACATGTGGTTTCGGTTATGCTTAGTGGTGATGTGAGGTTGTCCAGCAATGCTGCCGGAGAGGGGGAACCTGCGAGGCCTTTTCAGGAAGCCCACCAGTTCCCGTGATTAATTCCATCGGTCTCTTCTTCCCCTGGAGGCTGAAGTCCACTGACAAAGAAGCACTGACACTGTGGCGTTCAGTGCTTCTTTGTATGCTCCTGTGTGTTGGGGGTGCGTTCTGACGTACAAAAACAACAAACAACTGGACAAGCAGGTGAAAAACACCAGCTGGCTGGTTTCTCATGTCTTGTTTATAAACACTTAAACACAAGTATCTTAAAAATGCTGAGCTTAACCTATTATTTAAAAAAAAAAAACAGGCTTTTAAAAACCCACACAGTATGAATCATTTTTTAAATGACATGTTTTATGTACATTTTTACATTTACATTGTACTGTATGTATATACCTTTAGTTGCTGTATGACATGCTGCTGATCCCAGGATGAGGAGTTCTCTCGTATAACATTGAGAATGGGGCGCCAGTTCTCAGAGAGGTCTGTCCCTTCAGTGACAGAAGCCAGGACCTTGACCCGTTGACCACTGTGGCTACGGGGAACACCTCGGGCATACAGGGACTGCTTCGCCACTTTACTGAGAGGGTTCAAATATAAACTGCACAAAGACATGGACAAAAAAATTTCTGTAGGGCTTGCATGAAAGACTGCATGCTTTTAGTGTGTCTCTGAGGCCTTTTGCATTTCACCATATGTAGTCCATTTTAAAATGTTCTTGGTCTCATTCACAGGAGTAATAAATTGATAAATTCTATCAATTATCTGATGACACAATATCAGGATTCCCAAAAGGTTGATTCTGTTCATCTGGACGTAGCGTTTTCAGTGGGAGAAATGCTTTGTCACTCATCCAAATGACTTCTTCTGTCGGAAGAAGACAAAATGTTTCTCCCACTGAAAACGCTTTGTCCAGATGAACAGAATCAACCTATTGGGATTTACTTAGCTGGACTTACAACTTACATTACGCATGCATCAAAACAATATCAGGGTTTATAATTTAATATATGCCAAACTGTAAGTAAGGTGCTTTTTTCATGTTACGAAAACTGTCAGTGTTCTATGAAAAAAATAAATAAATATTTATAATGCAAAAAGGACAGTGGAATCAGAATTTATTTATAATGTGGTCTATGCAATACAACATTATAGCACAACTAAACCTCAAAGAAATGTTGAGCTTTGGATATAGTGAGAAGTTTCTTACTGTACAGTCTGAATGCTGGGATGTTCTCTACAGGCATCTACCAGAAGTAGAGCTGCGTCGTCTCCAATATTGTTATAGGCCACGTTGAGCTCCTGGAGTCTTCTGTGTTGTTGGAGCCTCTTAGCCAGATCCAGGACACCCTCATCCCCCAGTCCAGTGTGCATCAGGGACAAGTTTGTCAGGGACTGATTCTCTGGCAGGGCTTCCACCAGGATTTGGACTCCAGACTCCATAAGAGGGTTGTCACACAATCTGAAGACCACAATGGAATAATATGGCATTTCTGGTTTGGTCTACGACTAAGAATAAACTCCATGTGCAAATGAAGGTGTTAGGGCTTCGTAGCAAAAATATAGGCTAAGGACTATAACTCCGGTCAGTAGCTAATTGATGATCAGAAAAAAGTAATAATAAATAAACCACAATCCAATGGCCAGGTCATTAGAATTGACACTGAAAGTAACAATAAATGAATGTGAATAAAATAGCACAATCAATTCTCTTGAAGCAATCGTACAGGTAGAACAGTATGTGACTTTCCTCTGATTTAGACTTTGCTCAATGTTGAGTCAAACACTGTTGTTAAAAGAAGAGGGGATGTTACACAGTGATAAACCTTTCCCATATATAATTAATGTGGAAGAAAGACATTTAGCAAACTGAAAATGATGTCAATTGAAATGTTAGTTTGCTCTTTTAAACCATTATGTCATAAAAAAGAGAAAAAAAGAACAACATGTACAGAGTAAATTTGATTATTAACCATTGACATGTCAAACATAAGTCCAAAGATATAATATCCAAAGATATAAAATTTCATAGACTCACAAATTTGACTCTTTTTGGAAGGTGAAGTTCAACTTTAATATTACACTGTAGAGCACTCTTAAACTGTGGATCAAGGTCCAGCTTGTGTGCCATTACATTGTTTTGAAGAAGAAAAAAAGAAGAAATCAAAACAAAAAGAAAATGAACACGGTGCTTGTCATTATCAAAACTTTTCCCAGCAAATGGCCGTTAACACATCAAACAACTCAGAAAGATTACACTTAAACCTGTGGTGAGTCACAGGTTTAAGTGTAATCTTACAGGTGAGTCTCTTTACGGTCTTCAGACTTCCCATAGACAACCTGGGAAAACATGGATTCACTAAATTTATGACTCTGTCATTAAGCTTAGCTGAGCTGAATTCTTAATTCTGTCTGTTATTTTGACTGTCTCCCAGATTAGGCCGGTAGCTTTTAGTTTTATGTGTGCCAAATAAGAAGCATCATTTGATATACCCCCCCCCCCCAACAAAACAAAACAAAACATAATGAACAGCTGTCAAACAAAGCATAAGACACCTTAACAAAGGTTGACCTATTCAGTCCTGATCAAGAGTTTAAAACCACCATATTTTGCATGGTTGGATCTTAACAAGGTTCCAAGTAGGGCTGCGACATGCTACAAGAAGAAATGGGAGAGAGACAAAACATTTTTTTCAGCATGCAAATTTATTAAAGAACGAGACAAAAGCGCGTTGCTAGGACTGATCTGAGGCAAATTTCATTTCAAAAGACTACCCAACAGAAGCCTTGATAAAATGCTGGATACGGTTTCTGGTCTACTAAAGAATCAAGAGGCTGTTTTTGCTGCTTTAGACAAACAAAGCACAAGCTAGTCATTTTAACTCCATCAAAGCTGGTAAAACTCCAAAAGCTGGTAACTGTTCTTGAGCCATGCAGGTAAATAAAACTAGTTTTTAACTTATTGTTACAGTTTCTTCAAAAAGCTCTATAGTTGACAGTTATTGTGTAGATTAATAATAATCTTGGAGGTGAGACATATGTCTCATGTTCAGTGGTTTTATCTTCTGCCACCTGCATCACACCATGGAGGTCTCCAATGATGACTCAAACACATGGTGAAATTTATTCTGCCTTTGTAAAAGACCTATCTCAACCTGTAGCTACACGCTACCATCAGTGGCTCAAGATAGCTACTGTGCTTGACCCACGCTTTAAGGATTTATATTGTTTTGCAAGGGGAGAGCAAGAAGAGGTTTGGACCAGCCTTGAGGCCCTGCTGCCTCAGTGTAAAGACGCCACCACAAAGGAGCCAGCAAAGACAAAGAGCCTCCTCTCTTCATTGTCTTCAGACTGATGCAGATGAGGAAGCCCTGTGTAACGGGCCCTGAATTTGTACAGAGCAGGATCCACCATCAGCGAGAAAGACTGCTTGCTGAAGTGATGGTCCAGGCGAGAAGGGACCCACCCACAGCTGTCTGTCATAGCCCGCAAGTATTTGATTAGTCCTGCCACTTCTGTCCCATGTAAGAGAGACTGTTCTAACTTGCAGGTCACATAGTAACAAAAAAGAGAGTTGCCTAGAGCTCTGAAAATCTGAACAGGTTAGATTGTCAAAGTAACTGGCTGAAAGAGACAGACGGTAAATAAGCATGGAGCTATTGTGAATCTAATGGGTTTGGGGGGTTTTTGCACTAAAATGTTCAATGATCACATTGTTTTAACCTAATGTACAAAATAATTTTGGCTAAGGATACTCAGAGTTTAAAGCTGTTCAACCTTTTATGTTTCTACCTTATTTGTTTAAGAAGAAAAATTGCACCTTATGTTGAAATTTTTATTATTATTATTTAAATACAATACCATTTTAAAAATGTACTTAAAGTACTTAAAATAACACTATTTTTAATTGTGCCCTATTTTGGCTAGTGATATTATTTTTGTTTCTCTGTTTTTTCAATTCAAATGCAGTTTAAAGAGCTTGAGTTTATAATATTCATGACCATGTCCATGATTCTGTCACCCACTAAAACCCTTTTTAATTAAAAAAAACAAAAAACATATGCGCTTTAGGGCATATTTTCTTGTCCAGTTAATTTATTACTTTGCCCATAATTATTTGGCTTAATTTTTGGCTTAATCTTACCCCTAAACTCCTTGGAATTCAAGTTTCAATTGATGTTCTGACATTCTGGTAGTGTCTTACTTGTACCGTGTTTGCAGTTGCAATGTAAAACCAAGTTGTGCAACTTTTTCTTAATCTTTCCAATACTTATGCATTTTCAAATTATGCAATCAAATTCTGAAATCTATTACATAAAATTAAAAGACAGTGCCAAAGTAAAGATGTGACTCATTTGGTTACATACATTTGGGCTAAAAACATCAAAACTGGAATAAAAGTAGAGTCTTACTTCAGAGATCTAATAACACTCCTGGGATCTAGCAGTAGGTCTCTCAGCAGACTGCAGGACTCAGGACCAAGGGTGTTAAACTGCAGACTGAAGACAACAGAGACAATTACATGCGCACACACACACATACATATACATACATATACATACATATATATATATATATATATATATATATATATATATATATAAAAAAAACACCCAGCACGCCCCTGCGGGCGGTTTATCCTTCAAGCTCGGGTCCTCTACCAGAGGCCTGGGAGCTTGAGTGTCCTGCGCAGTATCTTAGCTGTTCCCAGGACTGCGCTCTTCTGGACAGAGATCTCCGATGTTGTTCCTGGGATCTGCTGGAGCCACTCGCCTAGCTTGGGAGTCACCGCACCTAGTGCTCCGATTACCACGGGGACCACCGTTACCTTCACCCTCCACATCCTCTCGAGCTCTTCTCTGAGCCCTTGGTATTTCTCCAGCTTCTCGTGTTCCTTCTTCCTGATATTGCTGTCATTCGGAACCGCTACATCGATCACTACGGCCGTCTTCTTCTGTTTGTCTACCACCACTATGTCCGGTTGGTTAGCCACCACCATTTTGTCCGTCTGTATCTGAAAGTCCCACAGGATCTTAGCTCGGTCATTCTCCACCACCCTTGGGGGCATCTCCCATTTTGACCTCGGGACTTCCAGGTTATACTCGGCACAGATGTTCCTGTACACTATGCCGGCCACTTGGTTATGGCGTTCCATGTATGCCTTGCCTGCTAGCATCTTGCACCCTGCTGTTATGTGCTGGATTGTCTCTGGGGCATCTTTACACAGCCTGCACCTGGGGTCTTGCCTGGTGTGATAGACCCCAGCCTCTATGGATCTTGTACTCAGAGCTTGTTCTTGTGCTGCCATGATTAGTGCCTCTGTGCTGTCTTTCAGTCCAGCTTTGTCCAGCCACTGGTAGGATTTCTGGATATCAGCCACCTCCTCTATCTGCCGGTGGTACATACCGTGCAGGGGCCTGTCCTTCCATGATGGTTCCTCGTCTCCCTCCTCTTTCTTGGGTTTCTGCTGCCTGAGGTATTCACTGAGCACTCGGTCAGTTGGGGCCATCTTCCTAATGGTATTCTTGGATGTTCGTTGTCTCATCCTGGACTGTGGTGCTGACACTCACCAGTCCCCGGCCCCCTTCCTTCCGCTTAGCGTACAGCCTCAGGGTGCTGGATTTGGGGTGAAACCCTCCATGCATGGTAAGGAGCTTTCTTGTCTTTATGTCAGTGGCTTCTATCTCCTCCTTTGGCCAGCCTATTACCCCAGCAGGGTACCTGATCACGGGCAGGGCGTACGTGTTGATGGCCCGGATCTTGTTCTTACCATTCAGCTGACTCCTCAGGACTTGCCTGACCCTCTGCAGGTACTTGGTGGTTGCAGCTTTTCTAGCGGCCTCTTCATGGTTCCCATTCGCCTGTGGGATCCCCAAGTACTTGTAACTGTCCTCTATGTCTGCAATGTTGCCTTCTGGTAGTTCAATCCCCTCAGTTCTGACTACCTTCCCTCTCTTTGTTACCATCCGACTACACTTCTCCAGTCCGAACGACATTCCAATGTCATTGCTGTATAGCCTGGTAGTGTGGATCAGTGAATCGATGTCTCGTTCACTCTTGGCATACAGCTTGATGTCATCCATGTACAGGAGGTGGCTGACAACTGCTCCGTTCTGTAGTCGGTATCCGTAGCCAGTCTTGTTAATGATCTCATATATATATACATATATATGTATATACACACACACACACACATGTATGTATATATATATATATATATATATATATATATATATATGAGTTCTAATTAGAATTTATATATTAAATTAGAATTTAGAAATAAATGTTGTATTCCAATGTACTAGTGTAATTTATTACAATATTATAAAAATGTTTCAATTTATTCATTTATTTAATTTTATTTATTTCTTTTAATTATTTATTTATTTATTTATTTATTTTTACAAAAAAGCTTGAAGTCAAACCACTACTACATACTGGTATGTATAATGTTGGTATGTGTTTGGTATGTGTATGGGTCAGTGTAATGTTGGACCCATTCATAACCCATTTTCGTCTTCTAGCTGACGGAATAAGGTCAAGATTTTACAGTTAATAACGCCATCTATTGTGCCCTCAATGCAGTCAACTCATCCTGTACCCTTAGAAGAGAAACAGTACCACACAGGCAGGGCACCCTGAGGGGAGCTGGGTTGTAGGGGATCAAATATTTCAAACTTTTTTGCAGCATGTTTTTCTGAATCTGACGCTTGATTATAATGAAACTACCATAATTACCATTGGGTAAGTGCATCATGCCATTGTAACATCCAACACAAAATAAAAGCAGTTCTAGTAGCTATAATAGTACCATCACCATCATGCAATATGCATCATGCATCATGAACTCAGGTTGCTTTTTTTTGCAAGCAACAAGATCATATATTAAGTTTCAAGTCTCACTTGAGGTTGTATGTGTGTCTGAAGGCAGGGCACAGCATCTGAAGCGTGTCATTATTCAGGAGACAGGAGGATAGGTCCAGTTCTTCAAGGTAGTAACTGTAACAAAGCACCACAAGATGGTTAAATAAAAACAATAATGAAAAACAAATAGACAGCTCCTTTGTATCCACATACACAGTCTCATATCAGCAGTATATATACAATATACACTATTAAAACTGAAGTAATAACTATGACCCCAATGGCAAACATTTTGGGATGCTGTGTAGTGACTCTATTATCGAATAATTGCACTCTTCACCCTTTCCTTATGGCAGATAGGGCCAAGAGCTTTATAGAAACCTTATTTCTGCTGCTTATATTAGAAATCTCATTATTTTGCCATCTACCCAAAATGTCTCTGCATAAGTGAGTGTTGAGTCAGACTCAGGAATTCCAGAAATCACTGTCTGCGATAACAGTTTGCAATGGCATCAACAGATGTAGGTTAGAGGCCAAAAAATACAAAACCAAGTTTTAGGTCCACAGTTTTGGGAAATGGTTGTTTCTCTGCCATTACTTGCCAGAATTTGTAGACTGTAAACTCCCTAGGCTGAATCTTCAGATGAAGTCTGCTATTCATCGCAAGAACTACAGGAAGTAACTTTCAGTGAGAGGCCTATTCTAGGCCTATATTCTCTTATTTGTTATATTAGTTAAAGTTATACCCGATTATACTCTGATCATTATTCAGCAATTAACCATAATTAACTATCAGCAAAATTACATATGAATTATGTTTCTGTGGTCACAAATTACAACACTTAATACCATTTCTCTTATTCGGAATTATGCATAATGATGGGTTGGTGACACATTTTTTGTCTTTCACATTCCTGCAACCACAGAGACACTAATCTGCCAAGGTTGAAGTTGGATCATGTCTATGCACATAAAATCCAGATATGATAATAATTTCCATTACACAACTCTCATTTAATATATTAATGAGACTTTTACATTGGTTGATATCTTTGATTAACAACACAAATTATTTACTGTTAGCAAAAGCACAAATAGAGACCTTTTGCCTGCATTTCACCTGTATTTATGTATACATCTATCTGCCTAGCACTTTTACTTTGAATTTTTATGTTCATTTAAGTGTTTGTTTTACAGTATGTTTCGCACTAAGTACCAAAGCAATTTCCTAATATTGTATACCTTCTCAACATTTGGCAATAAAACCCTTTCTGATTCTGATTCTTTTACCATCTCTCGGATGTAAAAGATGTATTTCCACCTCTTTTGACATAACATACACATACACAGTCAGTCGATCTCTAATCCAGTTCCTTCAAATAATAATTTACCTTGCAGGGGTGCAGGAAAGCACAGAACTCAGTATGAAACATTTAAGTGAAGTCATACGAATGTTGGTGAGGCGGATAGCTCTGATTGAAGTTACAACCTCTGCAGTCAGTCTGGGGTTCTGGAACTCATATAGAAGGACCAACAGATCCATCAGCTCTTCTGGTGGTTGTGGCTTGTTAAGCTCTAGTATCAAAAGAACACATACTACATGAAAATATGCAATATGGGTTGCCATACACCAATTACAGACACAATTTCTATCTTTAGAGTTCATTTATCTCATATCACATAAATGTTTACAAGTAAATCTGAGTTTTATGTTCAGTTTCTTGTTTTCTAATACTTTTGTAAAGTTCTAACGATAAATATATGTTTTGTAACTGTTAAAGCTTTAGCAATTACAGAACATTACTCTGTAGGCAGATTAAGTACTTTGTTTCACAAGAGAACGTTTTTTTGTTGTTGTTGTTGTTGTTTTTTTTTTACCTCTAACAAGGTATTTCCTAATGGCATGGGTGATCTGGGCCACAGTGGTGCTTTGAATGCTGCAGCCAAGTTGTTGGAGAAGCACACGGTTACCATAGTGCAATAGCCCACCCATGAAGATAGGGTACAGCTCAAAAGGTTGACGTTCACTGTACTGCTGTTGCTGTGGGCCATGGACTCCTACAAGGTTTTGCTCTACCTGGTCAAGGACATCCTCGTTGTAGCTATCCTCAGTGTGGAACAGCTCAGCTGCCATGGTTCTGGCTATACTGCCTTTGTTGAGACTGCTGATTTTCTCATAGAGCTTTGGAAAAAGCTTAAGAAGATTGAATACTGCAAAAATTCGGAGGGGAATTAACTTAGAAAAGATGTTAACAAGGGCACTGACATCCTCACTTGCCTGACCAATGGCCACAGATACTTTCTTGGTGAGCTTCTCAAGAGCGGATTTGTTCTCTCCTAGAACTACATAGAGTGCTGCCAGGTATTCTTGCATGGCTGGGACAGCAAACACATACTGCTTCTCATTGTTTTCCCTTAGGTCTTGTGATATAGATTTACCACTTTCTATGGAAGGAGCCAAAAAGAAGTCTAGTACATCGGTGCGGAACATGGCCAGCTGATGAAGCTCCTCATCTGTCTTTGTCTTCCCTCCTATCCACTGCTCTAGTTCTGCTTCTGAGAAGGATGTGCGTTTGTATGTCACACCTTCAAATGCAAGCTTACCTACTGTACGGACAACATATAACATCAGAGAACTTTGGTGTTCCTGAATGGGCATGTCCGTCCCTGCTCCTGTACCGAGCACTTCACCCCCAAAATTGAGCCTGAGGAAACTTGTGTATATGCCAGTTAGAGTGCGGATGGGGGCTTTGGTATTGGTAAAACGCAGAAAGTGTAAGGTTGCACAAGTGAGCCAGCAGTACGATGGAAGGAAACATGCAGCAGCAAGTTGGCTTTCTCTCTGGAGGTTGAGGTAAAGCAGTTCTACAAGATCCTGGGCCTCTTGGTTATGTGCAGTGTCACTCTGCTTTAGAAGGCGACTGGTGAAGTACGCCCGCTGGCGTGATGGGTCATTAAAACCACGTATCTGTGCGTAACGAGTAACATACTTCTGAGGGATACAGTCCAAAGCAGACAGTCTTGCCGTAATCAAGATGCTGGCCTGTGAAACATATAAAGTAAACAATAAGTGCCATTTACAAACAGTGGGACTTACAATCTAACAAACAAGGCTGAAAATTCATACTACACTTCAGTTCAATTAAATTTTATTTATACAGCGCCGAAATCACAATAGTTGCCTCAAGGCATTTGGAACGACAAAGCTATCTGGATCTAAATTACTCGTTATACTTTCTTAAGAACATGATGTATTTGAAGTGTTTTTAGTTTTTATTTTCAACGGGTTTAAAATCATAATCCTCTGCCTAATAATCCCGCGCTTCTATATTCCAGTACAAGACAGAAGTGATTAACTTTTTAAGTCAAAGTTGGACTTAAGGCCACGACTGGTCAAATTTTCCAATCCTAACTGTTTGATTAATCCAAACAGACACATGCCGCCAGTAACATAACATCTCAAGTATAGGTCATAAAGGTACCAAACGGATGAACAGTCAGGGTGCAGCCTCCGTGTCTACCTGTTCATGTTTCTAAAGTAGAATTACTCTGGTAATCGGTTTAAAGTCGCTTTGCGCTTGTTTTCATCTTTATTTTGTGTTCACACCTAAAAAAAAGAGAATTATCAAAGGATGTAAAACGTAGTAGAACAAATCTCTCCTGGGATTAACTAACGTACTGCATTAAAAACTGCATGTGTTCAGTGTAATATGTGTAATATTAAAAATAATACGATTTTTTTTAATTATTAGCATACTTTTCTAAACTCACTCTTTTGCTAAATGTTACTTTTATTCATTTTGCTTGTAGTTTTAAATAAAAGACAAGAACCTGGTCAGATTTGAAATGAAACAAAAACCTGGAGTGGGGGTACATATTAGCTTTAGCCATTTTTTGTTTAATCACTACCTTTAGTTAACCCCTTTTGGTTTTTTCTTACCTCAGGCAACAGATACTTTCTTAGCAGGTTTACCACAACTACACTTGGAGGGAGTCCCTCATTAGGATCACTGCAAAGCTCTGAGGCTCCAATTCGGAAATCCAGTTGCATCTTTTCCATTCCATTGAAAAGGAAGAGCACATCCTTGGCCTGTTTTCCCTCCCCACTTAGAAGGGGGTGTTTTTTCAGGTGTAGGTACTTCCTGCTCACCAGGTCTCTTAGAGACGTAACCCTGTGTAAAAGAGAATGTGAGTCTTTAGAATCATAAAATAACAATGTGACACTTTGGGTTGCCAAATTTATCAATCAAATGAAATTATAGAAGAATACAAAAAAAAAAAGATTGATTTTGCAATATTTTCAGATTATTTTGGAACTAGCACACTCCCAGTAACGCTGTTGGAAAATTTAAAAAAAGCATTCTTTTAATTCAAGGTTAGAGATGGTAAAGGCCAACATTTTGCTTCTTTTGCAGAAATGACTGCCTTCTCATAAAAGTTGACACTTGAAATCATGCAGCAAAACTGCTTTAACATGCAAGCACAATCATTCAGCTGATTTTGAAGTTGAATTTGTTGTTGAAGTTTATCTCAACATAGCGTTTACAGGCGGAAGAAACATTTTGCCACACATTATTTAGATGAAGTCCACCCACAAAGGCCTATCCAGCAGGCCTGGATGAAAAGGCATTTAGGCCAGGTCATCCACTAATTAGAAGGTTGTTGGACAATTGCTTCTGTTGAGCATTTGTGCAAAAATCACTAAGAATAGATTAGTGTAGTGTCTGTGATCATCTAGCCTGCTTCTGCTTGTAGTGCTCTGAGGTTTACTTTTTGTGGTTTTAAAAACCTGAATTCAACATAAGATGTTTAATGAGTTGTGCTGGCTTATTTCTATCCACGACTAAACTGACATTATACTGTGAATGAATCTGAGCATTATCAGCTTAAATTCAAATTACTCTCTACCACAGTTGATTTAACTTAAGTCTTAACATAAACACTGCACTGTGCACCAGTCCAACACAGTGCTTCACTGTAAATCTGTTAGAGTACAGTAAGCCAACGTGTTTGTCCTGCACTAAACTGAAGAATATTTTCATTTAGCATATGAAAAACACAAAGTTAGTATAATTCAGTTCATTTTGCAGGACGTTTCTCAATATCAAAAAGCAAAACTTCAAATTATATTCAGATCCAATATCTAATTTAACAAATGAGAACTTACAGTTTATCTGGCAAACTGTAGATAAATGACCTTAACAGATACTTGTTAAGCTCATAGAAATTTTGCTTTTGGAATTTTTCTGCCACTTAAAAGTAAATGATACTTGTATATAGTTGTTCCTCTTCAGTAGGACCGACTTTCATGTGTTACTGTTGATTCGGGCAAATTACTTTAACGTTTGAACGCTCAGTGACATGAAATAATAGTCTAAACCCAGGGAAGAATTCAATTCAACTAAATTCACGTTTTGGACCTGAGTGCAAAGCTACGCACATTGGGGAGGTTATCATGAGAAAACGTGCTCCAGGCCCAGTAACATCAGCAGCTCCTGTACAACAGAGTAGGGCTGTTCGATATAACGATATATATCGGATAACGATATAAAAACGTCTATCGTTTCATTTTATGCTATCGTTTGTTTCGTGGTGTCGCAAAATAAACTGTTTACGGCAATATTTTTTCATCGTTTTGATGGTCACTGTAGTGGCTATATTCATTTCTCTTTCTCTTATATTTAATATAGCCACACTACGGACGGACAAGCGCCTGTTTTTATGCATTATCGTTAGCAACAACGACGGTAAAACCATCGCGTGTCCGCTTGTTTATTTTCCACATAAACCTTTCACAATAAAGCTCAAGATCCTGTTAAGACTTTTCAAAATGAACTGAATCACGTGAACGAGCAGATTATTTACAGATGAGAAGTAAAAAAGAGCCACCAGGTGCTAAAAAATAAACCTTAGACTCAAACGTTAGAACAGGCTTTTCCCCACAGCACGCCGTGTAATAAATACAAAGAAAACGGCGGCCGTTACAACTTATGTCTAAAAATGTATAGTTTCATGCATCGGTTAAAACACTCGACTCCGGGTAAAGGACGCGCAGCTGGAAACACTTCAAAGCAAGTCGAGCTGCCCGAGATTCACAGAATTTACAGAAAATTTTACATTTTTGTGATTTATATCGTTATCGGGACGATAGATGTCTTATATGAGATTTTGGTCATATCACACAGCCCTATGTGGGATTGTGTGTGTGTGTGTGGGGGGGGGGGGGGGGGGTGTCAGAAATGACTGAAAGATTAATAGGCTCTGTTTTGAGTTTTGTTCAAAAAGGAATGACTTCATATAGGGAAAAATATATATCACATATGCAGGACACCTTAAACTAGTTTTTTAAATAAGCAGCAAGGCAGAACAAAGTCGGGGCTGCATCAAGACACAAGAACTAAACCCCAATTCAACCAGACCCAGAGCAGGATTTAACCAAGACAGAACCAGAATCAAAACTAGATGATAGTAGCACTAAAATCATCATAGACCTGCACTACACTTATTTTTTAATTCTACCAAAGTCCACTATTTAGATTCAGAAACATTTATATAATTATTTAGCCTTGTTGTGCAAACAATCCTGCATAACTTAATAAATATAGAATTTGAAAAATAACAAACCTAAAAAGAAACACTAGGTACGAGATACATGAGGACCTATGATACGGTGATACTTTTGGTAAACAACCATTTTACTAACATGTTCGGTGCGAACTGTGAGGAGGCGCTATCTAACCTCTGAAGTGGCTGCAAATTATACCAGGGTTTTAGATGAATGCCCCCCCTGTGATTTTACCTGAACCCTGCGATTTTATTTTTAATCATTTTAACAGCAAATTGAAGAAAAGCCTTGACTCCGTTGCTCCACTCACCACCAAAAAGAACATGCATCACCATGGAGAAACGAAGAAGTCAAAAAACTTAAGGGCAGCAGAGAGGAGATGGAGGAAAAATTAAAATGCAATCAACCATCAAATACTTTGCGAGCAACTTAAAATGTACAATAATACACTAAGGAATTCAAGAAATTCATACTTTTCCAAAATAATTAGTAATAACAAAAATAATCCCAAGGTCCTCTTTTCTACCATAGATTATTTATTTAACCCAGGTTTTAACAGCTCCCAAAGAACCCCACAGACTCGCTCTGTGAGCAGTTTGCAGACCACTTCAGGGGAAAAATCAGCGCCATCAGATCTGATATTTTATCTTCTCGCAATATGATTTTAAACATATCTGAGGGCTCTATTGTATCTGAGGAGACACTGGACAGGTTTGTCGTGGTTAATGCTGAGAACCTTAAGAAAGTTCAAAGTGAGACCCACCACATGTCTTTTAGATCCAATCCCCTCTTTACTTTTTAAAACACTTTATGGATTTTTTGAAGTTGAGCTTGATGAATTGCTCTCTTCAGTTGGGTGTCTTCCCTGCTGCCTTTAAAACGGCAGTGGTGAGGCCCCTTCTGAAGAAGAGCAATTTGGATTGTAATGATTTTAATAACTACAGACCTGTATCCAACTTACCATTTTTAAGTCAAATTTTAGAAAAACTTGTTTTTATTCAGATTAATGATTTTCTAAATGATAGACAGATCCTGGAGATATTCCAGTCTGGATTTAGGGTGAACCACAGCACAGAGACTGCTCTCCTAAAGGTTTTAAATGATCTTAGATATAACTGGGACGCCCAAAAGCTCTCAGTCCTGGTGCTACTGGATCTAAGCGCAGCCTTTGATACAGTAGACCACGCTATTCTTTTAAACAGACTGAAACACATGGTGGGCCTCTCTGGTGCTGTACACAACTGGTTCACTTCCCATCTCTCAGACAGAACTTTTATGGTGAGTATGGATACATGCTCCTCTAAGATCCATAAAATGACTTGTGGTGTGCCCCGAGCGTCGGTTTTAGGCCCTGTACTTTTTAATTTGTATAAGCTCCCTCTTGGCGGTGTCATCAGGAGGCATGGAGTGAACTTCCACAGTTACGCTGATGATACTCAGCTGTACATCTCCGTGTCTCCTGATGACACCAGACCAATGGATGCCCTTTTTAACTGTATTCTAGATATAAAATCTTGGATGGCAGAAAACGTTTTACAGCTTAACCAGAACAAAACTGAAGTTTTAATCGTCGGTCCTGAGGCTCAGAGAGAGAAACTCTTGTCTAAATTACAGGCATTTTCACTATGTCCTTCGCTACAAGTGAAAAACCTGGGTGTTATTTTCGACTCTGAGCTTGGTTTTATCCCACATACTAAACATGTAACCAAAACTGGATTTTATCATCTAAAAAATATAGCCAGAGTCCGCCCTTCTCTCTCAGGCCAACATGGAGATGTTGATGCATGCTTTTATTACCAGTCGCATTGATTACTGTAATGCCCTGCTCTCTGGTCTTCCCAAAAAGAATATTTCTCCTTTACAACTTTTACAAAACTCTGCAGCTCGTGTGCTGACGAAGACCAGAGGGCGGACCCACATTACACCGGTTTTAGAATCGCTGCACTGGCTCCCCGTGTGTTTCAGGATCGATTTTAAAGTTCTTTTATTGGTTTTTAAATGTCTTAATGGTCTTGGGCCTTCTTATCTTTCAGATCTGCTTCTATCATATGAACCCTCGCAGACCCTGAGGTCCTCTGGTACTGGCCTTTTGATCGTTCCTAAAGTCAGGACACATACTCACGGAGAGGCAGCTTTTCAGTGGTATGGTCCTCGTCTGTGGAACAGCCTGCCGGAGGAGCTCAATGCCGCAGAGAACGTACATGTTTTTAAGAACAGGCTCAAGACCACCTTTTTAATTTAGCTTTTACTTAATGTTTATTTATTCGATGTTATCCTGTTATTCTATTTATATTATTAAATTAGGTCCTACATAATATTTATTGTATTTTATCTTTTTATTCTGTATATACTCTTATTAGGTCATATCTCCAGTGTTTCCTCGGAGGGGGCTCTCTGCACCGGGGTTGTGATCGACCGTGGCTGCTGCAGCTCTGTGGGTCTTCTCAGCCTGGCTGGGGGGCTTCTTTGCCTCCCTCCAGCTGTGTGCCCGGCCTGGAGGCTGCGGTCTGTGACCGGCTCCGCGTGATAGTGTTCCCTCACCTGGTTCATGTGTGCCCAGCCCAATTTTACTTTTCAAGTGTGTGTGTCTGTGTGTGTGTGTGTGTGTGTGTGTGTGGGGGGGGGGGGGGGGGGGGGGGGGTATGTATCCATGACCGCTTATGTTAATGAGAGTGTGGGGAGTGAATTGGAGGGCGGGATGGGGTGGGGTAGGCTGCTTTTAACTAGAGATGGCACGATACCACTTTTGTTATGTCCGATACCGATACCGATATCATAAATTTGGATATCTGCCGATACTGATATGAATCCGATATAGTGTTTTTTAATCAACAAAACTGTTTTTTAAATATCTTGCTGCATTTTATATAAGTTCATACTCAAGTTTAAAACAACAACTACACTAAATGCTATTCTGTTATACCTGTATGCAAAAAAAAAAATTTCATAGTTCAGCAATACTGATCAATCTAATAAACTTAAACCTACACCATCCTCCCTATTCTGGTATTTTAAAGAGTACTTAGCATAAATATTAAGCAACCTAACTAATAGGGTTCCAACTCCCAGCAACAACAAAAATAAATAAATAAAAAATAGGGAACCACCCCTCACGCTCCACCTCATGATGCTTAATCGACGTAATCAACCTTAATTTGATGCAGTGTGAAAAAAAATGCACAGAAATCAATTATTTTTCAAGAAATATTAAATAGATTCAACATCTTTCTTCAACAAAATTGCAGACTGCACAGATGGTACCTTCCCAAATTAAAAGTACTATAGCTTACTAGGGTATATATATTAGACTTAATAGTTACTATATACAGTAATGGACTTCTATTCATTTTGCATCAAATTAAAACTTTGGGTGTCAGATAATTATTTATTAAAAGCTAGACATTTTAAATGAGAATAAGAAAGAAAAGTATGTCTTTGTGCCCCTTTTCCCTGTTCATGCCCTATCGGCCCCCCTGGCTAAACTTTGCTAGATCCGCCCCTGCACAGTTACCAGCGTCAGCTACGTAGAAAAAGATCCTGGAGTAGAAAGTAATATTAAATACATTCTAACAATAGCTGATCAAGCTTAAACGTGCTGCTGTTGTTCAGCTGCTGGTTTCCTCTTTCTGGTGCAAAGTGGGCCAAAAACAAAGAAGAGACACGGACTCGCGACAGAAAAGCCGATCAGCTGATCGTTAAGCAGTTTCATGATTGAAGTAGCAGCAAGAAGAGGCAGTCGCTCCATATATTGCTTGTTAAGCTTAACGCAGGAATGCTTTACAAACATTCAGAGATGGACTTACACACTTGCTTTACTTCTCTCGGGGATAACTTTGTCGGAGATGAAATGCCGGGTTGCTAGCGAAGCTCCAAATGCTATCCAGACCACCGACAGGTCCCGCATGCCACAGCCGCTCTATCACGTGATGCATACTGCTCCGACGTGCTAACGTTCTGAGGCGAGTTATGGCGTGTTGCAAGTTTTGTGAGGTGCTTTCGTGATATTTAATGGATCGGATTACATTTTTTATTTTTCTCCGATATCCGATCCAGTAATTTAGGTCAGTATCGGACCGATACCGATACGTAATATCGGATCGGTCCATCTCTACTTTTAACCATGTAAAGCACTTTGTGCTACATTTCTGTATGAAAAGTGCTTTATAAATAAAGATTGATTGATTGATGTCTGTCTCACCTGCTCTTGTTCCCTCTCTGTTCTGTCCTCATTCTCCTCTCTCTCTCCCTCTCTGTTCCTCTCTCTCCCTCTCTGTTCCTCTCTCTCTCCCTGCTCCTCTCTCTCCCTCTCTGTTCCTCTCTCTCTCTTTGTGCTGACAATCAAACCAAACACCAACATCATCAAATATACAGTTGAAACCAGATATTTAAACACTCTTCAGATAAAAACACTTTTTTAATTGTAACATCAAATCAGACTAAATGTTTATTTTTTTTTAGATTGATAAATATAAAAAACATATTTGTTAACTTTAAGAGTAAAGAGAGAAACTATCTGTATTTCTTAATTGCAAATGGCACCAAATTGTATTCCAAACTGAGCCACACTTATGGAGCTCCACAATTCTTTTCCTGGTGTTTTGGTTGACATCTCTTGATTTTCCCATGTCACAGAAACAGGCTCTGTGTTTTGCCTTATATGCATCTGCAGGTGTGCCACCAATTTACTCACATGGACTCTACTAACCTATTAGAAGCTTCTTCAGCTCAGAATGGAATCGTCTGCAGTTTTCTTATTAATTAACAATAAACTTAGTGTATATGTACTCCTAAATTTGATGAAAGTGATAAAAAATAGAAGCTCTGTCTCTCTTTATTCTGACATTTAATTAATTCAAAAGATATTTCAATATTTATTTGCCCAAAACAAAACAAGTTTACTCTAAATTGATGTTGTACAGTAAAAAAATGTTCTTGTGTTTTGCTTGTTTTGCATAGGAATATACTGAACAAAATACAAAGCATAATGTATAAAATAACATCTACCAGAGTTTTTTCTTTGAAAGAAGCCCCTTATGTCCATTCTTGTATATCAGTACATTACTGAAACCGATTTATTTAGCCGTGGAGGGTAACAACTGAAAATATGAAATAAACACACATGTAAGCTAAGACTCTCTAAAGAAACAGCATTGTTGTTGTTCGGCTTTTCATTTCGCCATTTGTTGATTCACTTGAAGAGAAGTAACGTAATATGGGTCAAGTGATCAGTTTGACATCAATCTTTTGTGATACACCGTCATATTTACATTATTTGTACAGTACGAATGATTTGCTTTGGTACCTGGTCGAACTTCAGTTCTCCTCTGTCTGCCTGGCTCCGTTTCTCCAACAGGCAGCAGCTGCCCCCGCCCCCTCGCTCAGTCACTTAGTGTCTGAGCTCGGATCATACCAATATTAGGGGGGATTTATGCACAGTCGTAAATTCCCACAGTGTGCGCTATGTGCTTCGAATATTGTGTGTAGTTTTTGTTTTATACAGTTGTCAGAAAGGCATCTAACTATGAAAAATTACACTCCAAAAGACCCCGGGCTTCTGACAAAACAACCCGGGCTTAAGCCCAGTAAGCCCCCCCCCCCCCGCTCCGCCAATGATGACAACCCGTTTAATATTATCTTAGGTAATACAAGAAAAAAATAAAAACAAAAAGGATTCTTGAGGTCGTGCTATGCTTGCTGTGACTTGGTATTTACTGATTAAATAGTAGCAGAAGGTAGGCTAACACTTATATATCTTGGAAAACCAAAATGCATTTGGCACAGTGCATTCAGATCATAATTCTGATTGCAAAAGCTGCCAGACAGGACAGAATGAAAAAAATATATATAAATGAAAATGTACTTACATTCCTTATAAAGTGTTCAGTGTTGTGAACTACTTCATCTGCTAGCAAGGGTATGAGCTGTGTGGCTGCATCTCTCATACAGACGGTCTGTATTTAATCTCATAGTAATTTGTAATGTGCATCAGTATACAGGTATCAATTTTACTGACAACCCTAGTAATTGTACTATGTTTGTTGTAATTTTGATCTCCTGAAGTCAATGTGTATGTGTGCGTGTGTACAGGAGTGTGGAGGATAATTCAGAATAATGCACGAGGGTTAACAAAGAAACAATTTGGTGGTTATTTGTTAGCTTGCTATGAATGCAATCTTTGCAACAACTTTAAATGAGTCTAAAACCATAAATTTGCTGATGCTGGCTTGTCCCAAATATGATTACATGGAAAGCTAATAGTGGATAGAGAACTACCTTTTTCCTGCTGAGTTCTCCTGCACTTTAACTGAAAGGCGATTAAGGCAGAGTTAAAAGCATTCATAATGTTAAACTAAATAAAAGAAAATAGATGTAATGTGCAAACTAAAACACTGTTTGTCAGAGATTTAAAATGTATATTAGGACCTAAGAAAATAAAAATGATAAGTATAACAACCAGTACATTAAATCCCAATCAATAAAGTTGTGCCTCTATAAATTTTCTACATGTGATAAAAAGTAAGAGAACCATCTTACTTTGACAGTTGACTGAGGTCCTCACAAGAGAAAGGAATCAGCAGCTGAAAGTGGCTCAGAGTGGTGCCAGCACACCAATCTAGCACCAGCTTTCGGACCACTGTACTTTTCCCTGTTCCCACAGCACCATAGATGAGGACATTGAGCCCCCGGCCATCACTCCAGGTATCAGTGTGCTGAAACAGCTGTTCCACAGTTACAGAGCGATTACAGTGTGTTTGGGTTTGGAATGGAGAGCCGAGTAGTCCTGCCCTCTCCTCAGCATCAGTTTCAAGGATCAGTGGGTCGACATGCATGGTCTCAGGGCTGAAGAAACCTCCAAACTGTTTTTCCTCCTGAGGAAGGTGGCTAAACCATAGGAGGAGCTTTCTCTTGTGGATCTCTATTGGGTCTATAGAGAGAAAGAAAAAGAAGGTGTTTTTATTCTTTAAGTGGTGGATTTTCTCAGATGTGATGAAACCTTATTAAAGTGGTAATGCAATAATTAATTTAATACAATGATCAAATTGAATCTGTTTTATCCTGATGTACAGTGCTGTGAAAAAGTCTTTTCCTCCTTCCTTTTTGGACTCTGACCTTGAGTTTGAGATCACTGAGATCCACACTACTCAAATGTTTTAGTATACACAGTACTGTGCAAAAGTTTAAAGCAGGCGTGAAAAAATGCTGTAAACAATGAATGCTTTCAGAAATATAAATGATTGTTTATTCGCCCCAAATGTATTCTTGTAGCAGGACAATGACCCCAAACATACAGCCAAAGTCATTAAGAGCTATCTTCAGTGTGAAGAAGAACAAAAAGTACTGGAAGTGATGGTATGGCCCCCACAGAGCCCTGATCTCAACATCATTGAGTGTGTCTGGGATTACATGGAGAGACAGAAAGGTGCGAGGAAACATCCACAGAAGATCTGTGCTTAGTTTTCCAAGATGTTTGGAACAACCTACCAGCCGAGTTCCTTCAAAAACTGTTTGCAAGTGTACCTAGAAGAATTGATGCTGTTTTGAAGGCAAAGGGTGGTCACACCAAATCTTGATTTGATTTCAATTTCGCTTTTGTACATTCACTGCATTTTGTTGATTAGTCAAAGTCAAATTACACTTTATTGTCATCTCCGCTATATACAGTACAGTATATAGAGAGACGAGATGACAAGGCTCCAGGTGCATCAGTGTAAAAACAAACAAATATAACAAGAGTAGAAAATAAATATACAATTCAGGACTAGGGGCAAAGGGATCAGTAACAATTTATTTGAAATTTACAATTTACAGTTTGACGCTTAAGGTCACCTTGAAGTGATTTAAAGTGACCAGTGTAGCAACTTGTAAACATGAGCAGAATTCTTGAGAGTAATGACTGTCCATAAGCAGCATCTGCATTACAAAGGCAGTGTACGGGGAGTGCAATAGAGTCAGTTAACAGTTTGTTTGTTTGTTTGTTTGTTTGTTTGTTTGTTTGTTTGTTTGTTTGTTTGTGTGTTTGTGTGTGTGTGTGTGTGTGTGTGTGTGTGTGTGTGTGTGTGTGTGTGTGGTGGGAGAGCCGGTAGTGAGATTGATGGCTTGCGGGAAAAAGCTATTTCGCAGTCTGGAGGATCGGGACCCGATGCTGTGAAAGCGTCTGCTGGATGGAAGCATCGGCACTTTTGATTAACACTTTCATTTTTGAAAGCATTCTTTGTTTACAGCATTTTTTCTCACCAGCCTAAAACTTTTGCACAGTGCTGTATACCTAGGGTATCCATTTGAAACTCCACCCGAGTTATTGTATTCATAAACTTGGGTGTTCATGTCGCCCTCCCACCCAGTAGGGTAACAAGAACACCCCAGTCTATTACGGCTAAGTGATGTACAACAACAATGTACAATGTAAAACAACTTTGTAAAAAATGAAAGGGCAAAAGGCCCATATTGCAGGCCTTATTTTGTAACAAGGAAATACCATCATTGTACTGTTCTACAAAGTACTGTGACATTACTACCAAACAATTGACTGATATTGCATTTAAGAGACAATAACTGAGAAAATGAACTGAAGTGTGGACCTGGTTCTAAAGAGTTTGAGGTAGTAAACTTCCTGCAGTAAAAACCAGAGACTGGCCAGGGTGCAGCCTCCATTCCCATCTGCCACATCCTCCATGTTTTGAGTAGATGACTCATCTGTCTGGAAAAAATAATGCATCATGCCAATTAGTTCAGCTGTTGCTTACAACCTTAATAAAATACAAATGCACAGAGAACAACATTTCAAGCACAACTTGCTTTCATTACTTTGCTGCTTACTTAATCTGATAATCACGCTAAGGAATAACATGTAGGAACAAGCTGTTGTTTGCATATTGCAGCAGATATAAGTTATTACACCTCCAAAGCACTGACTTTTACGCAACTGCACACAATTAATATAAACACAAATGAAACCTGTCTACTTTTGCTCTGAGAAACTTCCTGCAAGGTTCCTAAGAATTCTGTTGGGTCTTTATTACAAACAAAGAAAACAATGGAAATATGAACCAGTTTAAATGAATGACACCAGTCGTCGTTTACAAAAAAGTGAAATTCATAAAACGATTAACAGCATATTAATATTATTCTGCATAATACTTTGCATTTGCATTAACATTTGCCACAAGTAGATGGTGGTTCTTTACTACATCCCATTGTGGAAAATAGTCACATCAACTATTGTATGGACAATGTCTCTACACAGCCTAACATACCTCAACTTCTTGCACATTTTTCACACACTCAACAGAAACATTGAGCAAAGCCTGTTTCTATGAGTGCTGACATAAAGATGAAACTAACTTTCCAGTGACTACACATGTAGTCACTGGTCCTAAGTTATGACATGTCCTAGCAGTTTACACACCTTCCACTACTTATTTAACAAGCCAAAATGCAGAAGCAGTGTGTAAATCAGTAAGTACATAAGTACACTCCATGATTCAGTAGCTTGTTGATCCTCTTTTGGCAACACGCACGCATGCATGCACACACACACATACACACACACACACAGAGTGAGGTGCCGTTTGATCGGTGATATTGCACACTGACTAAGGGGGGTGCTGTTGCTACTATAATAAATACAGTTATAATAAATACAGTTTATAGAAGTAGTCAAAGGAGCTTGCAAAGAAAAGCGTCTGGACTTCTTTAAGTTACTTGAAGACATTTCACCTCTCATCCGAGAAGCTTCTTCAGTTCTAAGGTCAAATGGTGGGGAGTCCCAGATTATCTGGGACATGCAGACTGGGCAGACTGGGAATGGACGACCAACCTTCCGGTTAGTAAGTGACCTGTTCTAAATTGACTGTACTGTTACATTTAGCAGTGAATCCAAATGACAGTGAGTCTCATTCCCTCGCTCTGAAACTCCCGCTATCGCCATATTTTTCCCTATATGGTAGTATATAAAAAGACATAGTATATAAACAGTGTGCTGGGTAGAAAAATTTTCCAGTTGGGAGGGTGGAATTAATGATGCATTTGCGCTGTGTGGGAGAAAAATAACTCACAGTGAATTATCTGCAGGACAGCTTAAGATATGCCCTTTTAACCGTCGTACATAGAAATATATCGAGTATATTCGATATATCGTACATCCCCACTACTATGCCAGGGCCTTTAAGTCACTAGGCATCAAGGTTCAGTTAATCACCAACCTGTGGGGGAGGAGATTCATCCTTTTCTGCTGCTTCTTTGTCTCGGGAAGTTTTCTGTTAACAGTTAAAGCATAAAGTCACACAACTGATGCAAAAACAATCTTACATCTGCATACATCTGCATGCATTTGTTTTCTTAAGACTCAAGACGTTTATTGTCATTTCGTATGGTGTTACCCAGCCTGAAACGAAATACTGTTTCTCACCAAATTCCACAAGATGTCTTTATTTAACACGTCACCAGCCCCCTTTGTGATAGCCTTCATATTTATTTAGACATATTTTGGTATTTCTAAGAATATAATAACTCTGCTTAGACTACATATAGCGTCTGCGTCTCTTCTGCAAATGCCACTGTCTCATAGCTAACAATCATGCAAACTACACATAAAATACAATAAGACATACCACCGTCTTATCGTTCGTCTCCCGACCACACGTTGTCCAGGAAAGTAGCTTAACGCATGCAGTATGCCGTTTCCTTTTAGGTTTTCAAATTTTCAAATTTGTCCAGTATCATTAAGGACTTGACACACAGAAACATATGTATCACACCGACTGTCATTCTTCCGCTTCACCGTCGATGAGTTTCATGTTTCAACTTCCGGTAGTGCTGACGACAAGCAGTCCAAAACGTAACTCTTATCCACCTTTCCATAACCTCGATCGAAAACATCAAGGAAGATCAAGGTCGAGGAAATGTGTGTCGGAAAAATCACGAGGGCTAAGAAGTGCAACGTAATAAAAATCTGACCAACTAAAGTACGCAATTTCCCGATTTGCTAGTTTGTACTTAGTAAGTTCACTCGGGAGTCTAGACTTCCATGGGAGGACGCGGGCGTGATGACATCACAGCTCAGCTCCAGCGATTTATTGGAGTGGCTGGAGTTACAATGGAAACACGGGTAACTACTAGAAGTATTTAAAAACATTCATAGATAGATAGCTATTTCTCTATATATCTATATATCTTGTCTTTAGAAAACCTCCTTGCCATTATTCATATTCATGACCATTATTAGTTGTCTTCTAACATTAAAAAAAATCTTTCACTATGTCAACAGGCTTCATACAGTTGAGCAAATCACTAAGTGATTAAAGCACTAACTTTATTTCTCTTAATGAAAACATGCATGTTCAATCATCCAGGTAAGCAAAACCCAAAAAATTAAGTCTAAATTTTAATTCTAATGAAGTCATTTAGCTTCAATCAATTATATAGAACAGGAGTAGTGAAAAATAAGGAGAAAAAAGGGCTTTGTTTTCTGTTGCCTATATTGTAGATGCTGACTTTGCCTCCTAATTGAAACAGCAAATGAGTACGGTCAGGGGTTACAATGGGATTCAGGAGGTGGAGAAACCCTAAAATTGGTTGTATTGGTTGGCTAAGCATGGGGAAAAGAACGCCAGCTGACAAGAATTTCTATTTTGAGCTCCAGTAGGTTTCCTTTTTGTACACAACTGATTTGTGCTGCTGCTGTTCATTGTGGACTTGGATGTCTGAATTTAAAGAGGTGTAAGAAGATGTTTCATGAGCTGTCTTGGCTGATTTCCCTCCCCTACACTGACACTACACTGTTGCTGTCTTTATACTAGACATATAAAGTTGGTATGAAGGTGGAATTGAGTGAATGGATCTAAGCATCATCAAATCAATCTTTGATACCCTTTTTGCAACAAGAACAACAGGAACACTATAGCTGCTGCTGTACACCAACCCAGCACACTATTCTTTACTTTAAATCCATCACAACAACCTAACCTGTTTATCCCAAATCATGTTCAAACTGAACATGATTTTCAAAATATGAAAAAACATAACTAAACTTCATAGTCAGATCCAATATCTGATTTAAAAATGAGAACTTACAAACTTTAAATTTCCAGTTTATTAATTACCACTGAGCAGTCCTTCCTTTAAATATTACCACTCCTCTCCTCTTCCATCTTTCTCCATCTCTGAGTGAAGTTATCTTGTACTCTTTTTCTCTCTCTAGGAAGCAGCTCTACCCGAGCTAGCAAACGCAGAGTGTGACAAACTGCGCAAAAACAGTTTGTGTGTTTGCTGATATTTGCTAAACTGATAGAACCATTGCATTTGAAATTATTTGTCATTTAAAAAAAGGTTACTCCGCTTATGCTCCTTCTGTGGGGCTAGGTAGAAGCTGAAATACTGCAACTACAGATTATGAGCATCTAATTAACACTCATAACATGAGTAGTAATTAGGCCGACACTGAACATGGATTATTTTAGGGGCTTGTTCATACCCATATGAACAAGTATGTCTGCCTCTGAGGAGAAAACAAAACAAAAAACTGACCACAATAATTAGTGGTGACCCTGGAGAAGAAAAAGGTCCCAAATTTGTATTTATTTATTTATTTATTGTCAACTGGTAACGTATGTGAAACATTGGGACAAACCATCTATACTCAGGTTGCCTAGCAAACATGACACTAATGGCGAGGAACATTTACATCATTGTGCTTCACTGTTTGACAGAACTGAAGGTGAAAATATTAATATAAATAATTTTTCTTATTTTTACTAAGATATTTTTCAGTTATTATTTTATTTTCAGTTGTTACATACAGGACAGACATGACTGGGTGTAAATACTATGTGTAAATACTAAATATTGACTATTATTGTGCAACATGTAAGATCGACAGCGCACAGTGTGCTTTGAGGTAGCAGCCCAAAAGAGTGTAGCTTGTATCTGTGAGCACCCGTGTGTACACCTGTGCTTGTATTCAAAAGGTTCCTTCATGTAATGATCTTCTAGGGGGTGTGGGGAGCCATAGCCCCGTCCCCAGGGCATGAAGCAGGTGTGGAGGAGATCCAAGCTCCAGACATCCAGAGACCCCCAGAGCGCAAGAGTCCAATGTGTGTGTGTGTGTGTGTGTATATATATATATATATATATATATATATATATATATGTGTGTGTGTGTGTGTGCGTGTGTGTGTGTGTGTGTGTATATGTGTATATATATGTGTATATGTATTTGGGCTAAGAGTCTCTAACCAAAAATATAAGTGTAGCAAACTCAATGTTTACAAGGCAACAAATGAAAAGTAAATTTTCCATATAGTGACATCATTAAATTCTAAGAAACTAAATCGCTGTGATGGCATTGACATGAATTTAATCAAAAACATAATCAAATGTACTGTGAAACGATTTACCTACTTTTGAAATCTGTCATTACATAATGACTTATTTCCTTGTGAGATGTAGATTGCAAGGGTTGAGCCACATGAAGCTGGAGATAAACATCTCACAAACCAAAGGTCCATCTCTCTACTTCCACAGTCTAAGATACTGCTAGATTGTATCACTAAACTAAAGCCCTGGTTTGACTACAGTAAATTAACACTGAATTTCAGTAAAACAAAATTCATAATATTCAGGAATCTTACAAATTCTATTGCTAGGAAACTGATGATAAATAACATAGAGTTAGAAAAAGTAGCTGAAATAAAATTGTTGGGGGGTGATAATACATCACAACCTGGATACCCCACATTGTCACAGTCCCTCTGTTCTTACCAGTTGACTAGCCGCTCTGTCTTTGCTCTGTTTTGTGGGTGTATTCTGGTTTTAGTGCAGAAGCAGGACTCTCTGGTTTTTCCACACACCTGATTTAGTCATGTACCTGTTCCTGATGTCCTCATTGTGACCTCTTTTTTAAAGGAGTGGCAACTCTTCAGTCCTCCCTGGGTTGTTTTTTTTTTCAATCCAGTGCAATCCAGTTCCAAGCCTTGAGTTAATGTTTTCACCTACCTGTGAGAGAGATATCTGAGTTTTCCCTGTGCTCAGGTTTGCCTGGAGAATCCCCTGTCACAGAGTGGTGAGCAGTCTTTATTTGGATTTGAGACAGACTCTGGGAATTTAACTACTACTCTGATCATTTTAAAATTGTTATTATTCATCATAAACAAAAGCACTCTGACATGGAACCCTGCATGTGAGTCCTACCTGTGCCCAGTTCTTGACATACATTACTTAACAAATGAAATACTGTCTGGAAATGTGTCAAAACACCTATAATACACACACCCATCCAATATATTGTCATGGTCCTAGATCGTTGAACCAGTATTTTGAGTGGGGGCGACCGTGGCTTAGGGGGTTGGGAAGCGTATCTGTAACCGGAAGGTCGCTGGTTCGATCCCCTTGCTCTCTGGCCTTGGGCAAGACACTTCACCAAGACACACACCATCGGCCAGAATGGCAGTCTGTCAGTCTGCCCCAGGACAGCTGTGGCTACAACTGTAGCTACCTCCACCAGTGTGTGAATGCGAGAGTGAATGAATAGTGGAATTGTAAAGCGCTTTGGGTGCCTTGAAAAGCGCTGTATAAATCCAATCCATTATTATTTGTGTTTTGAATGCTGGGTTTCTGGGTTGGTGCTCCCTCTGTTGGTCCCTGGTATTAGTGTTCCCCTGTCTCGTCAGGCTAATCAGGTCCAGCTGTGTCTCCCACCTGTGTGTGCCTGTGTTCCTTGTCGCGTCGTCTGTATTCATCCTCTGTGTTTCTCCGTGAATCTTCTGTGTACTCAGCATTATTTTGTGTTTCACCGTGTCTCTCTGCTCCTCGCCCCGTGTCCTCCTTTTGTGTTAGTTTTCCCAGTTTAGGTTTATGTTCAGTTCTGCACGCACCTTGGTTATTATTCACCGTAAATAAAACTCACTTGCACCTCCGCCACTGTCATCCCGGAGTTTGGCACTTCAGCGCGCCTGGCTGTGGTGAGTATACAGGAAACTGATCGTGTTATTTCTGACTTTGTACTCTGGGGCTGAGTGTTTCGTGACAGGGGATGGCACTCCCAGTGATTTCCCCACTTTACCTGCTCCATGTCTGTCAGTACAACCTGTTCAGCCATCAATTCAGTTAGCTGCTCAGCAGCCATTAGCTCAGTCAGCCTCTCAGCCACCATCACAACTAGCATCATTACAACCTCTATGGCAGTCCATAGAGCAGTCAGTAGCACAGTTAATTGCTCAGTCACAGTCGTCGCTTGCCCCTCTTCAGGAGGCTGTGCCTACCCCGCCCATTTTGGACTGTTTTTCTAGTGCTCACCTTGAGCAGAGAGACAAACATATTAATACTGACATATTTCCTCATGAACTGGCTAGTTTTCAGACTGTTACTTGCTCCAGGGCCTCCCCAGAGGCTGAATTGCAGCCCTCACCTGACTCTGGACCCCTGGAGGCTAAGAAGCCAGTTGAGGACTGCACCTGGCTGTCGCTGCCTGAGCAGGGTCAGTGCTCCGCGCAACTGCAGTCTTCCTTATGTGTGCCAGGGGCCCACGTGCCTACTGGTTTTGCTCTGTGTGTGCCAGAGACCCACAAGCCTGCTGGTTTTGTTTCGTGTGTACCAGAGGCCCACGTGCCTGCTGGTTCTGTGACTGTTTTCTCTGAGGGGTCCGAGGAACTGCCTCAGCCTGCTGCTTTTGCTGGGGGGGCCGAGGAGCCCGTCCAGCCACCACCTGCGGCTCCCACGCCGTCGCCTGCAGCGCCACCACCTGCGGCTCCCACGCTGTTGCCTGCAGCGCCACCACCTGCGGCTCGCACGCCTGGTCCAGCCTCCGTGCCTTCATCCTCGTCTGGTCCAGCCTCCGCGCCTTCATCCACATCCACGCCTGCAGCGTCAGCCTCATCGCCGCCTGCAGCGCATGTGGTGGCTGGACAGGCTCCTCAATCCCCCCAGCCTGCAGCGTCAGCCTCATCCACGCCTGCAGCCTCATCCACAGCGTCAGCATCAGCCTCATCCCTCACAGGTGTACACACGGGTGCTCACACACACAAACTACACCCTTTTTAGCTCCTACCTTAAAGCACACTGTGCGCTGTCGATCTTACGTGCTGCACAATAATGTTTAACACTTAGTATTTACTGTTATATTCCCATAGATCAGCATGATGTTGTTTATCCCTTGTTAAATGCTTGTTTTCTTTTTTCTTTCTCAACAGGTGATCCAGGTGATTGATATATGTATTTTTGTCTGCTTATTTTGTTGGTTTTTGTTTTTTGCCCTTTATCCCCGTCCCTCTTCTCTGCTGTTTTTTTTCCCTCTTTCTTTCTCCCTTTTCTTTTCCTCATTCAAGTCTGTCCCGTATCTAGCAAATGAAAATAAAAAATAAAATAAACAATAAAAGGTGAATCAAATAGACCATTACGGCAAGGCTGGGATGGTCCATTTGGTAAAGTAAATCCGTTGGGCATCTTTCTTTGCCTTTAGACAATAATTCTGATGGCAAAAGAGCCAAACGGGACAGGCAAAAAAAAAAGAGAGAAAAAGCAAGAAAAAGAAAGAAAAATCACCCTCATCCACATCATCCTCGCCTGCAGCAGCATCATCATCAGCATCTTCCTCGCCGGAAGCAGCAGCAGCATCATCATCAGCATCTTCCTCGCCGGAAGCAGCATCATCATCAGCATCATCCTCGCCGGCAGCAGTATCATCATCAGCGTCATCCCCGCCTGCAGCTTCAGCGTCAACTTCGGCCTCGTCTGCAGCTTCACCTGGTCCGGCTTCAGCCTCAGATGCAGCTTCAGCCTCATCCTCCTCCTCATCCTCGCCTGGTACTGCCGCTGGCATGCCGCCATCCGGTCCGTGCCTTCCGCGTGGCCGGCCTCCGGACTTCTGTTGCCGCCACCGCCTTCCGCGTGGCCGGCCTCCTAAACTGTTTGCGTGCCGCCACCGCCTCCCGCGTGGCTGGCCTCCTGAACTGTTTGGGCGCCACCATGACTTCTTCACGGCTGGCCCTCTGGACTGTCTCATCCTGGCCTTCTGTGCTATCGGCCCCCGGGCCGGCCACCTGAGTGTATGTTGTGGACGTTTTGTTTGGGACTCTGGGGCCTCCGTTTTTGGTCCTGGTCCTGGTCTTGCACCAGTCTGCTATTTGGATCCTCCTTCTCACCTCCGCACGACTGCTGCCCCAGTCGCGACATATATATTCTGGAAAAAAGAGCAATAGGAATCAGAAATCCCCTTCAAGTAAACCATTAAATCACCTTTTTATTAAACTAAACATTCTTATATTTAAATACTCATTTTACCTCAGAACTGTACAAATAATTTTTTTTTTAAAAAGCAAACAAATGCCCCACAATATTCATAACTTGTTCAACAAGACCAAATCATCAGGACCTGTGAGGTATCCCTATGTTTAGCAAGCTGATAGTAAGGACTAATAAAATATATCATAGCATTACAGCCACTGGAACTAGTGTAACAATTGTGCAGATGAAGTTAAGAAAAAGTACATCAACACATAACTTTGCAAATTTGTGAACAATAAATTGCATGACTAGAGGAAAGGTTTCTGTCAGTGATTGGTGCAGTCTCTTTGTATTCTAATGATGCATTGTCTTTAGTGTTGTTAATCAAGGTGAGAGTAACACAAGTTCAAAGTATTATGTAGTATTATGTATTTGTCACATAGGTATGATTCCATATAAAACATTAACCAAACATAACTAAGTTTAATAACAAATATAAACAGATTATTTTCACAAGTCACAGTTGGCAATGTGCCCCCGTCGAGACGGCGCATTAGCCCAGGGCACCAAACAGGCTAGGACCGCCTCTGGTGGGCAGCGACGTAGAGAAGACTGTACAAAGGCTCCCCCAGAAGTCTAGATCAGACATAACGCACTTAAACAATAAAGCGGCTTTCCCGGATATTAGCGTCTTCTGAATTACTTCAGTTTAAACCAGCATAATTTTGAGTTGTCTCCTTGTGTTTGCTAAAGCAAGACATAGCAGCCAGCCTAGACATTTGCTAGCATTCATTTAGGGAGCGAGTAATCGGCTCATTTTGCAAACATGTACAAACGCAGAAAAAATTATTCTGAAGTTCAACCGGAAACACTTTTGTGTATCTCGTTAACGGGTGCACGCACTTTAACGGTGGTAGCACTCGCGCTCCATCCTCTCTGACAGCCTCACAAAGTAGGGTTCCATCCTCGTCATGGCATCTGAAGAGCTCGCACGAAAGCTGCAATCGCGGCTTTCTGCTACACAGGAGGCCGTACCGAGGCCCGAGCCCGAACAGAGCCCTGTCCGACCCAAACCGCAGGGGTCAGATGCTGCCTGTGGAGATTCATCATCCGAGCTATCCGCCAAACTGACGCGTAGGCTGGACATCAACGAGGGCAACGCTGCACCACGAGCGACCCGGGTCTTCAACCCTTACACCGAGTTCAAAGAGTTCTCCCGCAAGCAGATTAAGGATATGGAGGGAATGTTCAAGCGGTAAGACTGCACCAATTGTTTGTTTTGTCTCTTTAAACATGGCAGTCACGGCTGTTGTTCTCAGTCGCAGAGAATGGGGGCGAACGAGCGTGCACGGCTGGATCATGAGATTAGCCAAGGTGCAGGCTGGCTGTCATCGTGTCGACTGATTTAGCGCCTCTGTGCAAACACTCTGCACGTTAAACCGGTGTCTTTGTAGTGATGTATCGTGCTCAGATGGAGGACTTCTTAAGGTCAGTGCCGCTCCCTCGGGAGACGACACACTGACGCCGAACATCTCCAAAGATGACATAAATAAACAATGCGCTTTAGGCACAAACACAGTATGCCAGAAAAATTAACGCAATGGAGCTAAAAGCCCGAATTAGACAAAATGACAGGGGATCATTTAGTGTGTGGACCCTTCGGATTTTTTGACATCTTAAAATGACACAGATGGCTCGCTGTGTGTTATCATCCTGTATAATTTAACTCCTATTAAAAAACGTATTTTACCTGTTTTTATGAATCTAGCCTGGCCTACCCCTAGCCTGGGGGTGGATTCGGTTGTTTCCCCCCGCTTTCTTTGGGTTACTTTATTAATTTGTGCCCTGATAATCATATAGGGCAGCACCTAAAATTGGTGTAACTGTCTCATTCTTCTTCAATAACAAATTATCAAAGTATATTAAATAAACTAAAGGTTCGTGCAGTATTGTCTGTAGAGTCTTGTTTATTTTATATTAAAAATGCGATTCATTCTGCTCATGCTACTTTTCTCCTTTGTTCCCCATAGATGGCAAATGACAATAATTGTCACCTATTAGTTTGTAAACTGTTGTTCTAAAGTTTAGAAGTTGGTATTTCTGCAGTGTCATTATGTTTTGAAAACAATAAAGGAGTGGATCTGTCTATGAAGCCTCACACTTACATTACAAATGACCCATGACTGACAAGGCAGTTTGCATTTAGTGGTTGTGACTATAGTCATTTAGTGGTTTATCCATATATTTTCTCCCAGTTCAGGGTCATGAGCCAACTGCTATAGGGCAAGAGGCATGAATTGTCCTAGACAGGTTGTCAGTCTGTCTTATTCTTAACACAAAGAGGCAGAACCACCAATTAATATAACCCCACTAACTACATGTACAGTCCCGATCAAAGGTTTAAGACCATTTGAAAAATGGCAAAGAAATCATATTTTTTATGGTCAGTGTTGGGGAGTAATAGAATACATGTACCGGTGTTACGTATTTAAAATACAAAATATGAGTAACTGTATTCTGTTACATTTACCGCTTAAATTGTATTTAAGCGGTAACTGTAACGGAATACAGTTACTATGTTGAAATAAACTGAATACACAGGGGTCTTTTCCTGTTTCATATGTTAGGTTATCGCCTCTTTATCCCCTCTCTAATTTTTGTAATTCCATGCATTGCTGAAAACCCAAACAAAACACGCAATAAGAGGCACTAATGTAAGCGTTCTGTTAATGTTGGTGGTATCAGTTACACAATGAACCCAGAGCCAGCACAACAGAGCTATCAGTGCACGGGCAGGAATGCATTTCTTACTTTAAAATTCCGACACCACTTCACATTTAAAGAAGAAAGGAATGGGCAAAATCTGACCGTGATAACTATACAGTACTTACTGTACAATAAACAAAGACAAGACAAAGTGGGTTGTGCAATAAGTATTGAATACCAGGTTCAAGTTATTTTCAGGATATTGTAGACAATGCATAGACAATGCAAAATGTGCAAATATAGTATAATTTAGATGTGTGTTCAGTAACTATGTGACTGAGTGTGCAAATAAGCATATTGTTCCCAGGTCCAGTTTATAGTGGATTTGTGAGTCTTTTGGTGAGTATTTTAAGGTTTTTGTAAAGGTGTATGTGTATATCAGTCCTTTGGTGGTAGTGAGTTGAGGGCTCTGACTGCTTGGGGGAAGATGCTCTTGCAGTGTCTGGTCGTTATGGTTTAAATGCTGCGAAACTGTCTGTCAGATGGAAAGAGGGAGAACATGTGAGGGGGTGGAAAGTGTCCCTTTCTATGCTGTTCGCACGTCGGATGATGTGTTTGTCGTAGAGTTGGGTGGGAGAGGGCCTCCAGTGATCCTCTCTGCTGTCCTCACTATCCGCTGCAGAGACTGCTTTTCAGTGAGGGTGCAGTTCCCGTACCAGATAGTGATGTAGCAGCAGATGGTTTCTCAATGGTTTCCTGGTAAAATGATGTGAGATCAGGGAGACTGGCCTTCTTCAGTGGCCTGTCAGTTAGGAAGTCCAAGATCCAATTGCAGAGAGTGGTGTTTATTCCTAGTAGGTCCAACTTCTTTACCAGCTTCTGGGCAATGTTGGGGAGTAACGGAATACATGTACCGGTGTTACGTATTTAAAATACAAAATATGAGTAACTGTATTCTGGTACAGTTACAGTTTAAAAGGGTAGTATTCAGAATACAGTTACTTTGTTGAAATAAATGGATTACACGGCGGTCTTTCCTGTTTCATATGTTAGGCTGTCCCCTCTCTATTTTTGGTAATTCACCGCCGATGGAAACCCAAACAAAACACGCATTAAGAGGCTCTAATGCCTGTGTCTCAATCTCGCGACCCACGTCACCTCTACTGCGGCCCACATAAATGACGTGAAGAAATATTTTTAAAATAAAATAAATAAATATTTTTATTAATTTGAAAAATTATTTAATATGAAGGCAATAGGCAGAGTGTTACAGGCATAGCCCTAAAAAATGTAGCCTCGTGGGCAGTGTAGTCCCTGCTGCAGAGAGAATGGACTGCCATACCTGTTATGTGTCTGTGAGCGCGAGGGAGGGAGAAAAAGGAGAGTCGAAATGAGTACAAGTTGTCACTGACCAGAAACAGGAGAGGGAAGCATGTAAATATAATAACAGCCACTGCAGCCAAAAAGAGTGCCTGATGAGCCCAGTTGCAAGTAAGCTATTAAGACTCGACTGTACACTGTGTTTGTGTTTTCCTCTGAAACAATAAGTTCCATTGGAGCAGCCTTTCAATGCCGCTCTCTGTCTCTCGCTAGCAAAGTTGAGCCAGACAACAAAGTAAAGCTACTTTTCAGCTATGAGCCGACATGGAACCCGACATATTAGCCAGAGGTCTTTACTAAGGTTTGGAGCTGCGGACCTGTTTTATATACGTGTGGAATAGTTTTCTGTACGAGATCACTGCAAAAAGTGCAGCCTTACCTAATGTCCACCCTACTGTTACTCATTTATATTAAGATTTAATCTAGCTGGTATTGGTATGGCGAGTATCCTTCAGTAATAGTAATAAATCACAAAGCAATAGTACATTCATGTAGTTGTAAAAAGCTTGATAATATATTAAGTAATCCAAAGTATTCAGAATACATTACGTAACAGAATACGTTACAAAATACATTTTGCGGCATGTATTCTGTAATCTGTAGTGGAATACATTTTAAAAGTAACCTTCCCAACACTGCTTCTGGGGAATGACTGTGTTGAATGTTGAGCTGAAGTCAATAAACAGCATTCTGACATAACTGTCCTTTTTGTCGAGATGGGAGAGAGAAAGGTGAAGAGCAGACGAGATGGCATCATATATGGAGCGGTTTGGGCAGTAAGCAAACTGTAGCGGGTACAGATTCGGTGGAAGCTGAATTTTCATGTGCCTCAATACCAGCCTCTCAAAGCACTTTGTGATGATAGGCGTAAGTGCCATCGGCCGGTAGTCATTGAGGCAGGACACAGTGGACTTCTTTGGCACTGGGATGATTTTCATGGTTTTAAGGCATGCAGGTACCACAGCTGAGTCCAGTGATGTATTTAGGATGTCCATGAAGAAGCTGGTCAGCACACTCCCGAAACACCCGACCAGATATGTTTTCTCTAATGGGGAAAAAATTTAACATTGATAAACCTGGTGGTTTCCAACATTACTGGCATGACAAGCAGATCCCACCTGAGATGTTTTCTGCACGCCACAGTGGAGCGGTGTATGGCTGTTATTCATGTGATTTTTCTTCCTCCATACAAGTGTAAGGGATACTCCAAGTTTTGAACTGCCAGCATCATTGCTATGGTGAGAGCAAGAACCTACAGTATCTCACAAAAGTGAGTACACCCCTCACATTTTTGTAAATATTTTACTATATCTTTTCATGGGACAACATTGAATATATGACACTTTGATACAATGTAAAGTAGTCAGTGTACAGCTTGTATAACAGTGTAAATTTGATATCACCTTAAAATAACTCAACATACAGCTATTAATGTCTAAACCACTGGCAACAAAAGTGAGTACACCCCTAAATGAAAATGTCCAAACTGTATCAAAGTATCAATATTTTGTGTGTTCACCAATATTTTCTAACACTGCCTTAACTCTGTTGGGCATGGAGTTCACTAGAGCTTCACAGGTTGCCACTGGAATCCTCTTTCACTCCTCCATGTTGACATGATGGAGCTAGTGGATGGTTAGAGACCTTGCACTCCTCTACCTTCCATTTGAGGATACCGCACAGATGCTCAGTAGGGTTTAAGTATGGAGACATGCTTGGCCAGTCAAGTACCTTTACCCGAAGTTTATTTAGTAAGGAACTGGTCTTTTTGAAGGTGTGTTTGGGGTTGTTATCATATTGGAATACTGCCCTGTGGCTCAGTTTCTGAGGGGAGGGGATCATGCTCTGCTTCAGTATGTCACAGTACATGTTGGCATTCATGGTTCCCTCAATTAACTGTAGGTCCCAAGTGCCGGCAGCACTCATGCAGCCCCAAACAATGACATCCCACCACTATGCTTGACTGTAGGCAAGACACACTTGTCTTTGTACTCCTCACCTGGTTGCCGCCACACATCCTTGACACCATCTGAACCAAATACGTTTGTCTTGGTCTCATCAGAACACAGGTAATCCATGTCCTTAGTCTGCTTGTCTCAAGCAAACTGTTCGCGGGCTTTAGTGCATTAGCTTTAGAAGAGGCTACCTTCTGGGACGACAGCGCTTTGATGCAGTGTGCAGCATATGGTCTGAGCACTGACAGGCTGACCCTCCATGCCTTCAACCTCTGCAGCAATGCTGGCAGCACTCATACATCTATTTTCAAAAGACTACCTCTGGATATGACATTGAGCACGTGCACTCAACTTCTTTGGTTAACCATGGCGAGTTCTTGGCCACTGTGCTGCAGCTCAGTTTCAGGGGGTTGGCAATATTCTTATAGCCTAGGCCAGTGGTTCTCAAACTTTGGTACGCGTATCACTCGTTGTACTTGGGCTACTTGTAGTGGTATGCGGGAAATCTTAATTTGTTTTATTTAAAATTAAATAACATACAAAAAGGTATGCAAAGACGACACGAGAATTCCCGAGGCTCTTCTGGGAGCCGGAGTCGACCAGAAAACATCTCCCGAGTGTGAGTCGGGCAGCCTTTCCTTATTCCTTTGTTTCCCTGGGCATTAAAACTGCAAGGTGGCAGACAGCGCTGTGCTGCAGCACCAAAACGCTGGTAAAAATACAGTCCTTTTCCGTGGTGCCGCCATGCCTCGATCCCAGCCACCATCGATGAGTCGGGGGCCCCCAGGAGAATCAGTGGGGGCACGGAGATGCCGTCGGTGAGTTGGGGACTATCGCCTGGATGCCAAAGCTCCTATTAGCCTGGAGAATGTGATCCCCTTCTTCTGCGAGTGAGCGGTAATCCGTGGCCAGCAGCGGGGAGTTGGCACTGGAGCTGGCAACTGTCAGAGGAAGAGATGAGTGAAGAGGAATCCGCCGTCATCCGTTTCTAGCAAGGACAGAATGCTCTCCATGAGCTCGAGAGAAGTGCCATCACCCAGGCCAGAGAGAGAGAGGAGTTTCTCAGCCCTCTGCATCGGAGAGGAAGTAGCACTGCAGTAGCAGTGCCTTGAAAGTGGTGTAATTTCCTTGGTTGGGGGGATCCGGGAGGAGGGTCATCACACGGCGGCTGGACAGTGGATCCAGCGAAGCCACCACCCCTCAAATAATTTGGGGTCCTTAGGGGCTAAGTAAAGCGCTATACAAATACAGGCCATTTACCATTTATTTTACCAAATTATTATGCAAATAGGATTTTAGTGTTATAAACTTTATATAAACTTTACATTTTTTGTTTTCAGTTAAACTCATATTGTGTATACACACAGGGCTCCTTGAATCACTGATATCAATCTCAGACACCTGCCATAATTAGTTTGTCATGTGAGCCCAATTAAAGGAAAAAATCACATTATTAAGCTGTTAAGATGTTTCACGTTATTAAGCATGCCACAGGTTTAAAAAAATATGGGAATAGAAAAAGAACCTGTCTGTTCCAGAAAAGTGTCAAATAGTGCAATGCCTTGGAGAAGGTATGAAAACATGAGAGATTTCACAAAAATGTAAGCATGATCATCTTACTGTGAAGAAATTTGTGGCTGATTCAGAGCACAGATGAGTTTGCATAGATAAAGGCATAATGAGGAAGGTTTTTGCCAGACAAATTCATCAGATTAAGAGAGCAGCTGTTAAAATGTCATTACAAAGCAGCAAACAGATATTTAAAGCTGCTAGTGCCTTTTGGAGTCCCATGAACCTCAAGGTGTAGGATCCTCCAGAGGCTTGCAATTGTGCAACCAATGCTCACAAGCAGAAACGGTTGCAGTGTCCCAAAAATACATGAAGATTAATTTTCAATTTTCAACAACCGCTTGTATAAGCTAGCAGCTTATGCAGCTGATGTTAAGGTAAAGTGTCCTAAAAGTCACACTTTTTCTCTGACAAACAGTTTAATTACATTGTCATACTGTGTGAGTCTATCAATGTTCAATGCACTTCAGTTCCATTAATGCTGGCCAACAGCAGCAAAAATAGCAGCACTTACAGACAGAAAAATTCAAGATATCCTCAGCAACCAACCGTCACTATCACTTTCATCAGACAGAAGTAATCTTCACTGATTCATCGATTCTTATTTTTACAGCCTCTTCCAGAGTTAAAAAACAAAAACCCTGGATACCTGGCATATTGATAGCTAAAGTAAACAGGCTACACTCACTACAGATGAACAGCAGCCAGAGTTTTTGAGGTGACTCAAAAAACCTAAAATAATGCAAAAATATTTAACTGGCACATATTAGTTTTATCTGGATTTATTGCTAAGCATTGATATTAATTCAAATAATTTAATATTACTGGTCTCTCATGACTAAAACACATTTGTCCCATAGCAGCCACTGCAGCTTGGTTCATACACTTGAATTAGGAAGGGTAAGATAACAGAACTCAGTTAACTGTAATCTACTGATGTAACAGATGTAACAGGGAGATTTTACACACTGTCATTCAAGAAAAGTGATAACATTAGAAACCTGAAATTTTATATAATTCATATTAAGTTTGTCTCATACATTTTACAGATGCAGATTTTTCTACAGATTTACACAGATGCCAATGTAAGGATACGCTTTTGAGAAAGTGTAAGGACATTGCTCCTTTTTATCCTTCAAGCTTGCACTTTAGCTTGCAGCACCAGTGGTAGAATGGATACGGCATTTTTAGAATAATTAACTGTTGATATTGTCTTGGATCAGATGGCCTCAATCCCAAACAGAGCTACTGCTGATGATGCACTGTATGAGCAGAGCAGCATCTGGAGAAGCTCTTGGTGCTAGGCAGCATGGTGATGCAGATGTTAGAAATGCCATCCTGGTTTGAACTAAAGCTGAGGCTCCTGTACCTGCATGGGTTTGCTTCAGGTACACCGGCTACCTCTCAAACTCTGAAGACATGCACTTGTGACTCTAAACTGGCTGTGGTACAAATGTGACTTGTGGTCAATAAGGCTGGAAAATTGCTATTTAGAGGTAAGTATATTATAGGTAGGCCCCAAAAAGTTGATTTTGTTCATCTGGATGTAGCGTAGAATCAACGGAATCAACTTTTTGGGATTTCCTTACCTGGAGGATTGAGCATAGATGAAGAAATTATAGGCAGGTGTTTTTCAAGTACCATTACAGTAGCTTGTTAAATGTTTATTTTTAAACAATTTTTAAGCTGTATTCTTTACAATGAGAATGAGACTGCTGTCACATAACAAAGTAAACACTGGATTAAAGAGATCAAAAATATATTCACAGCTTTATAAAATCTGTGGTTGGTGCATCCCTAACATACTGCTGCTTTTATTCACCAGTGCTGTTACTAGTTGACTGACTTTGAGGATTTTCTTTTTAATTTTCCTTTTCAAAAATTGTTAAACGTTAGGTGCAGATATGTTTTAAGCTGATTGCATTGAACATTTTTACATATGGAAACATAATGACTGTGTGAATTAAATGTGGTGCCTTCATACTCCCAGCTGACTGAATCTGACATTGTGTGGGTTTCATGGCTTGTAGGTATGACACTGGGAAAGATGGCTTCATCGACCTGATGGAGCTAAAGCTGATGATGGAGAAGCTGGGAGCTCCACAGACTCACCTGGGCCTGAAAAATATGATCAAAGAAGTGGATGAAGACTTTGATGGCAAACTAAGCTTCAGGGAGGTGAGGAAGTAGTGCAAACACTTTGGGAATTGCTCCAAACAGCCACATTTCAGATAGAAAAGCTGACCCATCACAAAGAGATGTAGCAACTAGTCTTGGTTGTTGTGTCCTTGGGCAAGACACTTCACCCGTTGCCTACTGGTGGTGGTCAGAGGGCCCGGTGGCGCCAGTGTCCGGCAGCCTCGCCTCTGTCAGTGCGCCCCAGGGTGGCTGTGGCTACAATGTAGCTTGTCATCACCAGTGTGTGAATGGGTGGATGACTGGATATGTAAAGCGCTTTGGGGTCCTTAGGGACTAGTAAAGCGCTATATAAATACAGGCCATTTACCATTTAACTAGGAATTTCTTTTTTTTCTACTAATTTCTTAGTAGAATAAACAAGGGGGGGAAAAGTTTAAAAGTAGTTTAAAACTAAGAAACACTCAGATTTTAATGGACAATGCCAAAAACTAATAGCAAAGGCATTTAAAATCGTTAATCAAATTCTTCTTAAGTGTGTGATACCTCGTATCGTGCATTATGAACATTGCACCTTATACTCAATTCAATTTTATTTATATAGCGCCAAATCACAACAACAGTCTCCTCAAGGCGCTTCATATTGTAAGGTAGACCCTACAATAATACATACAGAGGAAACCAAACAATCAAATGACCCCCTATGAGCAAGCACTTTGGCCACAGTGGGAAGGAAAAACTCCCTTTTAACAGGAAGAAACCTCCGGCAGAACCAGGCTCAGGGAGGGGCGGACCATCTGCTGCGACCGGTAGGGGTGAGAGAAGGAAGACAGGATAGAAGACATGCTGTGGAAGAGAAACAGAGATTAATAACAAGTTTCATTCAATGCAGAGGTCTATTAACACATAGTGAGTGAGAAAGGAGACTGGAAAGGAAAAACTCAATGCATCATGGGGAGTCCCCCAGCAGCCTACGCCTATTGCAGCATAACTAAGGGAGGATTCAAGGTCACCTGGTCCAGCCCTTTTTGCTTTACCAAAAAGGAAAGATTTAAGCTTAATCTTAAAAGTAGAGATAGTGTCTGTCTCCCGAATCCAAACTGGAAGCTGGTTCCACAGAAGAGGGGCCTGAAAACTGAAGGCTCTGCCTCCCATTCTACTTTTAAATACTCTAGGAACAACAAGTAAGCCTGCAGTGTGAGAGCGAAGTGCTCTAATAGGGTGATATGGTACTACAAGGTCATTAAGATAAGATGGGGCCTGATTATTTAAGACCTTGTATGTGAGGAGCAGGATTTTGAATTCAATTCTGGATTTAATAGGAAGCCAATGAAGGGAAGCCAGTAGAGGAGAAATATGCTCTCTCTTTCTAGTCCCTGTCAGCACTCTTGCTGCAGCATTTTGGATTAACTGAAGGCTTTTCAGTGAGTTTTTTGGACATCCTGATAATAATGAATTACAGTAGTCCAGCCTAGAAGTACTAAATGCATTACCTAGTTCGTCAGCGTCATTCTGAGATAGGATATTTCTACTTATAGAGATGTTGCGCAAATGGAAGAAAGCAGTCCTACATATTTGTTTAATATGTCCATTGAAGGACATGTCCTGGTCAAAAATGACTCCAAGGTTCCTCACAGCGTTACTGGAGGCCAAGGTAATGCCATCCAGAGTAAGAATCTGGTTAGAGACCATATTTCTAAGATTTTCAGGGCCGAGTACAATAATCTCAGTTTTATTTGAATTAAGAAGCAAAAAGTTAGCGGCCATCCAGGTCTTTATGTCTTTAAGACATTCCTGCAATTTAACTAATTGGTGTGTGTTATCTTACTTCATGGACAGATAGAGCTGGGTGTCATCAGCATAGCAGTGAAAATGTATACTATGTCTTCTGATGATACTGCCTAAGGGAAGCTTGTATAATGTAAACAGAATTGGTCCTAGCACTGAACCCTGTGGAACACCATAATTAACCTCAGTGTGTGAAGAGGACTCTCCATTTACATGTACAAATTGGGGTCTATTATGTAGATATGATACAAACCACTGCAGCACAGTACCTGTAATACCTACAGCATGTTCTAATCGCTCTAATAGAATATTATGGTCAACAGTATTTAACCCTGCACTGAGGTCTAGCAGGACAAGCACAGAGATGAGTCCACTGTCAGAGGCCATAAGAAGATCATTTGTAACCTTCACTAAAGCTGTTTCTGTGCTGTGATGAGCTCTGAAACCTGACTGAAACTCTTCAAATAAACCATTCCTCTGCAGATGATCTGTTAGCTGTTTGACAACTACTCTTTCAAGAATTTTTGATATGAAAGGAAGGCTAGAGACGGGCCTATAATTAGCTAAGACAGTTGGGTCTAGGGATGGCTTTTTAAGTAAGGGTTTAACTACTGCCGGCCTGAAGGCCTGTGGTACATAGCTGATTATTAGAGATTGAAGCATTAATTAATGGCAGGACTTCTTTGAGCAGTTTTGTAGGAATGGGGTCTATAAGACACGTTGATGGTTTGGTGGAAGTAATTATTGAAGTTAACTCAGAAAGATCGATTGGAGAAAAAGAGTCTAAATATCAATGGTACTAAAGGTAGCTGTAGATACATCTGTGAGATGATTATGGGTAATTTTTTTCTCTAATGATTAAAATTTTAACAACAACAATGAAGAAAAACACTTAAACTGATTTTTAATTTATGAAAACATGTTATTACAAAAGATGTTCACATATTACCGTATTTTCACGACCATAAGGCGCACTTAAAAGTCTTAGATTTTCTTCAAAAAGTACGGCGCGCCCTATAGCGCAGTGCGCCCTGTGTGTTGTAAGGAGGACGTAGTAGAGAACACCATGAGAACGCTAAAGGGTGAAGTGTGGGCGCAACCCTGAAAATGGCAAAGAGACACGCTTACGAAGCACAGTTTAAACTGAAGGCCATCAGCTACGCGGAGGAACATGGAAATCGAGCAGAATTTAAGATTAACGAATCGATGGTTCGCAAATGGAGGAAGCTAGAAAACAAGCTCCGGCAGGTCAAGAAAACGCAGCTGAGTTTCCGCGGACATAAGGCGAGGTGGCCCGAGTTGGAGGAAAGACTCGAGCGGTGGATCATCGAGCAAAGAACGAGCGGGAGAAGCGTTTCGACGGTCACCATTCGGCTAAAAGCAGTTTCACTTTCACTTTTTATGAAACGGTGCCATTTTTCCATCCGGACCAGGACTACGGTAGCGCAGCAACTTCCAGCGGATTATAAGGAAAAGCTGGCCATCTTCCGCTCCTACTGCAGTAAACACATCGGCGACAAACACATCCAGCCCAGCCACATCACAAACATGGACGAGGTCCCGCTCACTTTTGACATCCCGGTGAGTCACACTGTGGAGAAGAAGGGGACCAGCACGGTAGCGATACGCACAACGGGGCACGAAAAATCTTCTTTTACTGTTGTGCTTGGCTGCCATGCTAATGGACAGAAACTGCCGCCTATGGTGATTTTTAAGCGAAAGACTTTGCCTAAAGAGAAGTTTCCAGCAGGAATCATCATTAAGGCAAATGAAAAGGGCTGGATGGATGAGGAAATGATGAAAGAGTGGCTGAGGGAGGTGTATGTAAGGAGACCAGGTGGGTTTTTTTTTCCACGCATCACCATCGCTCTTAATCTGTGACTCTATGCGTGCCCATCTCACAGCCGATGTGAAAAAACTAGTGAAACAAATGAACTGTGAGCTTGCTGTCATTCAGGAGGCCTGACAAAGGAACTCCAACCGCTGGACATCGGTGTGAACCGCCCGTTCAAAGTAAGGCTGCGAGCGGCCTGGGAGCGATGGATGACCGATGGAGACCACAGTTTCACCAAGAGTGGAAGGCAGCGCCGGCCGAGTTACGCCACAATTTGCCAATGGATTGTAGATGCTTGGGCTAACATGTCTGCTGGCACTGTTGTTCGAGCTTTCGCAAAAGCCGGCATCATTTCCGAGGAGCCGCACGGCACCGAAAGTGACTCTGACAGTGAAGAAAGTGAACCTGGCATGTTTGATGGAGATTTAGCGCAGCTGTTCAATTCAGACACAGAGGATGAGGACTTCCATGGGTTTGATGATAAAAATGTGAGTACCAAACTTTGTTTTGCTCCCGCTTTATTTTTAAATACGCATACGGTACTTGTATGCGCCCTATAATCCAGTGCGCCTTATGTGTGTGTTAAATACAGTAATGGCACACATAACTGAGACCGTGCCTTTTAATACAGTGCGTCTTATGGTCGTGAAAATACGGTACTGAAATATGACAAATGAGCATCTAAATAAATAAAGCACAACTGAAAGGTGTGGCACATTGTGCTGTGCATTACTAAAATTGCACTTATCTATAAAACTAAGCAGTTTCCAGGCCATCTGGTAGATGTAATCTTACCTGCATGTTCTGGGTCTACCCCAGGTTCTCCTACCAATAGGACATGCCCTGCCGGAACACCTTACCCAGGAAGCGACAGCCTCACTGGCGCCATATCTAGATTAAACGACTGGTTTGTCTGGAAATGACTAGTGACACCAGTACGATTAGCTGTATAGTCGATTGTGTGGGTAATTCTTCAAAAAAAATCAAAAAACAATCATTTTTAGGCATGTAAATAAAGTTAAATTATTTTTGCTGTTCAATACCTCAGAAAGTTCAACTTACGACTTCCGGTGTCATGGTGGCGAGAGTAGCAGCATAAACAGGAGCTCCTGCATCGATAGCTAAAATAATCCGCAATTCAAGAATATAATCCATTAAAAGCGACTTTCCCCTCAAGAATAATGAGCGGAGATAAAAATAAGAAGGGACAAGCCCCAGGCCGAAGCTTAGAAATGCGACTTGAGAGTAAGACAAATGAAACATGCTCCAAGCAAGAGGGCGAGAAGATGGCGGCGGAGGCCACAACATCAGTGCTAGGCCCCTTCAGACAGGTGGTGAGTGAAGTAGTGGCGGAGGGCATGCAAGACCTTAAGGCAGAGATGAAGAAGGAGCTATCGCTCGTGAGAACAAGTTTGAAAGAGGACATGAAAACCCAAATGAGCGAGTTAACACACAAGATAAATCAACAGGTTACCGCCGCCACAAGCAGGATCGAGGAGGTGGGGAAACGTCTGGAAGAAATGGAAAGAAACATGGTAGGGAAGGAGAAATGGGACATTGGAGTGAGGGATGCCATTGTTCAGCTGCTGGATAACCAGCTCCAAGAGAAGGCTACGGATTTGGAGGGGCGCTTGCGCTGTAATAACATACGGATATATGGCATCCCTGAGAACATAGAAGGCACCTCCATGCTAAGGTATGTGGAAAGCATGATGATATCGGAGTTGGGGGAGGCGTGGACTTGGGCAGCGAGAAGAACCTAGGGATAGAGAGAGCTCACCGGGCGCTGGGAGTGCAGCCGCCGCCGGGGGCGCCCCCTCGATCAACGGTGGTGCGCTTCTTAAAGTTCAATATTAAAGAACAAATCCTACGCGCTGCATGGAAGAAGCATGTATATATAAAGGAGAAACGGATTTTCTTTGATCACGACTATGCCAAAAACATACAAATGAAGAGAAAAGAGTATGGCCCGGTTAAAAAAGTACTTAAAGAAAACGCCATCCGGTTCCAGACCCCGCTTGCTAAAATGCGGGTTCATTTTGACTCGGGAATGGTCTTATACAATATCTAAGAAGACGCGGATACACGGTGGCCACAAGAAAGCCCAAAGGCATTACAGCGGAGATGATCAGTAGTATGCTACCGACGAGTGTGGTTGGGCCGCGACGCGCCGGGAATACAGCTGATCTACGCAGGAGCGCACGGGAAAAGCTGAAGGTTTTCCAGTGCACGGAGAACGTCGGTACGGAGGAATAACACCTGTGCCCCACCGGCCCCGTTTCGCTGTTAAGACGAACATAAGACCAACGGAACAACGGGTGCACCGGGCTGCTGATCATTACAGGGGGGTATATGGCTGGATGGCCTCCTCCCCTGGCCATGATGGAATATGGCACGTCGATCCCCCTTTGATCATGGAGTGGTGAGGGTCCGATGCAGGTGACTCACATGTTTTTTGTTTTTGTTTTTTGGTTTCCCTTTTTCTTTTAAAATAGGAAACGAGAGGGGCCCCACACTGTGGCATTTCCCCCAGACTGAGAGGAGAGAAAAAACCTCTCTTATGGAAGACCTGGTTTATTTGGTTAAGACAAGTTCTGTCTTTGTTCATGTGTGTTTATTATGTGTTCTGAGGGCTGGGAGTATTGTTATGTTGGTGCAGGAAAATAAGTTGGAAATACATAGAACATATGCGGTATTATAAGGTATTGTCTTTGAATGTAAATGGTATAAAGAATCCCATTAAGATTGCGTTTCTACAAGAAATGCATCTACAGTATCAAAGGAAGAATATGAGAAGTGGAAGAGAATGGGATTCAAAATTTTTTTATTATGCCTCACATAGATCTGGCAAAAAAAGAGGAGTGGCCATTCTGATACCGAACAAGGTTGGTTTTGAGTTTACTGGAGAACATAAAGATAAAGAGGGAAGATTTGTGTTGGTGAAAGGGAAAATGGAACAGGAAGACGTCACGCTGTGTAATATATATGCACCCCCTGGTAGTAGTAGTACAGGGTTCTTTAAAGAGATATTCAGTCTTATTGCCGCAGAAAGTGTTGGTACATGTATATGTGCAGGAGATTTCAATTTACTTCTCCATCCAAAATGGGATAAAACTAGCCGAGACCGGAGGGGAACTAAATTAAAGAAACAAGTAAAAACAATGTTATCTGAGTTGGGGCTTATAGATATATGGAGATATTTACACAAAAATGAACGCAAATTTACATTTTATTCAGCGAGACATGATATGTACTCGAGGATTGATTACTTCTTTACTTTTAGTAAAGATCTCCACAGAGTGAAGGATTGTATAATAGGACAGAGAGATTTATCTGATCATTCGGGACTAACTATGAAGATTGGGTTTAAAGCTAGCCCCAAAAACACCTTATGGAGGCTTAACACAGGTCTGTTAAATAATGACTCATTTAAAATGGGACAGGAGTTAAAAACATATTTAGAACTCAATGACAATGGAGCAGTTAATCCTACAATTTTATGGGATGCGGCTAAGGCTTAGGGGTAAAATTATTGCAAAATGTGCAGTCCTAAAGAAGGTGAGGAGCAAAAAAGCTGTCAGATTTGCAGGAAAATATGGAAAAATTGGAACAACTGCACACCGTTACAAGGTGCCCCCAGGTATTGGAGCAGATGAGGCCGGTTAAACAGGAGATACACAAAATTTTAAGTGAGGAAATTGAAAAAAAATTAAAATATAATAGACAACGGTGGTATGAGGCAGGACCCAAAGCTGCTAGGCTATTATCATGGAGTCTCAGGAGGCAACAACAGGAGAACACTATTCATAAAGTTCGAAATTTAAAAACAAATAAGATAACTAATAAACTCGAAGAAATTCAGAGAGCATTTGAAGAATATTACGCTGAGGTATACACACAACCGGATAAAGCAGATGAGCATAAGATTCAGAATTTCTTATCCAGCCTAGATCTACCATTTATAGGTAAGCAGCAGAATGAAAAACTCGTCAAAAATATCAGCAGAAGAGATTAACATTGGGATCTCAAAACTCAAGGCTTTTAAAGCCCCAGGATGTGATGGATTTCCACCAGAGTGGTATAGGCAAATGAGGGAACCCTTAATCCCGCTACTAAAGGCCTCTTTTAATTACACTCTGAGTGGGGGGGGCGCTCCCACCATCGTGGCGGGAGGCGTATATCTCTGTCATACCAAAAGCAGGGAAGGATAAAACTGACCCCAGAGGTTATAGACCTATTAGCGTGTTAAATATAGACTATAAACTATTTGCCGCAATTTTGGCTAGGAGGTTGAGTACATTGATGCCCACACTGATAGAGGAGGATCAAACAGGCTTCATTGGTAACAGACAAACACACGATAATATCAGAAGGGCCATTCATATTATTGACCAGATACTTAAAGGGAAAACTGGAACAGTTCTCATTGGGCTTCATGTGGAAAAGGCATACGATACGGTCGGGTGGGAATTTCTGTTTCATGTGTTGAAGAGATTTGGGCTATGTGACAGGTTTATCCAATGTATAAGAATGATTTATATGTCTCCAACAGCGAGGATCAAAGTTAATGGAAGCCTCTCAAATCGGATAACACTACAACGTGGCTGTAGGCAGGGCTGCCCGTTGAGCCCACTGCTCTTTAACCTTTTCATTGAGCCAACGGCTCAATGCATCAGAGAAGAGACTTGATTGGCGGGGGTTACAACGGGGAATGTGGAAAATAAAATTTGCTTGTATGCAGACGACGTGCTGGTAGCGCTAGGAAACCCGGAAGAGGGAATTCCTCTGCTTATGGAAATACTGGAAGAATATGGCAGACTGTCTGGTTATAGACTAAACATTCAAAAAACTCAAATCTTGACATTCTTTTTTTTAACCCCTCAAGACAATTGGTAGCAAGATATAGATTCGGATGGCATCAATCTCAAATGGAGTATTTGGGGATCCTGCTGACAAAAGACCTTGCATTGTTATATGAAGTTAATTATAATCGGGTGGACAAGAAGATATATGAAGATCTGGAGAGGTGGGGTCTGCTCCACCTCCATCTGGGCAGCAGAGTTAATAAAGATAAATATCCTCCCAAAGCTGCTATATTTGTTTGCAGCGCTTCCAGTGGAGGTTCCAGCAAAACAATTTAGGGAGTGGGATATGCATTGCTCAAGATTCATATGGGGAAATAAAAGGCCAAGAGTGAAATATGCAACAATGCAGCTGCCTGGTGAGCGGGGGGGCATGGCTCTACCGTGCTTTAAGGATTACTATCTGGCAGCCCAGATCAGACCTCTAGTGTGCTGGTGTAACTCTAAGTTTGAGGCAAAATGGAAGGACATTGAGCTTTCTTTGATGGATTTCCCAATACAGTCTGTTCTGGGGTCTCTTGAGAGTTTACCACAGGCATATCAGATGCAAATTTTAAATTTAAAATTAAATTTTTTGGTCTTAATAGGGAAATAGGGTTGCTGGGATGGCCAGCGTATCTCCCACGCTTCCTTCCAGCATTGTTAGACCATAAATTCAGGGAGTGGTCCAGGCATGGAATCACTGCGATCTGTAAGATAGTGAAGCATGGGGAGCTGATCAATTTTGAGGACGTGTCAGATTTACGAGATCGGCAGGGAAGATTTTTATCGTTACCTACAGGTTCAGAGCTTCTTCCAGAAGGAAATTAGAATGCTTGACGCAGATGCTAGTGGGGTGATCCAAATATTTATGGATGCTTATGGTGAGAACATTATAAGGGGTACTATAGGCAAAATGTACAGAAGTTTTACTGCTATGAAAAAGACCTCAACAAGATATGTCAGTCATCGATGGGAAAAAGAAGCAGGTATAACTATCTCAGAGGAAGGTTGGTTGCGGATGTGGAAGAATGTGTTATCTACCACAAATTCTTTAACATGACGAGATTTTTGGATGGAAGAATTTAATTAGATTCATGCTGGAGGGAGTGCGGGGAGGTCGCTGCAGGTTGCTTCCATGTCTTCTGGTCATGTCCTAAACTGAAGACCTTTTGTGAGGAGATTAAACAAATGGTGATGGATGTGCTGGAAGTACCACTGGACTTCTCCTTTAGTACCATGTACCTTGGGAATATCCCTGAGGATATAAATAACAGAGACTCATACTTACTGAAAATAATTATGGTTGCATGCAAAAAGGCAATTACTAAGTGTTGGTTACAGACAAGCCCCCCCACACGGAAGCTGGTCATAGACATTATTAACACAATTCATCATATGGAACTGATTACCCTCTCACTGCGGCTACAGAAGGAGAAAGGAGAGAGACTTTGGGAAAGATGGGATCGTTATACGTCAAGAGACTAGAAACTGATACCTCTGTGATGCAGAGGGACAGCTGCAAATTTGTTTGAATGAAACATGCACATGTAATATGTGTAAGTAAAACAAGGCGTTGTGTATTTTGGAATATGTGAACATATGTGAATGTGTTGGTTTCCCTTGCCCTCTTTAGTTCTGTATGTAAAATAAGATGAAAATCAATAAAGAGAAAGTGTTAAAAAAAATAAAGTTCAACTTACGATCGTGGCTCACGAGTTGGCAGTTCGTCTTGTAATCGGAAGGTTGCCTGTTCGAGCCCCGGCTCCGACAGTCTTGGTTGTTGTGTCCTTGGGCAAGACACTTCACCCGTTGCCTACTGGTGGTGGTCAGAGGGCCCGGTGGCGCCAGTGTCCGGCAGCCTCACCTCTGTTTGTTTGTGAATGGGTGGATGACTGAATGTAGTGTGAAGCGCTTTGAGGTCCATAGGGACTAAGTAAAGCGCTATACAAACACAGGCCATTTACCATTTACATTTACAGATGGTGCCAAAATGCGCCAAAATATGCCAAATGGCAAAACACCTGATTATGAGTTTATTAAACCCACTGTAACATTTCTGTGTTTCACTTTAGAAGCACCAGTCTTTGCACAGATAATGTTGATTACTGGTGTTGTGGAGTTCAATGTCTAATGAAGCATATAAGTGGTTATAGGCAATAAAATCCCAAAATAAATTAGGCGAGGAAAAAAAAAAATTCTTAAATATAAGAATCCATGTGACATTCTATTTACACAGCACCACAGCACAACAACAACAGTCGCCTAAAGGAACTTTACATTATAAGGTCAAGACCCCCCCCCCCATGTCAACAAGGGGATACGTCTGTTAGAACCAGGCTAAGGCAGCAGCATCCAGCTGTTACAGCTGGTCGAGGGGTAGGAGAATCAGGGGTAAGGGTGAGTTTTATATCTGCCAGGTGCCTTGTGAATGACACTGGATGACAAAGTTGATTTTACATTGACATCAAATTGCTGTCATGCCCACTGTTGTTAGTTGCAGTTTACACCTCGATTTTTGTAATATCAATATTACAAATATCAATAGAAAGGCTCAGAGATTCATAGATTATTCAGAGGGAGATGCAGTTGCAGCAATTTGAAAAGGCGACACTTGGTGGAAAAACACTTAGGCTTCTAGTTTTGACTACTGCTACAGTGGGGCAAAAAAGTATTTAGTCAGCCACCGATTGTGCAAGTTCCCCCACCTAAAATGATGACAGAGGTCAGTAATTTGCACCAGAGGTACACTTCAACTGTGAGAGACAGAATGTGAAAAAAAATATCCATGAATTCACATGGTAGGATTTGTAAAGAATTTATTCGTAAATCAGGGTGGAAAATAAGTATTTGGTCAATAACAAAAATACAACTCAATACTTTGTAACATAACCTTTGTTGGCAATAACAGAGGTCAAACGTTTACTATAGGTCTTTACCAGGTTTGCACACACAGTAGCTGGTATTTTGGCCCATTCCTCCATGCAGATCTTCTCGAGAGCAGTGATGTTTTGGGGCTGTCGCCGAGCAACACGGACTTTCAACTCCCGCCACAGATTTTCTATGGGGTTGAGGTCTGGAGACTGGCTAGGCCACTCCAGGACTTTCAAATGCTTCTTACGGAGCCACTCCTTTGTTGCCCGGGCGGTGTGTTTTGGATCATTGTCATGTTGGAAGACCCAGCCTCGTCTCATCTTCAAAGTTCTCACTGATGGAAGGAGGTTTTGGCTCAAAATCTCACGATACATGGCCCCATTCATTCTGTCCTTAACACGGATCAGTCGTCCTGTCCCCTTGGCAGAAAAACAGCCCCATAGCATGATGTTTCCACCCCCATGCTTCACAGTAGGTATGGTGTTCTTGGGATGCAACTCAGTATTCTTCTTCCTCCAAACACGACGAGTTGAGTTTATACCAAAAAGTTCTACTTTGGTTTCATCTGACCACATGACATTCTCCCAATCCTCTGCTGTATCATCCATGTGCTCTCTGGCAAACTTCAGACGGGCCTGGACATGCACTGGCTTCAGCAGCGGAACACGTCTGGCACTGCGGGATTTGATTCCCTGCCGTTGTAGTGTGTTACTGATGGTGACCTTTGTTACTTTGGTCCCAGCTCTCTGCAGGTCATTCACCAGGTCCCCCCGTGTGGTTCTGGGATCTTTGCTCACCGTTCTCATGATCATTTTGACCCCATGGGATGAGATCTTGCATGGAGCCCCAGATGGAGGGAGATTATCAGTGGTCTTGTATGTCTTCCATTTTCTGATGATTGCTCCCACAGTTGATTTTTTCACACCAAGCTGCTTGCCTATTGTAGATTCACTCTTCCCAGTCTGGTGCAGGTCTACAATACTTTTCCTGGTGTCCTTCGAAAGCTCTTTGGTCTTGGCCATGGCGGAGTTTGGAGTCTGACTGTTTGAGGCTGTGGACAGGTGTCTTTTATACAGATGATGAGTTCAAACAGGTGCCATTCATACAGGTAACGAGTGGGGGACAGAAAAGCTTCTTACAGAAGACGTTACAGGTCTGTGAGAGCCAGAGATTTTCCTTGTTTGAGGTGACCAAATACTTATTTTCCACCCTAATTTACGAATAAATCCTTTACAAATCCTACCATGTGAATTCATGGATTTTTTTTTCACATTCTGTCTCTCACAGTTGAAGTGTACCTCTGGTGCAAATTACTGACCTCTGTCATCATTTTAAGTGGGGGAACTTGCACAATCGGTGGCTGACTAAATACTTTTTTGCCCCACTGTATATTATCGCTAATGTGGCGGTGTTGTTTGAATGGCTCTACTTATTGTTTGGGGGAATACTGCATTGACCATCTGTGCCTTAAATACGAGTGTAAATAGAAGTAGTGTGATCATATTACCAGTAGCAAGTTAAGCGCAACCAATGTGGTGAAAAAAGTAGAAAAGAAAAAGTCAAGTTTTAAGCTTAAAATACTTTGTATTAGAGTAGAAGGATTTTAAATTCAATTCTGGTGAGACAAATATGGTTGTTTCCCTTTCTAGCTCCTGTCAGTACTCACACTGCTTTGGATAAACTGGCTTTTCAGGGAGCTTTTAGAATAGCTGTAATAATTACAAAAGTCTAGCCTAAAAGTAATAAATGCATGAACTTTTTCAACATCTGAGAATAGGATGTTTCTAATTTAAGAGATGCTGCCCAAAGCAGTCACACGTATTTGTTTAATATGCACATTGTAAAACACATCCTGGTCAAATACGACTCCAAGATTTCTTACAGTATTACTCAAGGTAATGCCATCCAGAGCAAGAATATGATGTTTTATAACATGTGTTATAAAATTTTTAGGGCAAAGTACCATAACAATTAATTTAAATTGGAGGTCATCCAGTATTTTGTCTTTAAGACATACTTTTTGTAGTGTTGCTGTAAATCTCAATGGACATCCTGGTGAAAACTGTAAAAAAAAAAGAAAAAAATGTATACAAAATTAGGCTAAACTTGGATACTAAGCTGAATACAAAAGCAATCAGCATCTGCACTCTTAACTCTCTCTCATGAATTAACCTAACATATCCATTGTGAAGTGAATTAACTTACAGCATTGATTCCATGATGCTTTGACACAGATGAAAAGAGACTTCAGCACATGGCCAACATGGCTGTAATGCTTTTCTCAAAAGAGGACCTTTGAGCAGGAAGCAATGCCATCACATGATACTAAGACAAATAAAGTTACTTTTAACTAAAACAAAAATAAACATTCCATGTTTATCCATTTCATAATGATCAAGTTCTTCATACAAAGAAAAAAATTCTCAAATGACCAAACAAATCTCAGAACTAAACTCAGCCTGAAAATTCCTGTGAGTCACTGCCCATTGTTGCCTCTGTTTTAGGAAAGGGAGGAATTCCTGGTTCCAGTGGGACCAGAACAGATTTGTAAGAGCCTGAACACACTGGGTTTTTTTGTGAAACTCCTTTTCTGGGAAGTCTTCAGGTGAAGGTTGAAAACCTGACTTCAGTGTAAGATAAAAGTTTTGGTGAAGAAACATTGTATCAAGAATTCTTCTGGCAACAACTCACGTGCTCCCGAGATCCTGCTTGGTGAGAGGCAGGTGGTGGGTAAAAAATAAACAAATAATTAAAAAAAAAAAGTGTGTGTGTGTGTGTGTGTGTGTGTGTGTGTGTGTGTGTGTGTGTGTGTGTACTTTAAACTGTCTACCTCTCTGCAGTTCCTGTTGATTTTCCGGAGAGCAGCAGCTGGAGAACTGCAAGAAGAAAGTGGTCTAATGGCATTAGCAAGACTTTCTGAGATCGATGTCTCCACTCAGGGTGTTATGGGGGCCAAAGACTTTTTTGAAGCCAAGGTATGTAATAACATTACACCGTGTACTTTAGCCGTACGCCTAGATTTTGACTTTGTCCTTAGCTCCTTCAATGCCTGTCATGACCTGTGTTCAGAGTAAAAACATGAAAATATTAACTTTACTGGAACTAACCTGTGAATGTCTATCTGAAGCCTGTTTCAGTGTTCGGGGGGGGGGGGGGGCTTTAATATACTATACCCCAATATGTGTACTTTTTCTTTTTTTTTGCACAGAATGTTAATGAGTCAAATGGCATATGACTTATCTCTGTGCCCGAGTATATGTTTGATAACTGGGGATACAGCTATGTAACTACTGGTGAAAAAACAAGTACATCAAGTACATTAAGTACTGTACCCAAAGCTTAAATTTGTGAAAAGCTGCAGTCAGCTGTGCATGGCTACTTGGGTTTAAGAAATTTGTTTTTGTGTTGTACCAGATGCAGGCTCTGTCTGCCGGTAGCAAGTTTGAGGCTGAAATTCGAGAGGAAAAAGAAGAACGCAAGAGACAAGAAGAGGAGAAAAAACAACGACATGCTGCCTTCAAGCAGCTGCAGTCCACCTTCTGCTCATAACCCACCACAGAAAGCAGATGATGCAGATTGCAAAGTTCAGTGTTACTGAAGTTTTAGAAACACACTCCTTACTTAGACTCAAACCCGTTTCAAATTGTGGCACTTAAATAAAAAACTGATTAATTAAATTAAAATTAAATCTTGACTAAAATAAAAAACATGTCATAACTAGGCACAGGGTGAAGTCCAGGATATGGTTAGCCTTGCACAAAACTGATACCTTGTATATTGTATGTTCGACCTCTAGACCATTTGAAATCCGTCTTTGGGTTTTTTTTTCTGTTTGTTTGTTTTGAGTTTTGTGCTATAACCTTGTTGATGAACAGTAGTTTGCAATCCCACAACTAAACAACCATAAATATGTTTCTGTTTACCTACAGAGTAAATAAAGATGTGTTGTAGACCTAGGCTAAGGACAACAACTGTACACTGAAGTTTAGCCGTATTGCTAAAAGCACACAGAAGACGGCTTCCATTTAATCATGCTTGCATGTTACAGTACTATTTCTCAACTTTGCCTTTGCTAAGACTTCGTTTCTAATGACCCTAGGAAAAAAAAAAGATGTTCTCAAGTGGAGGTCTGATGATAATCCTAATAGTGGCAGGAGACAGTTTTCTAAGTGGCGTCTCTTTAGTTATCCTCTTTCGTAAGGAACCATCTGTATAAAAGACCAATGAGCCATTGTTTGAATAATTCCTTTGTGATGATTTGTGCACAGTAATATGGTGTAAAAGCAGTAGCAAGCACCTTTACTGTGACCAAACAGTATGTTTGTGAGCAGCATCTCAAGTACATGCAAGTTACAAGGTCCCAGGAGAAATGTGCCCATCTAATTTGATTTTACAGGTTCCCTCCTGTAAAAAGAGTGACATATCACAAATTAAGATGTGAAAGGTCTGGTGTCTGTAGACTACGGGATAACAAAAAAAGTACAAGCTGTCACTTCAGTGCCCGATTACACCGAAAAGATGACCCAGAACAAGATAGAAAACATTCAGTTCTTTTTTTTTTTTTTTGTAGCTCCAGAAAAGTAAAATCTTCATGTGTTATTTTCAAATGCACTGTGGTGTTTTGGTGTAAGAAACAAAATGTTAGGGAGAGTTCAGTCAATATACACTGGTAACCTCACTACTGTTTTTTTTTTTTGCCAATGAGCCATTACCTATAGGTTTTTAACTGACTTCAGAGACCGCTGAAATTCAGCTTCATTTCCAAATAGGACAAATGCTGTTTTTTATGTTGTGACTGTGAATTACAGTACTATTCAGTACGACTAAGTCTTGGGCCATCGTTCATTTCTTTAAACTTAGGTAAAATGTGTAGTATTTGAGGTGAAAAATGAATCTATTTTGGAAAAAAGATGTAAGCTGACAAAATGTGGAACAAGTGAGTACCTTTAGAGGCACTGTAACAGAAAACTTGGCAAACAACCTATTTTCTGTGGCATTTCATGCTCACATCAGGTGTCTGACCTGGTCTTGTTTTTCCCATTTCAGAAATAGGGGTAACCTCAGGACTGTTGTCTCAAAATGTGAACTGGAGATTCTCATCCATGCTTTGATCTCTACTAGTTCAAATTATTGTAATACGCTGTTTTCTTGTCTAAAGCATGTAGTAATTGCTTCTAGTCCATCTAAAATGCTGCTGGAAGGCGTTTAACTGATGTTAAATCTTCTCGAAACATCTTTACACTGGCTTCCTGTCAGGTTCAGATTTTAGTTAAAAATGTATGCCCCATCTGTAATGTCCATTTTATTTATGTAACACCAAATCAAAACAACAGTTTCTTTATATTTTAAGGTAAAAACCCTAAAATAGTAATAAAGACCTGCAGTAATTCCCTGATTCTCCAAGCTGGGTTCTTAAGCCCAGGTAGGGGTCTTCTTGCTATCTCACGTGTTAGTCTGAAAACAAAGAACAATTGGGTGTTTCAATCCTTTGCTCCAAAATACTGGAACAGCTTAATCCTCTCTTTTTACACTCTTAACCCTGTGACATTCTTTAAAACAGCTTAAAGACAGGCACTTAGCTAATGTTTTTGCATACTGTGGTGTTTTACTGGTTCATGTAAAAACCATTTTGACTTTGCACAAGCTGTACTTGAATGTCTGTCACTTACTTGTTAAGAACCAATTCAAGTTATTCCTTTAGATACAGTATTTTTATTATTAGCGGCCTGTCACAAAAATGCATAATTTACTCTGATTTAATTCCAACAGAGCGATTTTCAAATTGATGGAGTTTGATTAGAGTTAGAGAGACAGGACAAAAGACATGCTGTGGAAGAGAGCTACGTTACCTGATCCATCCCTAACTATAAGCTTTGTCAAAAAGGAAAGTTTTAAGCCTAATCTTAAAAGTAGAAAGTGTGTTTGCCTCCTGAATCCAAGCTGGGAGCTGGTTCCACAGAAGAGGTGTCTGAAAGCTGAAAGCTCTGCCTCCCATACTACTCAATTACCCATCAACCACAAGTTAATCAACAGTCTGTGTACTTAATCAGATGGGGCCTGATTATTCAAGACCTTGTATGTGAGAAGCAGGATTTTGCATTCAATTCTGGATTTAACAGGGAGGCAATGAATTAAAAGCCAATATAGGAAAACTATAAATTTTCTTTCTAGTCCCTGTCAGTACTGACAGGGATGTTATAATGTTTTTGTATTATATACTATATTTCCATGTTTGTTTGCGTGTGTTTCAGTAAATCACTGTACCTTTTTCCTACCAAAATATAAAGACCTGAGGGTGGCTCAAGACTCTCAGCACTGTATACATGTCCAATGGGAAAAGTCTCACGGCAGTACTTTGAGATCAGAGACAGGCTGTACAGGATAGTCCTGCAGTTCCTTCATTCAGCACATCTGCATAGAAAAGAGATGTATGTGTTACTTCATCATGTAGTCTTAGCTTTATCATTAGCTTTGCTATGCAGCTATGTTGGTAGCATTGGTCTAGAAAAGAGACTGATACTTGAAGAAATAGCTGAATACTTTGGGAAATACTAGGATTTTCACTTCGGTAATCTCGGGGTTGCACTTTCACTTTGCTTAGCGTAAAGACTGGAAGCATGGTTAGCAACTAGCCTAGTTCTGTCCAAACATAGATATAGCAATAGCCTTAAGGCTCCCAATTATGTTTTATGTGGGTTCAGGTCATTTCTAGTATTTGGTACCATTTGAGTCCACATATCAGAACTAAGTGTATTTTGTATAATAATGGGCCAGTAGCTATTTTTCCAAATCTTGTCTTAGCCTAAAATGCCGCATCCCCATGTCACCTTTGTTTAAGTTAAGTTACCAATATGAGTTCAAAATTTTAAAATTATTTCCAGTATAAACTGATATTATTTGTAATTTTGATCATAGGTTTGATAAACATGAGTAATAGTTACTCACTTAAGGATAAAACATCTTTCCTGTTATAGTACTAGGCAGAATAGTTATTGACATGAAATGCATATCATTGTGTGTTTTTAATTTATTCACAGGATGACATTCAAAGTTTAATCTATACAATGTTTTTAGTAATTTTTAACCTAATTTATCTAATTCTTTTTTCATAGTTTGGTATCTAAACCCCAAATATGTCATGCAGTCAGACTGTATATGGAAAAGGAGACTACAAAGAATATTAAAAATTGTGTTTAAGTGATAATAATTGCACAGTACACTGGCAGGATTTTATTTTATTTATGATTATAAATGTTTTAACAATATGCATTTAAAATGTTGAATTTGAAAAATGCAACTTCTTCAAGTTAATGTTATTATCGGATTATACATTTCATTTACAAAATGGTTATTAGTGATTATTACTATGGGTTTTTTTTTTTTTTATCTGATAGATGTTAGAAACTTTTAAACCTTTACAGGATTAAATTTTCATTGAACAGGAAGAATTACAAATAATTGGGCCATTTCATTCAATGAACAAAATCACGTCCTCTCACTGGTTAAGCAAACGGTGAGGCAAGTATTCACTGGTGTGATGTCACCTTGCGGACAAAATTAATAAAATAAAATAAAACAACGTTATGCATATATTTATGGTTAAATTGAGTACATTTAAAATAAATAATAAATGGAATACTTAAAAAAAAAACTGGACCAAATTTCATTAAAATGTATTTAGCATGTCACACATGGAGAATTTGGACAAAATTGTTCAAGCATTATATCTTCAGCTTGACTAGTATACTATTCTAATAGTTTATGAAACCGCCTCTCACGAAATCATAAATGATACTACTTTGAAATGGCATTAAATAGTAGAAATGACCAAAATGTTAGCACCAAAGTGTTACGTAGATTGATAAATAGATTCAGATCTTCCAGGACCTGAAACTAAAAAGTGTTTTTGAAAAATGTATTAGCCAGTATACTTCACAGTGCTAATGCATCTATTTCCTCTTGTAGTCTCACTTTTGGAAAGAAAGTACTTTTTTCCCAATGATGTTGATCTATATCTAAAACAAAATTTAAGAAATCCTTTACAGAAACACTGTAAAGGACACATGGGCAGCAGTTTGGCTGTTGTGGAAGATGCAGTCCTCTCATCTTTTTTAAACAATATGCAGTGTCACTACCTGTGGAATGACTGTAATGTCATCTGTTAGCACCATACCTGCAACATACTGAAATCACACTAGTAAAAATTAGTTTTTAAAAATTAGTAAATAAGTAAATATTGCATATGTGCAGAACCTGCTCTGTTCTGAGTGAGGTCATTGCCTTTAATTTGTCAGCTTTGAAGGGCAGAAGTACATTTTGGGTTGCTATACGGATGTAGAAAACAGTAAAAGAATTATTATTTTCTGATACATAGATAATAAAAGAAATTCTAGAAGATCAAATAGATCCACAAGCCCAATGAAGCAGAGAGGCTCTAACCTAAACAGTGTAAAGCGCATTTTATGTTCCTGATCATTTTATTTAGTCTCTATTAATGTACTAAGTTGTAGCATGTTATTGTCGACATATAACCAACCAGTGTATGGATTGCATACTTTATCAGTGATTTGTTGTAGAAATGGACAGAGTATTTTTTGATGAATAAATTGTCTTTTGTTTTATTAGAAAAGTTGCCAAATATTAAAGTCAGCAAAATATATTTTTCAGCACTGTATAGATATTGTATTTCTGCTGTCTCTGTCAGAATGGTAATGTTAAACTTAACTGCAATAAATGATAAATAGAATGGTAAACATTGTGAATCATTTTGCTTGTAGCATTGGCTTACTTTCTTTGGGGACTTGTTCCTACCCTCTCTCCATATATTTCTCTCTGTCTCAGAATGAAATTGCTTTTCTAGTTTGAGTTCCAGACTGATTAGCAGCTGTTGACTAACTATTACACAAAATTGTAGTTAACAAGGAACAGAAAACAGGTGTGACTATGAAAGAGGTCATTATGGGCTACAACTCCCAAAGTCCCACATGATCCTGTTCATTCACAGTGTTCCAGCTGCTCAGTGTACGCTGTCCCAGCATCTTACATCTTGCTGCTGTGTGCTGTGGGGAGTGTAGGAATTTGGTACCATGTCTTGACAGTCTTCTTTTTTATCTTTGAACAAGGGAAATAACACCAAACAAACATGTAGGTTTCTGTTGCAATGTTTGGTTCTTCAACACTTTGTTTTTTGTCACAAAAAGACCTTACTACGATCTTCCAGGGAGTAGCATTGCCAAAGCAATCTGCAGTTGTCATGGGCATGTTAATCTAGAAGCTAAATTTAAGAAGTCTGAACTTCAGTTTGTTTAGAAAATATTTATTTCCTGTAATGTACACTGTACAAAGGCACATACACATTTGAAGGAACATTTCTTCACTTTAGTCTGAAGTCACTACATGATTTCTTTTATAATATACCATATAGATAACACATAGATTCTCATTCAATGAACAGCCTTAAAAGAGAAAACTATTCTAAATGCAAAATTTTGCTATTCTACCTACTAGCTTTCTTTGCTTAATATAAAAACATTTAATATTGGAAAAAATGAAAATTATTCATTTTGTATTTGCATAATGATTGAGACAATTATCTTTCAAAATAAAAGGTTTAATCCATAGACCAATCAGCAGTCAGTATCATTCTATCAATTACTACTGAGCCATATGCCAAGCAGGTAAGTCTAATGTTACACAGTTCACTTTACATCATGAGTGTCTTTGTTCTAATGGGATTCCAGAGATTATCCATAGCAGCTTACCATAACAACCATCTGATGTTATGTTGTGATTGTCAGCTCATGCTGCTAGTCTGCAGTACCGTCAGTTCTGTTGCTAGACCATAAGAATTAACAACATGAATGCCAGAGAAGAGTTTCTTAATTTTGTCCCTTGCTTTACTGTCTGCACTTCCAGTACTGCTGCTGCACCTATGAATTTTATATTGCTAGTCATCTCCCTTTTTTTTTTTTTTTTTTTTTTTTGCTCCTTTTGCTATTTTTTTTCTGTCATATATAAATAAAGTTAACAGTCACCAAAGTTGAATCTGAACTTTGAATACTCACATAGGTTAAGGATAGGAAAAGCTGTCAAACATTACCCTCTTTTTCTCATCATTTTTCTTCAGTCACTGTTACACCATCTACCCTGTTTCACAGCCCACGGCTTTACAAGATCACACAGACTTAGCCTGTTGGCAGGATAACTCTATGGAAGAAAGAGAGATGAGTCTAAATTTGTCATTGTCACTGTGAGCATGCTTGCAAATGTTAATGCAGATCACTGTACTTATTGTTATCCTGACCTTTTCACTTTTTAATAACATGTACATTTTGTGAGTGCTGCTTTTATAGCTTTGCTCTCAAATGTATTTTTGCTAGAAAACTAATTCTATTTAATTTGATAATAAAGGTAAATAAGAAATTCTATAACCTCTATAAATAGGTAATGTAGTGTTGCCACTGGGCACTCCCAGGCAAGGATGACAACATGCAAACTCTTGATTCAAACCCAGAATATTCCTACTGGCCACTCCACCACTGTGTCACGTTCTGGATCATTCAGTTGTCATGTACTGTATTGCTTGTTGTAGCTGGGAACTGTAAGTTTATTCTGGCCTGCAACTGTTTATGTCTGGTCCCAGTCAAGTAATATTCATATGTTATTCCTGTTAAGTCTATCGGAACCTACCCTTTAGCTAGCTTAAGTCAGTAAGTTCTCAAAGCAGGTATTACATTTGAACAAGGTACATCTGAATTTCTACACAGTAAATTGCTTACTTGGAATTCAATAAATATCTTATCCTTGTATGAGAAGCGTGAAAATTTAGTTGATACAAAATGCAATCAAACTGCTCCATGGCTCCCCAAAATAAAAATAAAAACCTAGAATAGATTTAAATTTTGGCTCCTGTGTACTTCTAACCATGGATTTTTCACAATCATTCTTTAAACACAGCAATTCTGCAATTTTCATTTGATTTTGGAGAAAAGAATTAACCAAATCTGGCAAGATGTGCAGTTGGTGAGTAGCAACTGTCTGTTAGTGTGGTTAAAAATACAGTAATGGGGCAAGCATGACAGTGAAACTGCAGTAGCACTCAAGTGCTGTCGATAAGGTGATGCCTAAATATAAATTGTGTATTTTCATGAGCTGAGTGACCAAACTTTTTGATCGTACCTTGTAAGTTTGAAGTGTGATAAGAGAACAGTTTAGACTGTTCTTATTCAGTCATGTAAATTCTTCTATGATCCTTGCATTTTCATCATCTTGAATTACTTTTCCTTAAGTATTAAATGTTCAAACACACACATCTCCCTATACCCCACTCCGCGCACATTCTTCCATCCTTGCTAGTCAGTCATTTTAACTAATACAACTGCCAGTAGTTACTGGTTCCCCTGCTTTGAGCACTGAGGACTTGAAGTGATTTGAGGGAGGAGGTGAGGGAGCCTGCAGCAGTACTTATATATATCTGGCATACATTTGAATTTTTATAATGTTGAATCATAAATTCAAATTTACCAAATTCAATCAAATACCTCCTGACAACAAATATATCTGCCTCCACTTGCATATTCTCTCGGTCTCTTTGAGAATCTTCCCTTCAGCATTCTTACTCCATCCTCTCATTTCCATCACCGTTGATCTGCACCACACAGTCCTTGTTCATAGGCTCTTTTGAATGGGCTGTATCAAAGTGCTGGTTGCTCACTGTGTACCTTCCACAGGCATCCAAACCCAAAGCAGGGACAAAGCGGCGGTCAAACTGGATTTCTTGGCGCAGATAAGAGGTCCTCTTCTGGCAAGTGTCGCCAGTTCCCTCCTGCAAGGCTGATAGGAAGACAACTAACTCAAAGTGGGTTGATGAACCCTCACACAGGACAGGATAGAGGGGGCTCCGACGGTCCAGGGGGTGGTAAAAGGTGAGTGGGAAAATGAAGAAGGGGCATGGCTGCTGGCCCAAATGGTCCAAATAGAAGTCCAATGAAGTCTGGTGCAGAGCTTGGCCTTCATGCTCCTCGTATAGCACAGCACTCACCTTTACATCCACCAGAGGCCGCTGCAGCAGATTGGTGACTCGAAGCATGAGGCACGTCTGACCCAGGTGTTGGCCCACCACTGCCTGGTGGCTGAATTGTATGGCTCCTGCTCGCTTCTGGGGGCGGGCAATCTTGGCTACAAATGCACCTGAAAGTTAAGACGAAGTCTTGTTCATGTTGTTTTTTTAGCCAGTTAATCACATTTTTTAGTAATGTTTCTTTGTACTAAACCATAGCACAGGAAATATTTTTCTCAAGCATCATGGAAAACCCCCCACAAAATGAGTAGTTAATAGTAATGGTTGCAGCATATGACCAAAGAACATGAAAACATGAAGTGCCATTAAGCTGAAAACTTTTTCTCAAATTATTATGAAATTATTTTAAACCTCTGCATATAAAAAGGATTATAATTCCTAAACACCTAATGTAATACTTTTGCTAAATGCTTTAAACCTCTCCACAAATCGCTACCTTATTATGGTGGAGGGGTTTTTGTGTCCCAGGGATACCAGGGGCTATGTTGTCTGAGGCTTTTTGTCCCCTGGTAGGGTCTCCCAATGAAAATTGGTCCTGGGTGATGGACCAGACAAAGACCAATTAAAAAAAACCCTATGAGCAGAAGATTGAGGGAACCATTTACCCTGTGCAGGATAGGGTTAACCAAGACCCTGCCCTGGAGCCAGCCCCGGGGAGGGTGTCCGAGGGCGAGCGTCTTAGTCCATGGAGCTCATTTGGGCACAGCCCAAAAAATAAACATGGGCCCACCTTCCTGTAGGCATACCATCCCCACATTGCGCTGCAGGGCTCGGGTGCAATGTGTGCTAGGTAGAGGCCAAGGTCAGAGACCAATCCCAGGCTACCAAGACTAGCAACTGGAACATGGAATGTCACCTCTCTGGTGGGGAACGAGCCTGAGTTAATGTGTATCGTCTGTTCTTATAAGAATGACGGCCTTCTTGGAGTCCCTGGACAGGGTGCTTGAGGGTGTGCTCTATCTGGGGGCTCTGTCGTCCTACTGGGAGACTCCAACGCTCATGTGGGCAATGACAGTGAGATCTGGAGGGGCGTGAGTGGCAGGAATGACCTGCCATATCTGAAACAAAGTGGTGTTGTGTTACTGGACTTCTGTACAAACCACAGTTTGTCCATAACAAACACCATGTTTGAACATACAGGTGTCCATAAGTGCACTTGGCACCAGGACTCTCTAAGCAACATGTTGATGATTAATTTTGTAATCATATCATCAGATGTGTGGCCTTATGTTCTGGACACTCGGTAAAGAGAGGTGCTGAAGTGTCAACTGATCACCACCTGGTGGTGAGTTGGATCAGGTGGCAGGGCAGGATGCTGGACAGATCTGGTGTGCCTAAACCTATAGTGAGGGTTCACAGGGAACACCTGTCCCAGTCCTTCAACTCCCACCTCCAGCAGAGCTTCGACAGTGAGTCCAAATGCACTCAGCACCTCAATTGCTGAAACTGCTGCACTGAGCTGTGGCCACAAGGTGGTTGGTGCCTGCCGTGGTGGTAACCCCCGAACCAGATGGTGAAGGGAACCGTTAGGCTGAAGAAGCAAAAATGTAAAAATATGTAATGTCCAAAATGTTATGGTCCTAACTGTATGGAGAGGCAGACAACTACAGCAAGTTCATATAGAAATTGGGGAATTGTATGTCTGATAGAAAATGTTTAGACTTTTGAAAAACATATAATATTTCTGCTTTTTTTTTCAGTAGTAAAACAGAAACAAAAGGTAATAGACAATGGAAAGACTAAAAGTAAAATACAAGCACTTGGATAAACATCATTACTTTCCTCACTTGTTCTGATGGTGTGCATTGTCATCAGATAAATGCACATTTCTGATTTCTATATAGCAAAGGCAGTGATCATGATAGTGGAAACAATTTTAGACCAAAGAATGATGTTTAAACTTCAAAATATCTTTTAAAATGTTAGAAGCACAACTGTATTCTTAAAGTGCCCTATTTTTACATTACTGTACTAAATGTGTCTCAAATCACAGGAGAATAACTTAAAATATATGACTATTTCTTAAGCCTCTTACACTGTGCACTGCTTTTGGTTCATTTATTAATGGTAAACTGGTCATTTTTCAATGAAAAGTTGGAGCAGTGTTACTGGGTTGGACCTGGTAACACTCACACATCGGTAAAGTAAAGTGTGGTTTGATCTGTGAATTTTTGTGAGGAGCAGCGTAATGTTTGAATAAAGCTTGAAAAAGGTTCAGACAAAAGATGCCAGTGTCCAAGATAGAATAGCATTTCTATGGGATGAAGTCAACAATATTACATATCTAATTTTCTGGCTACCTAGAAATATATTCATGGGATTTATCTCTGGAAGTGCAATACCTGGAGTATTCCAGCAGGTGTCACATTTTTTTAGCCTCAGAAGCTTTAAAACTGCAATCTCTGTTCTGCCTCATGAGGTTGGAATCCTATAGCTTTTTTTCTTATCTCAGGATTAATGAAACAGATCTTGTAACATGTTGTATTATAAGATATTTGTTTAATTAATCTTTAGATCTTTTGTTGTGCCATAAGATCTAGTTTTCCACTTCAAATGTTTATGATTAGGATGTGGATAGGTGTTTTGGAGATTACTGGTTTGATTTAAGCACTGACTGAGACTGGCAACCTGTCTGGGGTGTATTTTGTCTCTTGCCCAGATTCACAAAGTCTGCTGTGAAAGGTTCCAGCCTATGAGAAAAATGTCAACATGAGCAATTTCACAAAGAAATGATAGTATGATTCATTTAGTATGATTTACACGTTTTCCTTTAGACTTTGGGCTACCACTAAAACACCTTCTATTGTGAATATGTAAATGTAAACTCAGTGTGGTAGTTATTTTCTGTTATGTTTCCCAAATAGTAAATTAAACTTAAGACTGAGAATTGTCTTAGAATAATTGATGTTTTGATGGAGAGATGTACCTGTGATAAATGCTTCCAGCATGAGCCCAAGCAGCATCTGTACAGCCAACAGTGCTATAGCACTGGGGCAGTCTCCACTGGGGAACATAGTGCCATAGCCGATGGTTAGCTGAGTCTCCAGGGAGAAGGAAAATGCAGCAGTGAAGCTTGTAATGTGCTTTACACAGAGCACATGCCCCTGTGGGGGCGCATCATGATCCTGCACAGCAAGGTCCCCATTTAGGTGTGCCAGCAAGTACCACAGACAGGCAAACAACAGCCAGTGGGCCAGGAAGGAGGTGCAGAAGGCCAGGAGGACCCATCTCCAGCGCAGACTCACCAACAATCCCCACACATCCTGCAGGGCCAACAGCCAGGCTCTGCGTAAAGTCTCATGCCATGAGCCCGAAGAACACACAGTGGGGCGAAGTGCACAGTGTCCATCTTTGGTGATCAGACGCTGGTGAGGTGGAGCGGACAGGAGAGGTGATGAGGAAGCCTTGCCACCCAGAACACTGCTGTTCGATTTGGTTGTCATGCTTATGGGCAAAGTGAAGGTGATGATGATCCTGAAATGAAATAACAGGGGAGCTGACTAACATAGATGATCAGTAATTATCCATACAACTTTTATCAGCATTTTTCCCATACAAAAATAGATGTAAAGAAAAAAAAGAGCTAGAAGTTAGTCACACTGTGGTATGAAATTTGCCCATGTATGGAAAAGAGGTGGGGATGGGGGCTTTGTGATCTGTGGGTAAATTATTAGAGAGCTCGCAATAGCTTCTCAAGTTCCTGTTTTCTCTCTACATACTTCTTGTGACTGCTGTTTTGAATCGCATCATTTTGCTGAATAATTTCAGCTTGGTTAAAAGGACAATAAGTTCAGGTTATTCACTCCTGTCTCTTTTCTCCAGTAAATGAGCACAGAGAGCAGTTCCTACTATCTAAAGATTATAACTGTAATTAGAATTTAGTTGAAAAAAGGTCTTGATGCACTGCTGCCTGTAAGTTGGTGGATTCTTTTAGTTATGCTAAGCTAACCAAATGCTAAATCTATCTATCTATCTATCTATCTATCTATCTATCTATCTATCTATCTATCTATCTATCTATCTATCTATCTATCTATCTATCTATCTATCTGTCTGTTTGTGTGTCAAATACATTTTCACTGGAACTCTCACTTGATGCAAGTGTGGCAAGCTATCATTAAACTGAAAAAACAAAATAAACCTATCAGTGAGATCCCAGGAAGTGTGCAAGTGACTTCTTCAGTCTCAGCTGAGTTCAGGTTTCGCCTGCCTTATAAATAGTACCGAAACTAGAACCAGGTGTAAATAAACTTCAGGACAGTTGTGCCGTCCACTTAGGTGGAGTTTGTTTGTTTTCCCCCATGTATAATTCACAACAATCCTCCTGGTACTTAAACCTGTACACTATTACTCTGTTTTTACCGGAGACCCAGTTCTTAAGGTGGACCAATTTTGGTGTAGTGTGTTTAGGCAGACAGAGAAAATACGTCTCAGATGTTCTGTTACTCCTGACACATAAGGAATCACAAAAGACTGCTTAGGAGGCGATTGTCCTTCTCTCCTGGATTGCTTGAAGCATTCTTAAGGTGTCTTCCCAGCTTTGACAAATCTCCAGCTTGGATAACTACATTTACTCAGGGCCTTTTTGAGATGTTGTTGTTCTGCTTCCTTGGCAGCTGTGTCTGTTTGGATGGTGTTCACTATCTGTTGTGGCATCCTTATGACACGTAGTGTGTTCTCCAGTGGATAAGTGATAAGAATCAAATCTTAAATATTGATTGTCTACTAATCGGAAGGTTAGTGGTTTGATTCCAGGCTGCTCCAATCTGCAAGTCAAATATCCTTGGGCAAGATACTAACCCCAACTTATCCTCTGCTGTCTGCATGCACTGGAGTATAAATGTGTGTGAATGCTAGATAGAAAGAACTTCAGCATAGAAGAAGTGCTTGTATGAATGGGTGAATGAGCCAAGTTGTATAAACTGCTCTGAGTACTCAGGCAGAGTAGAAAAGTGCTACTAGGATCTGGATACACTGGTTTAAAAAAAGTCAGTGTCTACTGTACACTTTCAAATGTTTCCCATTAATGATGGACTTTTCACAGTCTAACTCCTTTCATATCCTCTCTGGTGTTTGTCTATTAAGTTAATGTGATTATTGAATTGTGGCACGTCCTGATTTTCTCCCAGGTGTCATTCACATACCTGAACCAAAGGGTTTAGGAAAGGACTGCCTAAAGTTGGTACATGAGTATGAACAAACATAAGATGGCAGACTACAGGAACCACCTGAGATGCAGCTACAGATGCAGAGAGTCAGCTGCTAAACAAACTGGTAAGGCATTTTTACAATGTCACAACTCAGGGACAATATCAACTCTGTTTCACAACTTGGAATGGAAATACAGAGGGTTTATAACAATTTAAACCACTGGTTTGCCAGAGTAGGCATAAGACTTTTCTGTCTGGAAACAAGAAGACTCTTTTAGATGTTTTCTGGCAAATGATTTACTTGTACCAGAATGGTGGGAAGAAAGAACATCTAACTTTCTGTCTGTCTGTCTTTAATGCAATAATGCACAACTTTGTGATTAATATTAACTATAGCAGATATATTTGCAGGCAATCCTCACAGGCAGAGAGCTAGTCCTGTCCTCTCCAGAGTTTCTATTTCTATGTCAATATTGTTGCCAGGAGATTAGAGCAGGTCCCAGCTGGGAATCTGTCTGAGGAACACAGCAACATGCAGAGTAGGAATGCATCTTTCATCTGCAGGGAGCTTTAAACTTACTGCACTACATGGCTCTCCACTTGTCTTGTTCACCAGTTACAATATACATTTACCACCCTTTTACGCATTTATTAAGCAACTCCCTTTTACACATAAACACATCAAAAAGATAATGCAAAAATATTTAAATACTTAATTCTCTCATACATTTCATAACTATTTAAAACACAAAGAGGAAAATAAATATATGGTGTGGGTTGTCAGTTACTGACAAATTGAGGTTATAAGTGGAGTGGTGAATCGACTGCTGATCATTTTGTAGTTTGTCTTCGGCTGCTGGGGAAACATCAGTCTGATTAAATGAAGCCAAGCATTTACATGAGAGCCATGTGCTTGTTTCCTTGTATTTTCCTTGTAATTTCAGTCTGTAAGCTGTCACTGGATCAGCTTGTGATCACGTGAGCCATTGGAAAAAGCAGAACTGAGGCAAAACATAAGTATCAGTCACATTTCTGTGTGTTCAGTACAGATCTGGAGTCAGCATGTAGTTAACCTAGCTTAGTATAAAGACTAAGAGCAGTTCCAAACGAGTATGCTGGCTCTATCCTGTCTAGCAAATAAGTAGCTAAGTAGTAGTGTTCTATATCGTTTGTTTAGTCAGAGATGTTATAAATTATAGATGAACCACCTAAAAATCCCTAACCACAAATCTATGGAAAGTTCTATATTGCCAAAATGGTAGATCTATGCCATATACAACTGTATCCCCAAAAGCCAGTTGCCTGCTTCATAAGAACTAAATCAAGGCGTGGAATGGTAGAAGCAACGTAGAAGTAAACATGATAAAATGATTTACATATGAAAGTGTCTCTTTTCACATTTTTCTGGTGTTAAAAAATGTGAATACTTGGTTCTTGAATATTTTGAAAAAGAAAAATATTAATATTAAGTATTAGAATCTTATATGCATCCATCAATTAGTCCAACAGCAAAATTAGAGTCAGAGTTCATGAAGTAAATTGAAAGAATTCAATAGGTAGGCACCAAAGCTTAGTGTCACTGCTCCGAGTGCAATACTGCCACAATGTCTCTTACTCATTTTATGCTATGATGTTGAATAATCAGTGATTTATGGTCATAATTCTGTTTGCGTTTTTTTCTGTTTTCTAAGTTGGTAACTTAGACTTGAGAATGAATTCAATGTTAGAATTTATGGTCAGTTGTCAAAGTTAATGTTTCTGTCAAAAAGAGAATTCCTCTAGACATTTAGGAGACGAAATATAAGGCCCACAGCTGAAGTCAGTTTTGTACTTATATATATTGTATGTATTTATATGCAAAATATTTTAAATAACTTAATTTAGGTGATTATGATGTTGCAGATATGTTTTTTTCTCCATTTCTCCACACTGTTATTCATAGGGCATTGTGTTCACTTAAAAACAAATTTGTAAGAACTACAGACACAGACTGGCAGATGCAGTTTGCCTGTGAACCACCAAACTTTCAAAACAGACTCTACCTTGAATATTTTATACATAGCAGCTGTGGTATCATGTTTGTAAAAACACTAGATGAAGCTATCTCTGTAAAGGTCATTAATGTACTTTGTAAATACTGCTGTTTAATGCAGTATGCAGTCTGTATGAGTTCAGTTTTTCTGACCTCATAGAGATGTCTGTTATTTATACTACAGCCTCGTTTTTGTACGATGATGTATGATGAACACTTTGTGTAACTGCTTTACTTACTTTAACTAATGGAAGTTATTTACTCTAAGTAACAGAAATTTTGCCTGATAGTGCCTCAAAAGTCTTTTTCGTATCTTTGTTAATGTAAAAGGAAGTAGACTAGTTAGTGGAAATAAGTGCTTATTGCCAGCTCAGTGGGGTGCACCTAGGTTTATATAACAATCAGGCTGCAGCTGTTCACTTCTTGTATTTGAACAAGCAAGTCTAAATACAAATATGAGATGAGTGATCATCTACATCACTGTAGCAATCATTAGTCTACTACATCTATTACAATTATCAGAGCCCACAAATTTCACTGATGTTACCCGACCAATCCTGTTTTTTATTACAAAGTCAACAAGTTAGATTAAAATAAGGGCACTTCAAAGGTTCCGCAGGACTGATGAGGTTGATCAGCTGATAACTAATTGCTCACTATCCATGTAGCAGTGTTTCAAGTCTGTCAGCATCACACGCATAAGGTTTTACTTACCTATTACTGTAGTCAGGGCTACACCTGGGCCCTATGACCTTTTCACCTTAGAGCTGATCTGAGGTCTGACAAGTGGGAAAAGTGGCTGAAGCAAATAGAGAGACTGTGCTGTTAGATCCTTGGAAGATGAGGTTTACTATCCAAGAAATCCTTAGCAGAAAGTGTCACTCCAGAGAAGTTTTTCAGTGTGGGAGTGGGACTGAGCACAGCTCCTCTGATCTGCAGCTTCCAGCTCTGGGGTGAGGATGATTCAGTTGGTCACATTACTCTGCATGGAGCCTATTAGTGTTCCCGGAAGACAGAAGATGGGGGAAGGGGGAAAGAACAACACCTTGTCACAGTTCATTCAAAGAACTGCTTAGTGCTAGCTGATGTTCTGCAGCTGTGAAAAATTGAGTTTTCTGCTGGGGGGCATATAGGTATATGCATATATGTCCCAGTATCTGTAATATCTGTTTGTGAATATACGTTTTGCTTATATATCTATTAATTTTATGGTAACTTAATTATGTATAAATATGTTTTGAATTGATTTTCTATATCTCAACTCTTAATGGAGGAATTAGCACTATTCTTCCCTCATTTGGTGTTTTGATGATGGTGGTGCAGAGTACTCTGTAATAAAAAAAAAATAAAAAAAACATACAGTAGATGCTCAAATAAATTATATCTGTTGACTACAAAGTGGCTGCCCTTCTGATAATGTGATCCTGGAAGTAAATGTTTAGGTTTGGGCCTTCCGTAATTAAATTTACTGCAATCTTCTGCAAAGACAAAAACGTAAAGAAAATTCTGTATGAAGCCTTGTAATCAAAGCTTTTCTACTTTTTTTTTTTTTTTTAAGTATGGAGTGACAGCTCGTTGGTTCAGTGAAAGCACTGCTACCTCAGAGGAAGAGTTCGAATCCACAAACTGGCCAGGGCCTTTCTGTGTGGAGTTTGCATGTTCTCCCTGTGGTTGTGTCTCTTTCCGTACATGCAGTTAGTGACTCTAAATTGCCCACAGGTGTGAATGTGAGTGTGTGAATAGTTGTCTGTCTCCCTGTGGCTGTATCCCAATTCAGGGTCTGCAGCCTTAAAGGCCGCATTTTAAGGGCGATTACATCACAGCGACGAGACGAAGGCTGTCCCAATTCGAAGGCTGCTCGAAATGCGGCCCTCAAATGCGTCCTTCATTTCCCTGAATTTTAAGGACGTGGCAGTGTAGACTTCGTGGCCCAACATATCCCAGAATGCATAGCGCAGCGGTGGGTGTGGATAATTTTGCCGAAAAAAAACGGCAGATGAGGGGCGCCCGAAGAGTAAACTTTTAAAAGTAAGTACTGAATATTATGTCGCTTATTTATGTGCAAATGTTCAATAACGAAGAACATTAAAACATTACTGTTGGCCACATGTCGGCAAAGTTATGTGACATTAATGACGTTTGTACTAACTTAAAGCCTTTACTTTAAAATATACGCCGTTCAATAGCTGACCTTAATCTTACAATGAGCTCATGTAGAAACAAACAAACAAATGAACAAAAGATTTTCTCCTTCGTTTCTGTCAAACAAAGCTGTATGAAACATTTCCAGCTGTTAGTATCATGGTTGCTAGGCAACCTGGGCAGCGCGACGGAGGCTAGACCCTCCCATTACACAAGCCTCGCACTTCCGGCCTTAGCAGTCTTTGAGTACGCGGCCCTTGTGGACCGTTAAGGCTGCATACTTTAAGGCTGCAGACCCTGAATTGGGATACAGCCATAGACTGGGGACCTGCCCAGGGTATACCCCGCCTCTCACCTTATGACAGGTAGAATAGACTCCTGCCACCCCTTGCGACCTGATAAGGAGAAACGGAAAAGGATGGATGGTGTGACAGCTATGTCCTAAATTCATTAAATCGTAAGAAAAAAAGGTGTGCATGACAAGTTGTTAATCGGACTTTGACTTTGTTGAAAACTAAATGGCTATCTATTAGCATTAAGTATTTTTGTTGGAGTAATGTAATTTGCATGGGTTGGATCAATTCAGTAAAATTAAGCTGGACTCAACTGCAGTGAAAAGGTTGGTTCGTCATTAATTCATTAAGTTGTTCTAAGTCAAGTACATTAGGTTGGAATGACAGAATTGCATAATGCTAAAATAACAAAATTTAACAACATGGAAATTTTTTCCATAATTATTTTTTTGTTCATTCAGATAGTTATTTGAATGAACATACAACCCCGTTTGAGCAAGGAAAAACTCGCTTTTAACAGGAAGAAACCGGCAGAACCAGGCACAAGAAGGGGCAGCATTCTGCTACAACAAGTCGGGGGTAAGTTGAGAGATAAAAGACATGCTGTGGAAGAGAGCCAGAGACTAATAACTCATAATTAAATGCAGAGTTGTGAGAAGGGGTGAGAGAAGGAGAAATGCTCAGTGCATCAGCAAAGGCTGACTCTTTATATCCTTCTTGAGCATATCCCTGAATCCTCTCTATTTTTTCCTCTTTTCCTGCTGCCTTGTATCCACAATTGTGTCCTGGAACATATCCAAACTACCTCAACCTTTCTAGCTTTGTCTCTAGTGCACTCGATCTGAGCTGTCCCTCTGATATACCCATTTTGAATCAGGTTCATTCTGGTCATTCCCAGATCTGACCATCTTCAACTGTGGCACCTCAAATTCCATCTCCTTTCTTTTTGATAGTACCATCATTTGCACACCCTATGTCATATTAGGTCTCTCTACCATCTTATAAACTTTTCCTTTCACTTACACAAGTGGGACAGAAAAGTGCTATTTTAAATGGTATGCCATTTAACACTGTTTGGATGGTTGACCCCAGGTAAACAAAGTCATTTAACTTCACCATATCTACTCCTTGATTGTTACAGCTGTCTTGTTTGGATTCACGCCTTCTTCTTTTCTTTTTTTTTTAAACCAAACTAACAAATGCAAAAACTACAGATCTGCTCGTATAGTTATATCTCTACTAAGATGTATATACACTTAGACTTTGTACTATTTTTTTATTTTATTTTATTTTATTTTATTTTTTAATATTCATATTTTGAACAATTGGTTCCAATGCTGCAAATCGTATTTTTATGTGTAAGGTATAAATTTGAATGACAGTAAAGCATGTCTATGTCTAGTGACGAAATAGAAGACAACAAAACAATGTCTTAACGATCATATGTTAACTGTAATTATGGTTTGTGTGTAGGAGGATTAATTTGTCAGTTGATTCTGTAAACTTATTTAACCTCCTAGTACCTTGCATCCACATAGGTGGACATCACATTTTGGGTTGTATAGACCAAAATCCTAAATTTTGCTCTACAAGGGCCTGATATTGACTTATACTGCCACTGTTCTATCAAAATGTAAAACATCCTCATATGTGGATCTCATTTTTCTCAGAAACAAAAATCAGGTAGATAAAAAAAAAAAAAATCAGGTAATTCTTTGTTTTTGCTATTTGGGCTGATTTGTCCCAATCAGCTCAAATAGCAAAGAGAGGATTTAATTTTCTTTTAGCCTTAAATTAAACAAACAACATATGAAGCAAAAGAAAAGCAAAGACAAAACAAACAAATAAACAAATAAACAAAACAAATAAACAAGCTCCACCACAGTATAGTCACTTTCATATAAATAAGGACTGAGTGGTAACGTTTGCAGATTTACAAATTCTGAGACAAACAAATCAAAACACTATTACGAACAACATTACCGCCCTGGGTTAACCCTGTTTTCATCATTCTTATATTTGTTAAAAATTTGTTTTTTATATTTAATTTTAGACTGGTTTATATTGTTACTTTCTTTAATTTCTTCTGTTAGACTGTTCCATAATTTGTTTGCTGTTTTAAACGTCACCAAGTCTTGGAATTTAATAGCTTGCATTTTGAAAAATAGTCCATTTGTATGATCCCTGTACCTGCATTATTTATTAATCTGATGGCCCTTTTCTGTATTATCGTTGTTGTTTGTGTATTACTTTTGTATGTGTTTCCCCAGACCTCTACACAGTAGCTCATATACGGCAGTAGTAAAGCACAGTATAATATATGCAGTGCTTTCTGATCCAATATTTGCTTTGGTTTCCCCAGGACAGCAATACCCCCGTGCCAATTTCCCTCGAACATAAGTAATATGTGGTTTCCAACAGATCACACCAAGAAATTTTATTTCATTTACCCTTTCTAAATATACATTGTCAACACATATTTCTACTTTGATATTTTTCTTTTGGTTTCCAAACAACATAAATTTGGTTTCATCTAGATTCATCTAGATCATTTATTTATATCAAACCACTTCTTTAATATATTTTATAATTCCTGTGTGATCATCTCCAAAACCTGTGGCAATTCCACACCTGAACAAAATATATTTGTGTCATCTGCAAATATTACAAACTTTAAAATCTGCGAGACTCTGCAAATATCATTTATGTACATAATAAACATTTTTGGACCCAATACTGAACCTTGAGGTACTCCACAAGCAATATGCATCAAATTAAATTTATATTCATTTATTTGTACATATTGTACATATTGTATTCCCTAAATAGCTTTTTAGCCAGTCCAAAACCACTTCCCTAAACCCGTACCTTTCCATTTTTTTAAATAGAATTTCATGATTAACAGTATCAAACGCCTTCTTTAGATCTAAGAAAACTCCGAGTGCGTACCTCTTATTATCTATACATTCTGTTATCCCTTCCATTAAGTCTATCAATGCCAAAGTTGTTGATCTGTTGTTTCTGAACCCATACTGACTATTTGTCAGCAATTCATGTTTTTCCACAAAGCTGTCAAATCTTTGTATGAAAAGTTTTTCCAGTATCTTAGAGAACTGGGAGAGTATTGACACTGGTCTATAATTTGTAAAATTATACTTTTCACCTGTTTTGTAAATTGGAATAACTTTAGCAACTTTCATTTTTTGTGGAAAAAACCCTTTTTGAAAAGACAAGTTGGATATATATTTCAATGGTTCTACTATACCCTCAATAACTCTTTTAACTCTTACCATATCAATATCATTCCAATCTGTACTGCTTTTGTTTTTAAGTCCTCTAACAATGTCATAAATCTCTTTCTCTTCCACTGCTCTTAAAAACATTGAGCTTCTATTCCTTTCAGTATCAATATTAAAGTCCCCACAAATAAACATTCCTTTCTGATTGAGATTTGTAAATAGGTTCTCCATACTATCCTTAAATACCTCGATCTTTGTTCCTGGTGTTCTGTATATACAACTGACAATTAGATTTTTCCTTTTTTCCATATTTATTCCTACTGTTAAACATTCCATCAATAACAGTCGTCATTCTTCCCACTCTTTTGTGCTTTAGGTTTTTATCAATGTAAAGTGCCACCCACCTCCTTTTTTGTTGCTCCTATCTAAATGAAGGAATTCATATCCATTTATTTCAAAGTCTTCTTCTTTTTCAGGAGTTATCCAGGTGTCCTATATGGCTATTATGGTCTTGAATGGCTCTTTAAACTGTGTTACTTTAAACTGTGTTTATGGATTGAAAGTTTGCATATAGGCTTCTACTATTAAAGTGAACAATTGTTATACCATTTTCTACCTTTATTTTCTTTTTAAATTGGTCATTTGTATAATAATTGCATTCATGTATCTTATTTTTAAAGAAATTACAATCAGGATCTATATTGCTGTCATACACCAATGTCCTATTGTCAATATCTAAATGAGTTGTTACTTGAAAAGTGTCAGGCATCCGAGTTGGTTGTGCAACTTTGACAAGTACCATCATATTTAGCACTGCTTTGTGTTCTGATTTATCAGTTATATTTTTCTAGTTCCGTCATCTTTCTAATGACTAGAACTTTTGGCTGTTCTGGTGTTCCATTTAATTTCATGAATATTTTACAATCTGATGTCCAAGTTGACTGTATTTTCTTCTGTTTTCTTAATATTCTTGCTTGTCTTGCAATGTCTGCATTTTTCTTGATTGGGTGTTCGTTTAAATAAACATTTGTTCCTTTCAGCTTTCTTCCTTGCTTGAGCAGTTTTTTTTTTTTTTTGTTTTCTATTAACAAAACGTATGATAATGGCAGGTATTTGATTTTTGTTTTTCCTTGGAAGAAGATGGCATCCCTCAATATCTTTACTGTCCATTTCAATTCCCTTGCTTTTGAAAAAGGCCATTACCTGCTCTTCCAAGGAGCATAGCTCTTGCTCGGGGGGCTCCCCTCTCTCTGATGCTGCTACCCATGCATATGTCTGATGCCTAGTTTAGTCTAGTCTCACATCATTTACTCTTGAATATTGTTACAGATCTGACACCCTTCCCTCCAGCATAGCAGTGTCTTTTTCCTAGCTAGGAATCTAGATCTGCCTTCTTAGTTCTTTAATGTCCTCCATTAAATTAAGTATCAGTTTTTGTTGTTTTGAAATAGTTGTAATAATTTCTTCTGACATAAAGTTTAGGGATTTCTTTATGTCCTCCAGTTCCTCCTCGTTGACGTTGCTCCTCTTAGGTGGCATCTTGTCGGTGTTAAGGCCCGTTAGTTGCGAAGCTCCAGTAGTGGTTTTTGATATGGGCGACACGAGCGGTTGCCCGGGGCGGCATCGTGGTGGGGGGCGGCATCACGGGCATCGGCAAAAAATAAAAAATTGCTCGTACTCATGCTGCCCGACATCAGCCAGCGCATATTGGGAATGGCATAGGCACCGATCGGTTTTCTATCGCCCATTTGCTGGGAGTAAGGGTGCCCTCCGTTTGCGAGGTGCGCCTGCTGCTTGCGGCACAGTGAGGAGAGGGCGGGCCGGCGGGGGATTCTCTGGCTGGCTGGAGCAGCATCTAATAGCCAACTCGCAATAAAACAAAATAAAAACAAAACAACAAACACGAAAACACCAGACATCATGATAGAGACTTATAATTTGCACCGATGTTTTTTCGAAATTCTATATGCAAAAAGTGAGCGCGAGAGCCCTCGGTGCACCTCCTTGCTGCTGAAGTCAAAGTAAACTTTATTGTCATCTCCACTACATACAGTACAGTATATAGAGAGACGAGACGACGAGGCTCCAGTTACAGCAGTGCAAGTAAACAAACAATAAATATAAGAAGAGTAAGAAAATAAATCTACACTTTAGGACTCGGGGTAAAGGGATCAATAACAATTTAAAATTTATAATTTACAGTTTGATGATTTAAAGTCTCACACACAAGGGGGGCTGTTTCCAACTAGAGCACATATCATTCATAATGATGTAAAACCAAGCCCATTATGCATTCATGATTTGAATCCTGGGTTGTGTGAAATCCCAGAAATAAACCCTAGACAAAGTGAATCTGTGAACTAAGGTGTAGGTCTATTAGGTTATGTTGTGGTGATCCTTGGGTTGGGGGATTTGTGTTCATACTGGAGTGCAAAATTAAAACCAATGTAAGATGGACAAGAAAAGTTCAAAGCCATCAGGTGCTCAGTTTAGAAAAAATAGAAAAGAAGAGGAGGAGAAACGAGCAAAAGATGCAGGTAAGCAGATGTGTGATTGGATAATGGCAGGGCATCCTGAAACAATCAGAATCAGAAAACTTTATTAATCCCTAAGGAAATTATGTGGGTTACAGTTGCTCCAAAAAGAAATGGTAAAAATAGTAACAGTAACAGACTAAACTCCAAACAATACATTATGTTACAGATTTTAATATTAATTAGTCATTGTGGGCGACCGTGGCTCAGGGGGTTGGGAAGCGTATCTGTAACCGGAAGGTCGCCGGTTCGATCCCCGGGCTCTCTGTCCTGGTCGTTGTGTCCTTGGGCAAGACACTTTACCCTACCGCCTACTGGTGTTGGCCAGAGGGGCCGATGGCGCGATATGGCAGCCTCGCTTCTGTCAGTCTGCCCCAGGGCAGCTGTGGCTACAACCGTAGCTTGCCTCCACCAGTGTGTGAATGCGAGAGTGAATGAATAGTGGCATTGTAAAGTGCTTTGGGTGCCTTGAAAAGCGCTATATAAATCCAATCCATTATTATTATTATTATCAATTGTTGATTTGTCCTGTTCTCATTGTGTGACGAATAATGATGGCTGTTTGGTAGCTCTTTGCATACAATGCATACTCTCTCTCTCTTCATATGTGTGTGTGTGTGTGTTTGTCTGGCGAAATTCAGTATGGTTCCGACAACAGCTTTATGGTAATGTATAATCCTTAATATGTTTTGTGTGTGTGTGTGTGGGGCTAGGCTAGGGATCAAACAGGCTAGGACCGCCATTGCGAAGCACCCTTGTGCACCCTGGTAGTTTGCCTCACTGGCTGTCGGTGGAGCGTGGCTCGGCCTGCCTCTGAGCTTTGTTTGTTGGTGGTTGAGCTTGGGAGGGCCAGGCGATTATCCTCACTGGCTGGTGCTGGTGGCTGACGTGTTCTGACAGCTAGCTTCGCCTGTTGATGGTGGAGCCCGGCCTGGCCTGGCAGCTAACTAATAAACTGTGCGGGCCATTCAGTGTCGTACTTTCCCTTGAGTGTATCATTACACTGCAGCTCCATCTGAATCTGCACAGGTGCACTTCAGCAAAGTCCGCTGACTTGGTTCAACATTACTTGGCAACAGGGAAAGTGAGGCAGGTTGCACTGGTGCATTTGTGACAGCTTCACTTGAAATGCCTTCACCGCATCATACATGCCATGTCCACGAACAGACAGATTTCCTTGCTGAGCTCAAAAACTATTGAGAACTTTTCCCCAACTCAGCCAACGGAACTCTGTATGATATGGAATGTCGGCAAACTCTGAATATATTTCCCACATAAGCTCAGATAAAATTTACGGTTTGCATTGCGGTGATCATTACATGCTCCATTTTTAGGACTTCACCACACAGCGTTTCCTGGTGTATGATGCAGTGATATGCTGTTAACTCACCGGTACAGTTTTCCTCCTGCATATTTACTCGCATCCTGCTGACTAGTCCGCTTTTTTCACCACACAACACCAGCGCTCCATCTGTTGTAAGTCCAACAAGTTTGTCCCAGGGCAGTTTCATGTCGGTTACCCTTTGACATACGTTTTAAAAAATGTCTTTTCCTGTCGTTGTCCCGTGCATCGATTTAATGTTCAATATTTCCTCTCCACGGATGAAGATGGCCAGATGTCCATCATGTCTGCACTTTCATCCACAGCAAGAGAGTATGCAATAAAGTTTTTGCTTCTTTCACACAACTGTGTTCTTAAATCAGTGGCCATCTCACAAACCCGATCAGCAATCGTATTTCTGCTCAGGCTCACAATTGCCAAAATCTGCGTTTTGTCTGGACACAAGACGTCGCACACCTTCATCATGCAGCTCTTCAGAGTGGTACCGGGCTGATTTTGGCTATCTCCTCTGCTACAATAAAACTTGCGTTCACAACTGCTTCACTTTGGGATTTTGCTCTGGTGAAAAAAGTCTGCTGAAATGTCACATTCTTCTTTAGCTCCTCCCCTTTGTGAGTGTGGACGCTTCATCTCTTTGCTCTTGAATGCTTTGCTTCTTATATTGATTTTTATTGATTTTTATGCTGATTTTTTCCCTTTTTTCCGTGTGAGCTTACCTGCGATAACTTCTGGACACTTGTAGATCATTAGGACTAGAGTGTTCTTAACAGAAACAGCAACATTTTATGGTTACCTTGTCCTCAGCGCTCCGTGTGTCTGTGGCCTAGACACAGCTGAAGCCTGATTACAGCGTCTGGGCACCGAGCAGCCTCAATAGCCTGGAAAGGTGCTAACCGCTAGGCTAACTAGCAACAAGATGCCTTCCCTCTCCACAGATGACTACCACAGCCTCCTGCAGAAGATTGCAGTACTGGAGACAAAAATTCATCGCTTAGAAGTAAACGTGGAGGTAAATGGACTGTGTGGAAATGAAACAACCTTGCCTTTGATTCAAAACAATGGCGATGAGCAAGCTAGTACACAGCTAAGGAGCACAGATAACATGACCAAGAAAGTAGACTCTGTGCATTATTATAAATCCTCAAGTGATAACCCCCCCTTAGACTGTCTTGGTGCAAAACCAAGACATAAATCATGTCTCCTGGAAGGGGGAGGACGTATCACAGGCAGGGCACAGCGAGCTGAAATCTCTGAAACCGACTGGCCTTCACTTCCTACGAGACAGAGAAGCTCTTCTACCCCTATATACGGGAGGAAACAGGACTGGACAACCGTGAATAGGAAGGTTAACAACAAACCTCCAAAACAACTGAATGTGAAACTGCAGAACAGATTTGCTCCACTATCAAAGGACCCTGGATCTATATCGGACAACCATCCATCTAAAAGCAGCGAAATAAGGTCTGAAAATCTGTTGAAAAGTAAAAGGCCACAGGGAAAGCTAAAGGCTAGGCCTGAAACTCTGATTGTGGGTGACTCTGCCGTAAAGGATGTACAAAGGATGTGCGGTAAGAACACTAAAGTCCTCTGCTTTCCTAACGATATGGTCAACAACCTGAAGGAGAGAATTCTTCAAATTGCAGATGAATATCAGAATCAGAATCAGAATACTTTATTGATCCCTGGGGGAAATTATTTTTTGTTACAGTGCTCCATTTTAAACCAACATTAAGACAAGACAGACAATACGCTAACTAAGAATAGTACAATATATACATATATATACATACATACATACATAAGTCACTTATAAATAAATAGTTGGAAAAGAAACATGTGTAGTTGTAGCAGCAAACAGTGTGTTAAGTGGATGCGTTGTACAGGGAGATGGCCACAGGCAGGAATGATTTCCTGTGTCGTTCAGTGGTGCTTTTCGGTAATCTCAGTCTCTCACTGAACGAGCTCCTGTGACTGACCAACATGTCATGGAGTGGGTGGGAGGTGTTATCCAACATTGTCTTTATCTTGGACAGCATCCGCCTCTCCGACACCACCTTGAGGGAGTCCAGCTCCATCCCCACAACATTGCTGGCCTTACGGATCAGTTTATTAAGTCTGTTGGCATCTGCGACCCTCAGCCTGCTCCCCCAGCATGCAACAGCATAGAGGATCGCACTGGCCACAACAGACTCATAGAAAATCCTCAGCATTTTCTGGCAGATGTTGAAGGACCTCAGTCGCCTCAAAAAATAGAGACGACTCTGGCCCTTCCTGTACAGTGCTGTGGTGTTTTTAGCCCAGTCCAGTTTATTGTCAATGTGTACTCCAAGGTATTTATAGTCCTCCACAATGTCAACACTGACCCCCTGGATTGAAACGGGGGTCAAGTGTTTCCTGGTCTTCCTGAAGTCCACGATCAGTTCCTTGGTCTTTGCCACGTTGAGCTGCAGATGATTCTGCTCACACCACGTGACAAAGGAGTCGACCACAGCCCGGTACTCTGTCTCATCATCCCTGCTGATGCATCCAACCACCGCAGAGTCATCAGAAAACTTCTGAAGATGGCAGGTCTCTGTGCAGTGGCTGAAGTCTGTGGTGTAGAGGGTGAAGAGGAAGGGGGAGAGGACAGTCCCCTGTGGTGCCCCTGTGTTGCTAATCACCTTGTCAGACACACACTGTGGGAGACGTACATATTGTGGTCTTCCTGTCAGGTAATCAACAATCCAGGACACCAGAGAAGCATCCACCTGCATCGCTGCTAACTTATCACCCAGGAGGGTCGGCCTGATGGTGTTGAAAGCACTGGAAAAGTCAAAAAACATGACCCTCACAGTGCTCGCCGGCTGGTCCAGATGGGTGTAGACACGATTGAGCAGGTAGATGATGGCGTCCTCTGTTCCGAGACGAGGCTGATAAGCGAACTGAAGGGGATCCAGATGTGGTCTTACTATGGGTCGCAGCTGGTCCAGGATGAGCCTTTCCAGGGTCTTCATGATGTGGGAGGTCAGTGCCACGGGCCTGTAATCCTGGGGGCCACTGGGACGAGGCGTCTTTGGTACAGGGACGAGGCATGATGTCTTCCACATCACCGGGACCCTCTGCAGACTCAGACTCAGCATAAACAGTTTATGAAAGACTCCACACAGCTGGGGGGCACAGGCCTTGAGGACAAGGGGACTCACTCCGTCTGGTCCAGCAGACTTGCCTGAGTGAAGTCTCCTCATTTGCATCTCAACCTGGTATTGAGTGAAGGTGATGGGTGGGGGAGGGGTGTCAGGAATCTCACAGGAGGCAACATGTGAAGAGAGAGGCTGGCACAGTGGTGTGGCTCTGGATTCCAGGCTGACTGCAGGTGAGGTTGTGGGGGTGGGAGCAGACACTGTGGTGTCGAATCTATTGAAAAACAGATTCAACTCGTCGGCTCTATTCTCACCTCCCTCAGCTCCCCTGCTGTTGGTTGGCCTGAATCCAGTGATGGTCTTCATGCCCCTCCACACCTCTCTCATGCTGTTCTGCTGGAGTTTCCACTCCAGCTTCCTCCTGTAATTGTCCTTAGCCTCTCTGATCTTGTCCTTTAGTAACACCTGGACCTTCCTCACCTCCTCTTTGTTGCCCCCTCTGAAAGCCCTCTTCTTGTTGTTGAGGAGGGCTTTGATGTCCTTAGTCACCCACGGCTTGTTATTTGGGTAACAATGAACAGTCTGAGCTGGAACAATGGAGTCGGTGCAGAAAGTTATGTAGTCTGTGATACACTCAGTAAGCCCATTGATGTCCTCGGCGTGAGGCTCACAGAGTGTTTCCCAGTCGGTCACCTCGAAACAGCCCTGTAGTTCCGCTATTGCCTCCTCTGACCACCTCCTAACAGTCCTGGTGGTCACAGGTTCCCTCCTCACAATTGGCACATAGCGGGGGGTGAGGTGAATCAGGTTATGATCTGACCTACCAAGTGGGGGGAGGGAGGAGGAGCTGTATGCATCCTTGACGTTAGCATACAGTAAGTCTAAAGTTTTCTCTCCCCTGGTGGGACAGTCCACATATTGTTTGAATGTTGGTAGTGTATTGTCCAGTGATACATGGTTGAAGTCACCCGAGATCACAATAAAGGCACTCGGGTGCTGAGTCTGTAGCCGAGCTATGGCAGAGTGGATAGTGTCACATGCAGCTGTGGGGTTAGCAGAGGGGGGAACATAAACAGCCACCAAGATGACGTGAGAGAATTCCCTGGGTAAATAATACGGCCTGAGTCCAACAGCACACAGTTCAGTGTCCGGGCAACAAATCCTTTCTTTGATTGTTATGTTGGCAGGGAATATCCAACTGTGACAAACATTGTTCTGCATACAGGGTCAAACGATGTGTCCAAACAACAGTCGGAGGTTCTGAAACGGGACTTTACTGGATTATTAAATACTGTAAACTCTCTGAATGCAGCTGTATTCATCAGTGGACCTGTACCGCCGGTCAGAGGAGGAGACGAGAGATTCAGCAGGTTGTTTACACTGAATAAATGGCTTATATCAGCATGTGCTGACCACTCAGTGCACTTTATCGACAACTTTAATATTTTTTGGGAACACAGGCATCTGTTCAAAGCAAATGGATTTAATTTTAACAAGTCAGGGGTGAAACTGTTCACCTCCAACTTGTTTTATTCCATACGTCATCCATCCGTGCTTGGTGCCAAGGCTGAGATAAACGAGGAGTTATCTCATAAAGAGGAACAAACAGTACTCCAAGAACAGACAAAGCCCAGCAGAAACCTTGAGGAGGAGCTCCATTTGCCCCCACCCGGGAAGAGCCTCAGAAAGGAGAGACATCCATGGCATCTGAGGAAGAGCCTCAGAAAGGAGAGACATCTAAGGCAAGAAGAGGGGTCCCTATTTGCCTCCAACTCTCTCAACAACACCAACGACCAGGACAAGGGACCACGACCTTCCCCAGTCCCCCAAACCCCTGACAGGCCATCACCCTCCTCCCCCTCCCTTTCTCCCTCCTCCCCACACCTGAAATTCACTGAGGAGATGATGGAGCGGGTCAATGCTGGGCTCAGATCTACCCCCCGTCCCAATCCCTTTTTGTCCCCCATAAACCCCCCACCAGAGCGGCCAAAGGTTCGCCATCGAGCCCCACCCTCAACAGAGCAATCGAAGTCACATTGTCCAGCCTCGCCCCCCCTTAGTTCCTCTTCATGCCCTGTCTCCGCAGTCTGATGCGTGATGTGTGAAGGGTCCGGGCTGTGAGGATTATGGCAGTGATGACTTTTCCCAGGAGAAGCTGGGACCCTGTTTACTAGAAGGTTTTAAAATTTCTGTACTTTTAGGTGACAGGAGACATGTGGCCTGGTCAAAACACAGAGAGCTGCACTCTAAAAGATCTTTAAACATAGTAAACATACCTTGTGTGCCACAGACTGCTCCCAAACACGAGGGGACAAGTAATACCTCTAAAACACTTAAGTTGGCTTTATTAAACATTAGATCTCTAGCTGGGAAAACATTTTTAATTAATGATTTAATCACTGAGCACAGCCTTGATTTTATGTTTTTAACTGAAACTTGGTTGGACCAAAGTAACAGTGGAGCTGTTCTCATCGAGACGACCCCTCCTAACTACAGTTTTATCAGTGAGGTCAGGGCGAGCAGGAGAGGAGGAGGGGTTGCTGTCTTATTTAATGAATCATTTCAATGTAAGCAGCTATCTCCTGGAAGTTTTCAGTCTTTTGAATATGTGGCTTTACAGCTGAAGGCCCCATCCAAAGTTGTGTTTCTTAATGTTTACAGGCCTCCCAAATACTGCACAGACTTTTTTAATGACCTCAGTGAACTGCTGTCTGTGATCTGTGTTGATTTTGACTGTGTAATTATTGCTGGGGATTTTAACATTCATGTGGACAACCCTCAGGACAAAGACCTGAGTAACACTCTGGGCAACTTTGGGCTGACTCAGCATGTAACAGAGGCCACACATAATAGAGGACACACTCTTGACCTACTGATCTCCAAAGGCCTGAGCATTTCAAAGGTTACTGTGTCTGATGTGGGCCTGTCTGATCATTACTGTGTTTTCTTTGAAAGTAAAATCTCAGCCCACACAAATATATCAACAACAGTGATCACAAAACGGTGTATAACTGAACACAGTAGTGCAATTTTTAACCAGGTCTTCCTGACCTGCCCAGAGGGTCAGTCAATGAGCTCGTCAATAGCTTCAATGCTAACATGTTAAATGTAATGGACACTATTGCTCCCATTAAGGTGAAGGTTATCTCTGGAAGGAAAAAGTCTCCATGGAGAAACTCCACACTGGTGAAAAAAGAAAAAAGAGAGTGTAGGAAAGCTGAGCGCAGATGGAGAAAAACAAACCTCCAGGTTCATTATGACATTTATAATTTATAATTTACAACTGAGGAATGCAAGGAGGTCCTACTTCTCTGACATCATCACTAAAAACAGCCATAATGCTCGGGTCTTATTTTCTACAGTTGACAGGCTAACAAACCCCCCTGTGTCAGTGGCAGCTGAACTTCATTCAACCATGGCCTGCAATGACTTTGCCAAATTCTTCACTGAAAAAATCCAAAAAATTTGACAAGCAATTGGTACATCAACAGCAGATCCAGGATATGTACTATGTCCACCAAAAAACTGTTTAAACACCATGAAACAGTTTCAACCTATTAACAGCAAAGACCTGGAGGACATCTTAGGTAAACGGAACTCCTCCTCCTGCTGTTTAGATGTCCTGCCAACAAGTTTTTTCAAAAAGGTCTCAAAGACTTTAGAGTCAGACCTGTTACAGATCGTCAACTTTTCTTTATTATCAGGTGTGTTTCCAGAATCACTAAAAACTGCTGTAATCAAACCTATACTGAAAAAGGACAATCTTGACAAGACACAAATGAACAACTACAGGCCGATCTCAAATCTCCCGTTTTTAAGTAAGATCATTGAAAAAGCAGTTTCTCAACAGCTCAGTTACTTCTTAAAACAGAATAATTGCTACGATGCCTTCCAGTCAGGTTTTAGACAGAACCACAGCACTGAAACCGCTCTGACCAAAGTGTTTAATGACATATGTCTGAATACAGACAGTGGAAAAATGTCAGTCCTAGTTTTACTGGATCTCAGTGCAGCATTTGATACAGTTGACCACAACATATTACTCAAACGACTGGAGAACTGGACAGGTCTTTCAGGAACTGTACTAAACTGGTTCAAAACATACGTAGAAAACAGGAAATACTTTGTATCAATAGGTAACTTCACATCTGAGCAGACAAGTATCACATGTGGAGTTCCCCAAGGTTCCATCTTGGGACCCCTTCTGTTTAACATCTACATGCTCCCACTGGCACAGATTATAAACAACAACAAAATAAACTATCACAGCTATGCAGATGACACACAAATATATATCACAATGTCACCAGGCCCTGTACAGGCTCTTGGTAAATGCATTGAGGAAATCAATGACTGGTTGTGCCACAATTTTCTCCAGCTAAACAAAAACAAAACTGAGGTAATAGTCTTTGGCGCCAAAGAAAAACGATTACAGGTCACCAGAGAACTTCAATCTATACATCTAAAAACCACAAACCAGGCGAGAAATTTGGGTGTAGTGATGGATGCAGACCTAAACTTAGAAAAACACATTAAGACAATAACAAAGTCAGCTTACTATCACCTCAAGAATATATCAAGGATAAAAGATCTGATGTCTCAACAGGACCTGGAAAAACTAGTCCATGCATTCATCTTTAGTAGGCTTGATTACTGTAACAGCATCTTTACAGGTCTACCTAAAAAATCAGTCACACAACTACAGCTCATTCAGAACTCTGCTGCTCGAGTCCTCACTAAGACCAAAAAAGTGGACCACATCAGTCCAGCTCTGAGGTCCTTACACTGGCTGCCTGTCCGTCAGAGGATAGACTTTAAAGTTCTGATGCTGGCCTATAAAGCTCTGAATGGTTTAGGACCAAAATACATCAATGACCTCCTGACCCAGTATGAACCATCCAGATCCCTCAGGTCATCTGGATCCGGTCTTTTATCAGTTCCCAGAGTCAGAACCAGACACGGAGAAGCTGCATTCAGCTTTTATGCTCCTTATATCTGGAACAAACTCCCAGAAAGCCTCAGATCAGCTGAAACACTCAGTTTATTTAAATCCAGGTTGAAGACTCACCTGTTCTCAGCTGCATTTGAATAAAGCACCAAATCCACACTTTAAGCTTAAATTTCAAAACTTACATTTAACTACTGATTTTATCTACTGTTCTGATTTTATCTGTTTTGATTTTATATACTGTTTTGTTTGTTTGTTTGTTTGTTTGTTTGTTAATTAGTTAGTTAGTTTATTTGCTTGTTTTAATCAATTTTAAATCATGCTTTTTATTTGTTCTTGTTTCTAATGTCTCTGTAAAAAGCACTTTGAATCACCTTGTTGTTGAATTGTGCTATACAAATAAACTTGCCTTGCCTTACTTTCTTTAGTTTCTGCTCTGCATTTAGGTTTTTCAGCTTATCCTGACTTTTTGTCTTGTAGTGCGTCTTAAATGAAATTCCTTAATTACAGCCACATTAGCTCCACCAATAAGACACACGGGATTACCAGCAATGTCTGTAAACATATATTCAGTCACCCACTGGCGCTGAAAGGCTCTGCTTTCAGAATCAACTTTTCTCTTCGCCATTGTGAGCGGCTAGCTTCGCAATAACAGAAGTTTGACTTGATTGACGCGGGAATGTTCCCAGTTAGTCCAGCGTTCAGCAAGGAGGGTGCAGCGCTGCATTATTGGATCTGTAGTTAGTATATTATTAGCGCCTCATATCACCGGGCCATGCATAACACTAATAGTACATCTACATAAAATTATCTCGCAGGCCGGATATAAATGTACGCCGTATGTATAAATGTACATGTAATTCTTTGTTTTTACATTCATCAGGTCCCAATCAGCCCAAATAGCAAAGAGAAATTAAAAATGCATGCCATGAAAGATTTCGGGTTTTAGGAGATTAAATTAAGAAAGTATACTTTTATATTTTTTTAAACTTTATATTTAAGTTTATAACTGACATTTATGCAAAATGATGAAGTAAATGCAGAATAAACGCAAATAATTTATGCTTAAATTCAAAAAGAATTTGAATAGTTTTCTTCAATCTTTTAGCACAGGTTCTCTCCTGTGAAATAAAACTTTTTAAAAAACCTATATACTAATGGGTACGTATACACTATATAATATATATATATTAGTTCTGAAAAACAACTGAAATGTTTAATCAGATTCATCACTGTGGATTAATTTTGATTTATCACAATTAAAAATAATTAATTTTTATTCTATATTAATCACATTTCATTTTGCATGAGCAAACAGACTCAAGAAAAAAGGGAAAATATACGCACTTAACATGTTTATTGAACATCTTGAACATTCATGTTAACAAAAAACTCTGTAAACATTTATCCACTCTCTCGCTTTCATTGTTGGGGAGGCACTTCATGTCCTTTAAACGAGGAACCAAAGCTATGCAAAGCGCGTGTTCTTATAGGTCTACAGTTTGTTGCAATATACTTGGCAATTGTGTCAGTCATTCTCTCCAAGGTAGACTTAGTGAGTCCCCGATGCTCCGTGAGTGGTTTGTCGCAAACTGGTTGACGCGTTAGCCAAAGTCCTAGCAGCATCCCCGGCTAACATATGCTTCACTTCAATGTGATATTTTAAGCTGGAAGTGCTTCGGTGCAAATAAAATTTCTTCCTGCACAATGTGTATCATACTTTATGTTGGTCAACTGTTCCATCTTGTTATTTTTTTAATACTCAAATCTCATCTTCCACATTGAGTTGATTGGTTCAGCTGCCCGTCACTACCAGATCAACTGTGAAGGTAACTCTACTTGGACAAACTGCACAAAATGCGTTGACAGATACATTTCAGGGATTTCGAGTCATTCTGCACTCCAGATGCGTTAATCGCGTTGACCGTGATGGCGGATTAATTTGCGCATTAATTTTGACAGCACTAATCTATCTATCTATCTATCTATCTATCTATCTATCTATCTATCTATCTATCTATCTATCTATCTATCTATAGAGAGAGATTAATTTAGTGAGTTGATTCTAATAGACTATATGCGCCTTAGCATATGCTAATTCCAGTGGGGAGACTCCTGTAGAGCGCTGCGTTTCCGCTGTGATGTTTGTGCATTGTTTATGGTCGGGTTTTCCAAAACAAGTCAACCACGGGTTGACAGGTGTTATGTTCTAAAATGAACCAGCGATAGGTGAAATCCGCAAAGTAGCCAACTTTATTTTTTACAATTATCATAAATGTTTTAAGGCTGTAAACCCCCTCACTGCATACTTCACACTTTTCTCATACAGGCATGAACATTTTCACATGTTTCTCTCTTTTTTTTAAACACTCTCAAAGTTCAAACCTTTGTAGAAAAATAAGTCCAGTATTACAGAATGAAACCAAAGATCAAACCCTGTTTTCATTTCCAGAACATGGCGATAGAGCAGCTGTGAGAGAATTCAACATCAATTAATCATTAATGAATCAGTGAATCAGAAGTCCAACTTTTTGTGTGATGATTAACATCTTTCTCTGCCTTTTGGGTGCTATCGCAGGTGCCTTTGTTGGGAAGAGAACTTGCAAACATACAGTACAGCACTTCAGAGACACACTGCTAGTGATCAATGTATTGATTCTGTACTGTACAGGAGAGACAGGACAGAGATCGACAATGGTCCACAGCCAATCAGGACACGCAGAATGCGTTGTAAAAAAAAAACCCCAAAAAACCACGCAAAGTTGCACTAAAAAATCCGCGAAACAGTGCAGTGAACCATGTTGTAGCGAGGGACCACTGTAATTTTGAACATACCCTTCATAAATACTAATATATAGAGACTCTTACTGGAAATCATTCATTTTTTTTATATCATGTGGCTTTTTCACAGTTTGTTGACATGCTGTGTAGGTGTGTACTTGACTAGCTGCTATCAACATAACGGTGGAAACCTTTGACTATTGTTCACCTGTAGTTTGAATGCTGGACATTTGCCTGTTTAAATCATGAGAACTGTCACTACACAGTGATGTGCTGAATGTGGATGATGTGTCTTCTGATTTTGTAATGCAGTTCTGATTGTGTTGAGTGATGTAAACAACCAATTGATCTACACTCTTCAAGCGTCAAAATTTATTGAGTGTTCCCACCTTCTGCTCTTTCCGTTTTCGTATTTTGGACATGATTTTTGAGTCCATCTTCGGAGTAGCAATTGACCGCAAAATAAAGCTACCGGAAACTCTACATCTGGACTTAAAACAGGAAGTTTGCATTTTCTCGTGCATAGGGGATATTGGCAATGTCAGTCAGTAGGTCAGTGGTTCCCAAACTTTTTTTGGTAAGCCCCCCTTTGTTATACAAAGGGGAGGATGTGTTTGTGCCATCCTCCCCTTTGTTTGTGCCCCCCCGTAAATAACTGTACGTAATTAAAAGTGAATAAAGTGTCGGCAGTATAAAAAGAGTGTAGAGTAGTTTCTGTTTATGTGTGTGGGAAATGGTCTTATCAGAGTTGGAGAGCTGGAGTTAAAATGCAGAGTGGGACAAATGAACAGCAGGGTGAGAGCACACAGCCCTGGGGAATGGAATGGAGACCAGAAAGAGAGTTGTTGACCCGAACTTTCTGAGTCCTGTTAGTCAAAAGGTCCAATATCCACAGGATTAGCTGATCATCCAGGCGAAATCGGGAGGAAAGTTTAGTGGCCAGGATATGAGGCTGCAGACTGTTTAAGGCTGATAAAAAATCAGCAAACAGAAGTCTGGCGGAGGAGTCAGGGACCTCCAGATGTTTGTGGATGGAGTCCAAGATGAAGATTTTTGCATCATCGACGCCTCTGCGTGCACGGTAAGCAAACTGAAATGGGTCCATCAGGGGGTCAGTTGATCTTACTATGTGCTGCCTGCAAGAACTTGAAAAGGAAAAAGCCATTGACCCCTTCATACCTGTCTGTAAACTGTTCTGTTTGAACTGAACGATCAACTGAATCCATTATTGCATTTTGCATTTCATTATTGCCTATTAATTCAGAAGTTTAGTGTTTTTCACTGAAATTTTCGACATCATGTCATCTGTGCTAGTCATCTGCGTGCACACATAGTACATATTCTTATCTGTCATCAGCAAATACCCAAACATTGCCCACCAGTTTATTAAACCCAGGCTAATCTGTCTCAAGAATTAAGGAGTGCACAAGGAGGGAGATAACCATGGCCTTAACTCTATTTGTCACAGCTTGGTTGGCCGTTGTGTTTGAGATGTGGACCAAAACGCAGACAAGGGTATAACAAGGGCAGACAAAGCATAACAACAAGCGAGCCGTTTATTTGGGCTAATGTCAAAACAAAAACAAAGCAAGGCAAACTGGAGAAAAAAATAACCTGAAACCTAAACTGAGAAAAACTAAAACTAAAACATGGAAACTGTGAAATTAACATGGCTGAACAGGAACATGAAAAATTACTACGTGAGATAATTAGAACATGAACCTGAGACCTGAAGAGCTGAGACTCATGGAAACATGTAGCGGGACAAACAGACGACCCAACAATGAACAGAGGATGACAGAGGACTTAAATACACAGAAGGATAATGAGGGAAGTGCACTGGCTGCAGTGTTCCCGAGCCGCTGGGAATCTCTTTTCCCGACGTAAGTGGTGGCGGTGGTAATAATCTTATGCAGCGTGATGACTGAGAGAAGTGGCAAAGGTGGCAGAAATGCGGACCCAGGCCGAGAAACCAGATTTTCCAGCACTTGAGGGTCATGCATGGCCGATGTTATTGGTCTGACATTTTCAGTGTTGGGGAATTGTGGGTGCCAATGTGATATAAGTCTTGATCTGATCCCTCGATACATACACACAGGATGCAGAGTTTCCAGCTCAGGATAACTCTTTATTATTCACTTTACGCAATAGTTGTGCGGTTACTTGCCCAATAGAAGCTGTCAGCTTCTATTCTGCTGCCACATACACCGGCTCCAGCGTACACTTGTTTAAAATGGGGAGGTATAATTGGTTGATGTCTGCCAGCTGTGTCAGTGAGGCTTCCCTGGCACTGCTCCCTGCTCCCTCAACCCCCCGTGCCACCCCTTCCCCTACACCTCATCGCCACAACACGCCACAATACAGTCCTCTGTTCTATCTATAGAGCACTTTCTCTCTCTCTCACATTGACACACACACACACACACACACACACACAGGGGTAATTTGGGCATCACTGAGTCATAACCACAATGACATGGAAGTCATAGAAGGCAAATTAAAAACTGTGAATTTGAACTAGAACTGAGAGGGATCAACCATCTAAAGCAGAAATCTTTGCATACTTACGTGAACAGACAAAATAAAGTTGAAGAGTAAACAAGTTTCTCTGTTTTTGTATGCTTGCACCACGTGAAACCACTATCTACAGTCCAGCAAAGCTTCTGCATTACAGAATAAAGAAAAATGAGCAATCAGTGTTCTGTTGAATTGTTGAATTCTATTTTATCTTCTTCGCCTACCCTAAAAGAATCGGAATTTAAATCTATATCCTGCCAACGGCGAGATGCCAAACTCTTGTAACAGAAAGATAATTTCTATGCTATTCTATTCTATTCTATTCTGTTCTATTCTAATTGTTCACATGGTTACCCTTTCACACACCTTTGTTACAAAAAAACCCCCCAAAACACAACTTTTACCTTATATTAGTTTCAAAAATCTATATAATCTGGTAAAAAGGCAGTAATTTACTCTGTGTGCACCAGAGTTTCAGTTGCGAGCCCGTAATTCTCCCAGCTCCTTTCTTTGTGCTTCACATCTGTCAGCCTCTGTCTCTGTGGACGTGAAGGCAAAGTAGGTTAGGCAGGAGGAGCTGGAGGAAGCAGACACAAACTAATAGAGACAGACAGTAGAGAGAGAGTGAGACAGACAGCAGAGGTGTGTGTTAGCTGAGCTGTGTGTGTTTCAGTTTCAGGAAGATGCTGTTCCCACCAAGAAGTTGGACTAGAGAGCAGCATCTGAGCTCCATGACCAGGTAAGTCCACTCGTAGTCTCACTAACTCGTCCACTCCTGCCAGTGAGTTAGCAGGCAATATGCACTTCTGCCCTCCTGGAGCCTGGCATCATGGATGTGAATGCTTTACAGTGACCACGGAATAATTCGAATAATAGAAGCCTAGTCTAAAATCAGTTACATATGATTTTGGTTGTATGTTCCGGAGGGTGCTTCTGTTGTTTTGATTGTTACACACTTTTAACATGAGTTATAAGTGTGTTTGTTAATCCCAACTGTTTTCACATGTAGCTGCAAACATGGTGTGCTATGTCTCAGGACTTCACATAATTCCTCTTTGACAGAAATCTAACTAGAGATACATTTTTCAGTTGGTCAGACTTTTACATTTGAAAAACCATTGGAAAAAAAATACATTGTTTTTGTGGTTATTGCCATTTTACAGCATGGGTTTTATCTGTAGAAGTGTGTGAACATGGCTTAATGTGACTTTAGCAAACATATACTTAGATTTTAGGAAGCTCCAGTTTGAAATTTATGATTTCTGCTTTGTATTCTGAATGGAACTGGGTTTGACTTAAACTCACATCAAGTGGGCTTCAGTAGACTGACTACAGCCACATTATGACTGCAGTCATTGCAGATGAGATATGAAGGAGATATGAATAGCGAAGTAAAAATGCTTCTTCTGGGTGTTTTTGAAAGGTGTTTAAAATTTGGTGTGCTGCTGATAGAGAGCTGTTTTCATGTTTGGGTCAAATCAATTTCAGATGTGGTTAGAGTTCACAGTCCTGTTTGGCGTTTTTTTTTAGATGCACTTTGTTTTCTTACCCAACCTGTAGATTTTGTAACTATCCTCTAATCCCATTTTATAAAACATAGAGTGTAATGTCATTTCCTGTGAAAGAAAGATCTTCAGTAAGTGGTCTGTTTCAAGTGTGGTGCAGCTCCAAGGTTTACTTTCTTCTTGATAAATTTCAAAATACAAAATTCAAATGCACAATAAAACCATAGGAATCCGCCACAAAATGGACACTGTCCATTTCTAAAGGTCACATTAGAATGTGCTGGCTAAAATTACACAGCTTGTAACTGAAACTCTATCCTATCTAAGGGACTAGCCTAAGCATCAGATTGCAGTCTGCTGATTGTACTTGAGAAGTGTAACAGTAATCCAGGTTGTCTGAATGTGGTACTACCTTTCAGCCCAGTGCAAGGTGAGAGAAGGCAACATTCTGACCCAGAGAGTTTTCTTTCCAGCGTTTCAGAGCCTGTAATATGAAGCAGGATTAGGTGCTTATTGAGATCACTTTTCAGGTTGGACCTGGTCTTTTTGTTTTACAAAGGTTCTCTCACTTCTCACCTGCATTTGTCACCATGCAAATTAAGCTGCACACCTAACCTGCTCTGTGCCTTATTATGTACCTAATAAAGAATACAAAATCATCACCTACTGTCTGGTCATTGGTGATGCAGTATCTTACAGCAAGAGGGCTATTGGTTTGAACTCCTGCTGGGGCCTTGCTTCCTTTATTGTCATACAGTCATACATCAGAATTGTGTATTTATTATGATATTCGTTGTGAATTTAACAATCTGATGTCAGTTGGGTAACAGTTGCCAAGGAACCTTACTGACTTACTTACCTTTTGCATGAAGTACAATCCTATCTGCAGGGGTAGCTGATCATGTTGGTCCCAACAGGACATATTGATCTACACTTGTATTGGCAATGGATTTGACTGCGCTTCAGCTGACTGCTAACAGAGAAATGCGCAGAATTCTTCAAAAAGGCAGAATTGCATAGCAGGGGCCACTGCTATGCAATTCTGTTCCTTACACAGAGAGGCTAAAAGTTCGTGATTGTCTGTGAGAGCCGCTTATATAAACATTTAACTTCATAAAAAACATTTGTCAAAAACTAAATCTTTTTCATTGTAGTTACATACAGTTATGAAGTCAAATAAATAACATTGAACATAACATTCTGTGAGGTTTGCCCTTGTTTTGATGAAATATATATTGCTGTGAAAAACAGACATTGTGACTTTGTAGATTTCAATATTTGATGTTAATAATGAACTTTTCCCACTTTTTTTCTCAGGTTTTGAATTGTGTTTTATGGTGATTAATCACCCACTAGCATTCAAAGCAAGCACTGCTGTTTTAGAAGCTAGAAAAATATTTTCTTTCACTCTAGAGCCTTTAAACTGAGAATATGGGTTTTCTATTTACTCCAGAGCATTGCAATAGTTCTGCGATGTTAGTAGCAGAAAGAGATAGCCATAGCTGACAGATAGCCATGGAGATATAGCAGCACAGAAGATTGCGATTTATTTTTAAAGGGTTAGACCTTTAAAATAACAGACAAATTCAACAACCAAATAACAAATCATCCAAATAAAATAACAATCAAATTCAGCTGTATTAAAATATTTATTTACTAGATTTGCCACGCTGCTACTTTTCCCGGTAACTCGAAACTCTTCCTCCTAGACCACATAAGAAACGGATTACTTAGCTGAACACTCCTAACGCGCAAAATCAACATGATCTTACTGGTTGACTGCCAGTGGGGTGTGAAGTCCATATAAATGGAAAAACACAAACAGATTTTCATTACAAAAAGCACATTCAAAATAACAAATCTGACGATCGTCACAATCTGGTCCTTCATATTGTAATCTTATTTTCTTTCCTGCTGTTTCCCCATATTTAGAGTAATGGACTTCGGTTTATGCTGGTTGCTGGATTTTGCCAGTTTCACCGAGACTAGGGGTTAAATTTGGCATCTGTCAGCTCTGCTTCCTCATCCTCTCTGCTGCAGCTGCAGCTCCACACTCCGATTTCTCCAATGCTGCTATCGGGCTTGACAGCTGCCCCACCTCGGTCTGAGGCTCCAGTGATGAGGGTGACCAGACGTAGCCTCTCGCCTCAGTCAGCGATGAAGGACCCCTCCAGGAAGACACCCGAGGGGTCCTTCCATCCATGTCGTGGCCCTCCAAAGATGGACTGCTGTCACCAGTTTCCTCCTCACCAGGGAAACCCCATCACTGGTCACCAGGCTGTTACACTGAAAGGAGGTGCTGTTGGCTTGAATTAATATATTTATGTATTTATAGTTTGAATCCATGGTGATAATAATTCAGTGTACACTCTAATCTCTGAGTGAGTACAGAATCCCCATACAGAACAGCACAGAATATCAGAAACTGTATACAAGGACGACAGCAGGGAAAATTTGCACAAACTGAGATGCTATTCAATTTCTCCACATTCTGGGTGGAGAATCTTGGCAGTAAACCTTACACTCTTGCTCACTATACATCGAGACTGTCTCTCCACTCTTTACATATTCCATATGTATGGAGAAGGAACCCCCTTTATCAGGACATGTGGATACTTCTTTAAGACACTCTGGCTTGTCCTATAAAACATCTGTGCAGATATGAAAACTATGATTCTTTGATCTCCACTTGCTGTCAGATGTAGTGTGCATGTGTGCTTTGCATGGTACAGTGTGTGTCCATTGCCTTTGTGTTGTGAAGCCTGTTGGTTGGTTCCCATAATTGCTGTTGCCCTAAAAAGAGAAAAAAAGAAAGGAAAGGTCCTTTGTAGTGACTCTAATATGTGGCTGTGATTGCTCCTGGTATATTATCTGTGGTCTCACAGGTTCATGAATCCAGTGGAACCTTGCTGTAGCTGATGCTGTGGGCACCTGGTCTGTTTCTTGGGGTCTTGCGAGTTGAACACTCGCCTAGTCACCTAGTGTCACTGCAGCTGGCTGGAATCCTTCTGGAATACAGGTCTTGTCAACCGATGCAACCAGTTGGTTCTTACTGTCGCTGATGCTGTTAGCCCAGTGAGCAAGAGTTTTTCTCTGGCTCTCTGGCTTCTCTCTGGCTAACGCCTGCTCTGCTTGCTCAGAGTAGTTCATGTGCTAGGGCCATTGAAAATGGTGGCAGACACTGTCAAGTAAGCGACCAAGTCCAGGAGGGTGGAGACTCCATTTCAGGTGGCCAACCAGATCTGGTGCAAATTTGGAAGGGCAGAGGTCGACCTTTTGCCCTTGTGCACCCCTGCCCCCAGTGTCTCCTCTATGCCTTCCCTCAATTCTCTCTCCTCCAGTTGATCCTCTGTTAAGTCCACACCAAGGAGGTGAGGTTGAGCCTGGTGGCCCCTCTTTGGCCCTACATGCCCTGGATCCTGCTGCTCTTGGCTGGGACAGCCTGTGAGCTTTCTGTTTGTTTTTCTGTAGAGAGACAGAAGGCAGGAGAATAAACCAGCTGTTTTCCACTGAATAATCCAAGGTGTACCCCTAGTGGGAGGTGAACAATATGAAAACAGCCCCACAAGACGGAGACAGAGCAATACTGGGAGTATATGGGAGAAGGACAACTCATAAAAACAATGCTCAGTTGCTAGTGGATCTAAGAGCAGACCTTGGATAAAGCAAACTCCCTGAACAGGATCCAGTAACCATCACATGGTAAATAGACTGGTTCTTATATAGCGCTTTTCTACTCTGAGCACTCAAAGCGCTTTATACAACTTGTTCATTCACCCAATCACACCCATTCACACAAACACTTCTCTAGGTTTTAAGTGCTACCTAACTAACATTCATACCCATTCACATTCACATCGATGAATGCATCGGTGAGCAACCTGGGGTTAGTATCTTGCTCAAGGATATTTGACATGCAGATTGGAGCAGATCGAACCAACAACCTCCCGGTTAGTAGAGAGTAGTAGTAGAGAGTAGAGTAGAGAATGCCTTTACACATGTGTACAATGAGATAGAGCATCTCCTACTCAGTGCAGTGTGGGAAAGAAAGGGGGGTGATGTGCACAATTCTGTGCCACTATATACATATGAACAGTACTCAAATGTAAAATGTAAGTATCGGAAAAAAATAAATAGTGTTGGCATATGGCTTTATATATGAGTGGGACACAGATAGGAATAGGCAGAAACACCACAGGGGCAAAACACCAGCTCCTGTCAGACAGAGCAGTCACCCAAGACTGTAAAACCAAGCTCACCAACTTGTACACCGCTTGGATTGACTGCAAGCCTATGACTCAGTGCCTCAACCCATGGATCCTGGAATGCAGAGAACAACACAAGATAAACAGGACCCTAATGGCCTTATCAGAAATTCGATGGAGACGTGGCGAACAACACTAGAGGCCAACGTCAAGCCAATAGCACAAGTCTTGTCCCCACTGCTGTTCTGCATAGGCCTGAACCCCCTGCAGATACCAAGTACGAAATGCAGCAATCGTCAGCCACCTACTCTATAAGGATGACATGAAGCTGTATGCCAAGAGTGAATGAGACATTGATTCACTGATCTAAACCACTAGAAGCAATGACATTGGGATGCTATTTGGACTGAAGACATGTAGTTGAATGGTAAAAAAGAGAGGGAGGTAGTCAGAACGGAGGGGATTGTACTACAAGAAATGAACACTAGGGTGGTTGAGTACCTTCCTCCACATACATATGTTACCCTATTCAGTTCTGTTCAGTTTTATTTATATAGCACCAAATCACAACATGCTTTATATTGTAAGACAAAGACCTTACAATAATGCGGGGAAAACAGAAAATCCAAACAATCAGTGGGAAGGGGGAAAAAAGGGAAAATACTCCCTTTTAACAAGTAGAAAACTCCAGCAGAACCAGGCCCAGAACAAAAACTATTTCATCCCCCTCTTCTTAAAGTACACGTTCAGCACAACAAGTTCCGCCCCTTTTTGTAAAACACTAGCATCTGTTTACTTTACTTACATGCCCATGGAAGTCTACTCCAATCACCAGTCTCTCATCCTGGGGCACTGGCTACTAAGAGAGGACAATGAACACCCTGTGGAAGAGAGAAAAAAATTATAACAGCTAATGATTAGAATGGAATATAAACATATAATGAGTAAAAAGGCAAGTGACGAAAAAACACCTGATCTTAAAAGTAGAAAGCAAAATGGTTCCACAGGAAGACAGACCTGAAAGTTAAAGGCTCTGCCTCTCATTCTACCATTAAAAAAAAACCAACACCTTTGGGATGAATTAGTGCAGGTACTGCAAGTCAGGCCTTCTCATCAAAGATCAGTGTCTGACTTCACAAATGTGCTTCTGGGAGAATGGTAAAAAAAATTATGTAATATAATGTATGTGTTTTGATATGAGCGTCTTTGTTTTTGTAATTAACATCCAGATTAAAAATATTAGGATCTTAGCTCAACTGTAAAATTTTACTAGAATTAGATTCTAGAGTCAGAGTGGTGCCGTGTGTGTGTGTGTGTGTGTGTGTGTGTGTACACACAATAAAGATAGTCAGGAAAAAGTTGCTGTACGGTTTAACTACATCAGTGCTTTGAATGTCATGGGGATATCCAGTATACAAAAAAACATTTTAAGCTCCATGTAAATGAGGCGTAGAGAAGATTTCTTTCTCTTTTTTTAGCTGCTATAACAACAATGAACTTAAGATTAGTAACTTATATAGTTGGTAGGTATAGTTGATGTTACTGTAGGTCAGGGGTGTCAAACAGAATTGCATAGGGGGCCAAAACTCAAGGCACACTTTAGGTCGTGGGCCAAACAAGATAAACATTTATTGAACACACTAAAACAATGTTTTTTTAAACATAAATAAAAACAGACAGGAATATTATTCCAGTTTAAATAAACTTTAAAAAAAAACTTTAACTTTAAATATTTTGCTCTTCATAAAAATATATCCTGTCAAAATTATGCAAGTTAGAAATATAAATAAGCTTCCAAAAACCCCAGAAAGGTTAATGAAAGGTTGGAGCCGCATGTAGACAGAGCTGGGCATTGCTTCAGGAATGGAACTAATAAACTGTGCGGGCCATTCAGCGTCGTACTTTCCCTTGAGTGTATCATTACACTGCAGCTCCATCTGAATCTGCACAGGTGCACTTCAGCAAAGTCCGCTGACTTGGTTCAACATTACTTGGCAACAGGGAAAGTGAGGCAGGTTGCACTGGTGCATTTGTGACAGCTTCACTTGAAATGCCTTCACCGCATCATACATGCCATGTCCACGAACAGACAGATTTCCTTGCTGAGCTCAAAAACTATTGAGAACTTTTCCCCAACTCAGCCAACGGAACTCTGTATGATATGGAATGTCGGCAAACTCTGAATATATTTCCCACATAAGCTCAGATAAAATTTACGGTTTGCATTGCGGTGATCATTACATGCTCCATTTTTAGGACTTCACCACACAGCGTTTCCTGGTGTATGATGCAGTGATATGCTGTTAACTCACCGGTACAGTTTTCCTCCTGCATATTTACTCGCATCCTGCTGACTAGTCCGCTTTTTTCACCACACAACACCAGCGCTCCATCTGTTGTAAGTCCAACAAGTTTGTCCCAGGGCAGTTTCATGTCGGTTACCCTTTGACGTACGTTTTAAAAAATGTCTTTTCCTGTCGTTGTCCCGTGCATCGATTTAATGTTCAATATTTCCTCTCCACGGATGAAGATGGCCAGTTGTACAATGTCCATCATGTCTGTACTTTCATCCACAGCAAGAGAGTATGCAATAAAGTTTTTGTCACGGCTGCGCAGCAGTCGTGTGGTGAATTGAGAAAAGGATCCAAAATGCAGGCACTGGCTGGGGTGCGAGTGAATGTTTAATTACAGAGGTGATAAGGTGACAAAAACAGGAGGAGCAGAGCGGGGAGAAAACAAACCTAAACTGGGGAAAACTAAAGAACTCAAATTAAACCAAACACGCACGGGAGGAGGAACAAAATGCACAAAGAAACCTGGCGGAGAGACGCAGCCTGAACACCGGGTTACACAGAATTATGCAAACGGACATGGAGTTAAACAGACAACGCAACAGAGAGCACAGGCTTAAATACACGGGGAGTAATCAGGGAATGGGCCACAGGAGGGAGACACAGCTGGGAGCAATTAGGCTAACGAGACAGGGGAGAGGTAAAAGTGAACACACTGACATGAGACATGAACTTTCAGAATAAAACAGGAAACTAACAGACACAGAGAACCAGACAGGACACTGAACTTGACAGGCAGACTCATGAGCAGACACAATAACACCATGGACAGACAGAGAGAACACAGGCAGGCATGAAACAAAAACACTAACACTGTCACGGTCTGGCTGGCAGACCGTGGGGAGATGGGGAAATAGGACCCAAACGCCGGACTCTTCAGTGCAACAGTGTTTATTTACAAGGTGGTGAAGTAAACAACAATAAATCCCCAGTTTCCCAGACTCCCGTGTAGTGTCTTCTTCCCAAAAGTCCCCGTGTAGTGCTCTCTGCCCCAGTGTCCCTGCACTCCCCGTGCTTACTGCTCCTTCTCGTCCCACACTCCTCCTGAGGGGAAAACAATAGAGGCAGCCATTAACACTTATCCCAGCAGGCATACACTCACACTTGACTTGTTTGAAGCCTGACGTGTAGTCAAACGCAATAATCCCGCGTCGGTGGAAGCTCCATCGCTCATCTAAATAGCTCCCCCGACGAGCCCAGATGAGGAGCAGGTGTGCGGCCAGGACTTCGGGTGTGGCCAGCCCTCAAGTTAGACCACGCCCCCAGGGCTGAAGGTGCCTGTAACTTGGCCACAGCAGAAAGGCAAAACACACACATACCTGCCTACATACAGATGTGCATAGGGGCAGTGCAGACAACACACCAAATAATAATAATAATAATAATAATAATAATAATAATAACAGTCACAGTCCCCACTGCCCACGGACCCCGAGTCCCCAGAGCCGGGTCCGTGACAGTACCCCCCCTCTAAGGGTCGGCTCCCGATGACCCAAAACACAACAAAAACCACAACCCAAACATCTCAGGGCGGGCGGCGGGGGGAAACAGGACGGAGGGCCGGAAAACCCCAGTTCAAAAGTCCAACCACTGCCATGGTGGCAGCAACAGTTCTTGCGGCCGACCCAGTGGACCGCAAGCAGGCAAAACCCGCTATGGGTCAGGCAGTGGTGGGAAAACCGTTCGGGCGGCCTACCTCCAACCCCGTGATGGGAGCAGAACGCTTCAGGCGGCCTGCCACGGATCCGGTGGCGACGGCGTTGCAGTTCCGGCGGGCGGCCACGGGTCCGGTGGCGGCGGCGTTGCTACTCCCGCCTCAGCACAACCCACGATTCCCGATGTACCGGCCGGGCTGCAGGACGTGGCGGCCGGGCTGCAGGACGTGGCGGCCGGGCTGCAGGACGTGGCGGCCGGGCTGCAGGACGTGGCCGACCTCCAGCTCTGGCTCAGCGGATCCCTCTGGACCTCCGAGCTCCTCCGGTGGCAGCGCGGGCTCACCAGGCTCGCTGAGCTCCTCTGCTGGCAACGCCGGTCCCTCCGGCTCGTTGAGGTCCGCCAGCAGCGGTGCGGGCTTCTCAGTGGGTGGCTCGCTGAGCTGCTCCGGCTCACAGGGCTCCTCCGGCATTAGCTCGCTGGGCTCCTCCGGCTCGCTGAGCTCCTCCGGCTCGCTGAGCTCCTCCGGCTCGCTGAGCTCCTGCTCGGGCAGCGCGAGCTCCTCCTGCGGCTCCCACTCGCCGAGCTCCTGCTCGGGCAGCGCGAGCTCCTCCTGCGGCTCCCGCTCGCCGAGCTCCAGCTCCGGCTCGTTGAGCTCCTCCAGCAGCGGCGCTGGCCCCCCAGCTGGCTCGCTGAGCTCCTCCGGCTCGCTGAGCTCCTCCGGCTGCAGCGCGGGATCCCCCCGCACGCTGAGCCGGTCACCCGGCGGTGACGACGGCGACATGGCAGCTGCAGGCGGTGGATGCGGTGGCAGAGCAGTGGATGTGGAAGGTGGAACAGATGATGACTGACCGACTAGCTGGGCAGCTAATTGAAGTGAGGGTGATATGTCCAACATGAAGGGTGGAGAGGAAAACAATGTTACCGCTGGCTCAGCAATTTCCAGGGGGCCAGAGGCAACTGAGGCCTCCGGTTCAGCCTCTGGGGAAGCCCTGGGGAGAATCTCAGCCTCCCTATTGTCTGTAGTGGCAGGCTCATGTTCTAGCACTGGGTCCGCGGCTCCTCATGCGGTCAGTCCAGAGTCAGCTGGTTCTTCCCAAACCACAGGAGTGAGGTGAGCTACGGTTTGACGAGGATGACGCCGGCGCCGTCTCTTTCGTGTTGGCGGGGCAAACGAACCTGTCCCCTGTTCATCTGTGACTGGATTCGTTAAAATGACAGGGTCCGGTCTACTCACTGTGGTGACCAGCACTGCCGGTCTTTGGTCTGCTGGCACAGAGGCCATTGAAGAAGTGAGAGGAGATGGAGTAGGGCGCCGTCCTCCTTGCAGTGGAGGGTCCAATAGGTGAGCAGCAAGCGGCGGTGGGAAAACCTTCCGCCTATTAAGAAAAAAACCAGGCAGCGAGGGCTGCCAGGGAGGCAGCCGCATCCTCCTTGCCCGGACAGCCTAAACCAAACAGTTCAAAGCTAGAGCTAGCCCTCAACACAGTTACAATTTGAATTAGTTTTGCAATGTCCAGAAAGCTCATGGAACAGGTGGTTGAAGACAGGAAGGCATCAAAAAATACGACCTGCATGTGTCTCTGATGTGGATCCGCCGCCTGGATAATGCTCCGACAGTATTTCCAGAGCTGGGCGAGCAATTCCTCCTGTGAGACGGTCCTTGAGTCCGCTGGGCCCATAATGGCGGGATTATTCTGTCACGGTCTGGCTGGCAGACCGTGGGGAGATGGGGAAATGGGACCCAAACGCCGGACTCTTCAGTGCAACAGTGTTTATTTACAAGGTGGTGAAGTAAACAACAATAAATCCCCAGTTTCCCAGACTCCCGTGGAGTGTCTTCTTCCCAAAAGTCCCCGTGTAGTGCTCTCTGCCCCAGTGTCCCTGCACTCCCCGTGCTTACTGCTCCTTCTCGTCCCACACTCCTCCTGAGGGGAAAACAATAGAGGCAGCCGTTAACACTTATCCCAGCAGGCATACACTCACACTTGACTTGTTTGAAGACTGACGTGTAGTCAAACGCAATAATCCCGCGTCGGTGGAAGCTCCATCGCTCATCTAAATAGCTCCCCCGACGAGCCCAGATGAGGAGCAGGTGTGCGGCCAGGACTTCGGGTGTGGCCAGCCCTCAAGTTAGACCACGCCCCCAGGGCTGAAGGTGCCTGTAACTTGGCCACAGCAGAAAGGCAAAACACACACATACCTGCCTACATACAGATGTGCATAGGGGCAGTGCAGACAACACACCAAATAATAATAATAATAATAATAATAACAATAACAGTCACAGTCCCCACTGCCCACGGACCCCGAGTCCCCAGAGCCGGGTCCGTGACAAACACATAGCAAACCTAAACAAAAGACAAAACAGAATAACCGAGAACAAAGAATAATATAAAGAAACACAATAAGGTATGAAGCACAAGTTTACTGTTGCCATAAAGAAAAATCCTCAGACTCTGGACCATGACAGTTTTTGCTTCTTTCACACAACTGTGTTCTTAAATCAGTGGCCATCTCACAAACCCGATCAGCAATCGTATTTCTGCTCAGGCTCACATTTGCCAAAATCTGCGTTTTGTCTGGACACAAGATGTCGCACACCTTCATCATGCAGCTCTTCAGAGTGGTACCGGACTGATTTGGCTTTCTCCTCTGCTACAATAAAACTTGCTTTCACAACAGCTTCCCTTTGTGATTTTGCTCTGGTGAAAAAGGTCTGCTGAAATGTCACATTCTTCTTTAGCTCTTCTACTTTCTTTAGTTTCTGCTCTGCACTTAGGTTTTTCAGCTTATCCTGACTTTTTGTCTCGAAGTGCCGTCTTAAATGAAATTCCTTAATTACAGCCACATTAGCTCCACCAATAAGACACACGGGATTACCAGCAATGTCTGTAAACATATATTCAGTCACCCACTGCATGGCGCTGAAAGGCTCTGCTTTCAGATTCAACTTTTCTCTTCGCCATTGTGAGCGGCTAGCTTCGCAATAACAGAAGTTTGACTTGATTGATAGTGATGTGCGGATCGATACTGAAATATCGATTCCTCTGATACCAGTCATTTATGTTCTAGAATCGATTCTCACATTAAAATATCAATACTTTAGTAAGATTCGTCTCTTTTCAGCGGAAATTCTGCTGATTCACCTATTTCTGCAGAATTTTCTGCCTTTTCACCTCTTATCAGCACAATTCTCAGCAGCGTCTGCTCATTTCAGTAGAATTGTCAGTCTCTCCACCTCTTCTTTGTGAGAATAAGTTTAGCTCAGTGAGATGAGTATCTGCCTTGAGACCAGGAGGGCCACGTTCGAATCCTGCTCAGGACAACGTTTTTTTTCCACCACTTTTCAGCAAAAATTTCTCCGTCTTTACCCCTTTCAGTAGAATTTTTTTGCTTTTCACCACATTTCAGCAAAAAATTTCTGTCACTTAGTTTTTTCTCATAACCCAGTCTCAATACAACGTGGCAACAGTCACTTTATCCATTTAAAAGTGTGTTTGTGTGTGTCTGTGTGTGTATATGTTTTTGTAGGTTTGTGAAGAGGAAGAGATTGCTGCACAGCAGGCATCACTCTCTGTGGATACTGTTCATTTTGCTGGGAGTCTGTATTGCCATTCAGACCTTTGTCACCCATCAGGCCAGGTAAAGTCCTATTCTCAACACCAATTTTCTCAAACCAAGTGGACTTTGTTATCGTTAATTTTTTTTTTTGGACATTTCTTACTGAATCTAGCATTGGTGAAAAATAACTCATGTGACGATTATAAACTTTAAAATATATAATATGGTATCGTCTTGATGCATGCTCAATCATCCAGGTAAGTAAATCTCCAAAGGTTGATTCTGTTCATCTGGACGTAGCGTTTTCAGTGGGAGAAACGTTTCGTCACTCATCCAAGTGACTTCTTCAGTCTCAGCTGACTGCAGGTTTCAGCTTCATCATAATGAAGGAACTGACCTCCCAGCACATTGTTCCCTCAGTGGACTGGTTTCAGTCATGCAAATGTACTGTTTTCTAAGATTGGGGAAACCAATCGTTTGAAAACACAAACACAAACACAAATTTTCTCTCCGTTTTGGCCTCCGATCCAAACTGGGACGGCGTTTTCGCATTTTGAAAACGCTCTCGAAAATGCATACATTTGAAAACGGTGCTTTCGTGTTGCAGTGTGGACAGCAAAAACGGAGACTTTTTGAAAACGATGACACATTTTAGTCATGTGATTGTTTCTCAATTTTGACAGGCTTATTAAAGATTAATATCAGTTTGTACATGCTTCAGATAGCTTTTCTTCAAATTCTTTAATTCTCACTCACTTTTGCAACTTTGTACTTTTGTGTTACTCACAGCAACAACCCCACCTCATTGTTAGTCCATTTAAAAAACTTGGTGCTTTTCCTCGACATTTTCCCGCAATGTTTCAAAGAGCCGGAAAGTCAATAAACAGCGAGCAGAAATGAGGCCGGTCGAATCGTCTTGCATTTCACACATGCGCAGTGCTGGAACGTAAGCGTTTTCTGCCGTTTCAATGTGGATGCACAACTCTGTGAAAATGACTGAAAACGATAGTGTGGACGCGGAGCGTTTTCAGACAAAGATGCTGTTTTCAAATCTATCCGGGCTAGTGTGAACATAGCCTTAGGTTCACACTGAAAGGCCCAATCACCACGAGTTTTAAAACGAGTGTGCTGTACCACCAGCAGTCTCTGATCTAATGACCTTAAAGCCCGAGAAGATGAATTTGGTTTCAGCAGGTCAGATAAATATTGAGGAGCTTGACCATGTAGGGCCCAAAAGGTTAGAACTAAAATTTTAAAATGAAACCTAAAATTTGCAGGCAACCAGTAAAGGGAGGCCAAAACTGGAGTGATATGAGATCTTGTCTTGGTGCCTGTTAAGAGTCGTGCTGCAGCATTCTGCACAGTCTGAAGACGATTTAAGGCTGATTTGTTAAAACAAGTAAACAGACCGTTACAGTAATCTAAACGAGAAGAAATAAAAGCATGAATAATCATCTCAAGTTCAAGCTTTGATACCATTAGTCTGAGTTTAGAAGTATTCCGTAAATGATAAAAACAGTTTCGGACCAGCTGCTTAGAATGCTGCTCGAGTGACATCGAGCTGTCGAATATGACGCCAAGGTTTCTAAGGCTTGATTTTACATAAGGGTCTAAGAAGCTGATATGCTGCCTGATTTCTGGGACCATGTGGTCCTTTACCTTTCACAGGAAGTTTTCGGCATATAGAAAGTCACATCCTCACTTTTGTTTAAACAAAATTGAAATGTTCCTTAAAATGCCACAGTAAAGGACCTCCAGTGCATTAAAATGTGATGTCAAAAGTTCCTGACCTAGAATCAATAATATAAGATTTGAAAGTGAGGTATTTTATTGTGTTTATGACGTTTTCCAGGAATGGCAAGCTAGTACAACTCCAGCAGATGAAGTTCTCTATCAAGAAAGAAAAAGAGTTTCCTCACATAAGACCTGAAGACACAAGATTACAACAAATGGAACAAACTGCAAATGGTAATCATCAACATGAGCAACATGAAAAGCCTTCATATTCTTTAATCGGCAGGCTTGCAAGCTCTCAACAGGAGGGGAGAAAAGTTACACTGGGCAAGCTGCTTCTACCAAAAGACCGAAACAAACCAAACGTTGACCTTCCATCTTCTCTGGTTTCCCATAGTACCCGGAAAGACATAAATCTAGGGACAGAAAAAAGACTCACCCGCTCTCCCACTCCTTCCAGTTTTTTGAAGACTCAGAACAATACTCACACTCAAGCAACCTGCCATCCAAAGTCTCACATCGTTTTCCTCAAGACACACAAGACAGCAAGCAGCACTATCTTAAACATCCTGTATCGCTATGGCGAAAGCAGAAACTTGACCTTCGCTCTCCCTCTAAACAAACAGAGCCAGTTATTTTATCCATTTTTCTTTGTTCCACATTTTGTCGAAGGAGTTAGCAGCAGAAGTGTGAAAGAGTTCCACATCATGTGCAACCACATGAGATTTAAAAAATCTGAGGTGAGTTTCATCAGAAATGTATGTAGTTCCATGGCAACCACAGCAATTATATCAATTTGATATGGTTTGGTATTCCAGTCAGCCTGACTAAGTACCAAAATGTGTTAATTGGCCCAAAATAAAAGCTGCAGTACACCCTGTTACAAAGTTTCACATATCAAGACCTAATGAAATATTATCTAATGTACAAATTATCTAAACTACAAAGCAGGATTCATTCTTATACAGGTACCTTAAAGGTTAACCCTGGGTTTGAAAAGAAAATTATCACAAGGGTATATTGGCATGGTAACTCATACTGCAAACCATTTACCAGAGCTCAGCAGGTGTGCACAATGTGTAGGAGAACACAAAGCATTATTTAGCATCATATCATGACATCTTATGATATGATGGTACCAGGTTACCATGTTACTGTGCTACATGCATGTATGTGTCTTCTTAGTTTTTGCAACGTTTAGACATTAATCTAACACAGTGATACTTGCATTTGTTACAGACTGACCAGAGAGAAGTGATTTTTTTTTAAAAGTTACTTTTTAGACTGAATCTATGAATCTATGATCTAGGCTAGTGTTTCTGAGATGATTAAATTTTGTTGTGGTCCTTATAGGACAGGTACTACAAACCCGTGATTTTATAGACTATTATGCATTAAACATCTGCAGCAGTAACACTAATCCATATAGCAGTGATGGGGAACATTTTTCTGCAGAATAAATACTTTTATCATTATTATACAGTTACATGTGTAGAGAGGTGTCTTGTAGTATCTTATGAAAAACCTCTCTTTTCATAAGAGAGGTGTTTCTCCCATTGCTTTTGCAAATTGGTTCTAATAAAAATCCTTCACCAGTCACAATTTTACACATTTAAAAAAATAATTTTACAGGCAGGAAGGATTCCAGAATGGTATCTGGTCTAGTTTATCTTATTGAAGACTAATAAATATTTATTTATTTAATTCATTTACTTTTAGTTTTAAGGGGTGGGAGTCTTTCACGTCTTGCCTCTCTCTAAAAGTCATCTCATAACACTGCCTTTTAACCCTTCCTAGATTAATGGCCAGGAACAGTTCAAATATCACTCAGAATTTCTTTCCTTTTTGGCATTGCGTGAAAATGCACCTGAAGGCTCGAGACCAAAATGTCTCCTTTTATAGAAGTTCTGACACTTGTTAATGATCATTTAATCAGTGCTTTTGATTAGCAGCACCTGGCTGAAACTTACCCTCTAAATTCAAAAGAAAGCAGTAAAGACGTATTATTTTTTCACACACTGCATTTTGTTATTGAAATAATGTGACATATTTTGAAATTCATCTGAATTTGTTTTTTTTAATCTATTTTTATGACTTGCTAAGGTTGACAAGAATAAACATATATAGCACATGGATAATATAGTGATAACACTACTGGTCTTCAGAACAACAGGTGTCTGACTGTATAATTTACTATGTATTTCCCAGGTGGCAAAAGTGATGCCTCAGGATACCTTTTACTTTTCCATCTTGAGACATCCTGTGGCTATGATGGAATCCATCTTTAGTTATTATAAGAGCATCCCAGCCTTCCGTAAGACATTTAGCCTGGAGGACTTCTTAGACAACAGCTGGAGAAACTATAATGCATCGGTAGCCAACAACCACTACGCTCACAATATTCTGGCTTTTGACTTTGGCTTTAAGAATAATATTGCAGCTGGTGCTGGAGACTTTGAGGAGAGAACCACTGTGGCTATTAAAACCATAGAACGGGACTTTAATCTTATACTAATTTCTGAATACTTTGATGAGTCCATGGTCTTGCTCAAGTACTCCCTCTGCTGGTCCTTGGAAGATATGGTTTCCTTTCGGCTCAATAGTCGCAGTGAACAAACTCGGCATTCACTTTCACCGAACACTGCAGAAAAAATCAAGAAGTGGAATGCTTTAGACTGGAGGATTTACCTGCACTTCAACACAACCTTCTGGCACAAAGTTGATAGTCTTGTTGGACGACAGAAGATGGAGAGGGAAGTAGCTCAGCTGAGAAAGCTACAAGTCAAGCTTGCAAACACTTGCCTGAAAGATAGATGTGCGGTTGACCCATCACTGGTAAAGGATGCTAGGCTGAAGCCTTTTCAGTATGGAACAGCTGTCATTCAGGGCTATAACCTAAACCCAAACTTAGATATACAAACCAAAACAAAATGTCAGAGATTTATCTTACCAGAACTGCAGTACACACATCGTCTGTACACCAAGCAGTTCCCAAAGGAAGCTGCTAGGCATAAACAGGCAACTAAGACTGTTAAATAATCACCTAAAGAAAATTGCTATGATGGCAAAGCATCAGAAATGGGAAGACCTGAGCAGCCTGACCTTAAGAAGTAAAGTCAGGTCTCAAAAACCAATGGGCCTCCACAAGTTCTCTGTTAACAAAAACACAAGCTAACAATAAAACAAGAATACCACGAGTAATACCTGTGACTAATAATCACAGGATATGTGATATGCTTGAGAAGTATGTGTTGGGTATTAAAAAAATTTTTTGATTTTTTTTTTCTTTTCTTTTCTCTTTTTTTAGTAGCCACACCAGTGGTTAAGTTGAAAATATGAAAGCCGGAATATCATATCACTTTGGTGATTATTCATTCTTATGAATATAAGAGGCTAACCAAGCCCAATATTGTTAGCTCCTGGATGTTAGAAGACACAGTCAAGAGTAAAATGTTTTTGACGAATTGTTTGTTTTCTTGCTTGTTTGCTCATTTAAAACATATCTTTGAAGTACATGGCAGTGGGTTGAATTTTGGACTGTTTTTGATATCCTGTGTTGTTTTAATTGGTGAAGATAGCAACGGAACTTGAACTTGACTTGAACATGCTAGTTCAAGTCAAGTTGCTTTTTAGTGTCATTTGAGCCACAGTAATACACCTTGAAATAAAGTAATGTTCTTCCAGGATCAATGTGTCACAACATAAAAAAAAGAAAAGCACATGGCATTAAAATATCAAATTATATAAAGAATAAAATATACATATATGAAATGTATTAATCTGTGTGTGTGTGTGTGTGTGTGTGTGTGTGTGTGTTTTGAACATGGTGTTAACAGAGATCCAATTTAGCTGTTGCTTCCAATCACACCCCTGCAGGTCTCACTGTCATTGCCCACATTAGTGTTGAAGCACCCCACCTGGGAACTCCATGAAGGTAAGGTACTCTAAACAGTCATTTGGCACATAGGCACAGGCACCTTCCCCAAGCCTGGCTCCAGAGTGAGCCCCGGTAACCCTATCCCGGGGAGGGTGAACTGTTTCCTAGATTTTTCACCCACAGGGGTCTCCTGAATTGCTCGTTGTCTTTTCCCTCACCCAGGACCAATTTGCCATGGGAGACCCAGAGTGAATCCTCTTCTCTTAACAAAAAATAAAGGATCTTTGACAGGTAGCACAGTGTCCTCTTTCTAAAGTAAATCAATCAAGGACCTTTTTATGGAAACTACCAATGCTGTCTGAGTTACAGTACCTCCAGTATAATCATTTGAGGGTTCTGGTGTGGTGCCAAGAGTGATTGTCTGCCTGTGTTTAAGCTGTTAAAAATGACTTTTTGGTCTTTAATCTGTCAAACATATCCCAAAGATGAAAGCGTATATGCAAGTGCAATAAGGAAGATTGGTAATCCCTCACCTGGATGTTTTCCTGCATGCTTAACTGCTAGTCTACCACAGGCCTTTACCCTGGCTCAGAGGTATAAGAATAATCCGTTCATTTAATAATGCTGTTCTTATAAGTACAGTTTCATTAACCATCGCCTTGTACAGAACCTGGGATATCAAGGCAGCCTAGATACCAGCACACATTCGGTAGTAATCAGTAGCATTCACATTCTGGGGGTGGCTGTATCTCCAGTGGTAGAAGAGGGCACCTACTCAGCGGAAGGTTGGTGGTTTAATCCCTGTCTGGTCTGCTCAAGACTACTTGTAAATTCTTGTAAATGTTAGACAGAAACACATAGAGTATAGGGGGAAGAAAGCACTAAGAGAAATTCTCTGCAAATGATCTATGGTAATTATTAAAGAGGAAGCTTGATTCCAGGTTCAGCCCATTTTCATACAGGCATCCGTTAATGAGACACCGTATTTTTTCATGGTGGAGAATTGTGCGCTGCAAGAGACCCTGCTTATGGAGTTTAACAATCCGACCATGTTTAAAAAAGGGAAAGCTTTTTTTGCATTTGCGATCAGAACATCGTGACAGTGTGACCACCTTACTTAAAATTATCATGACTCCACATTTTTGCAGATTTGACTTTTGAAGGCATGTTGTCCTAAACTTTTCATCAGCTGTACAACAGCCTGTTTCAGTTGAAGTATTGTTTTTAATAAATTGCATGCTCAAAAAATGTTTTGTCTCACTCCCATTTCTTCTTTTTGCATGTTGAAGCTCTACTTGAAACCTTGTTAAGATCCAACCATGCCAAATATGTTTGGGGTTTTTTGGTTCTTTTTTTTTTTGCCATTTATCAAGTGGTCTTAAACTTTTGATTGGGACTGTATATTAAATATACACTATCGGTCAAAAGTTTTAGAACACCCAGTTCTTCCAGTTTTTTATTGAAAATTATGTAGTTTAATGTCTCATTGCATTGTGATGAGTCAAAAGTTTAGAATACATTTTGGTCTATAAAGTCATGATTCCTCAACTCCAGGTACTTATTTGTACTATCCTTTCATTTTAAAGTAGCCACCTTTGGAAGATATAACAGCTGAACCTGTGGCATTCTTTCTATAACAAAAATCAAATATTCTTCAGAAAGTTCTTCCCCTATCTGTAAGTTTTGCACTTGCTTTGCTTTCCCTTTTCTGTCCTGTTCCAAAACCAGCTTGATGGGGTTTAAGTCTGGAGACTGTGCTGGTCACTCCATGTTTTCAAGCTTACCATCTTGTTCTTTTTTCCTGAGGTAGTTCTGGCATAGGTTGGACTTATATTTTGGGTCATTATCTTGCTGTAGGATGGACCCCTACATACCAGAGAATATTGAATGACGCTGTGGTAGCTGTTTTGGTTCAGGGTGCGTCCGACCCTGAATCCAGCAAAACAGCCCCAGACCATCACACTTCCTCCTCCATGTTTGACATGCCACACACTGTGGAAACATCCTTTCGCCTATTCAACAGCGTACAAAGACCCTGTGTAATGAACCAAAGATTTCAAATTTTGATTCAGCAGTCCATAACACCTTCTTCCAGTCTTCATGGCCCAGGCAAGCCTCTTTGTCTTATTCTGATGACTTTGCAGTGGCTTTCATGCTGTAACTCATCCTGTCAAACCTGCAGCTTAAAGTCTTCTCTTCAAACTTGAAACTGAGACTTGAAACTGCAACCGTTGTTAAGCTGTGCTTGATGCTGTTGTTATGTGGGGAGCCCATCATACAAGCTGTTAACTCTGACAGACAGACTCTGGCAGACCCAAAGCCACAATTGAATGACAGGACAAGTTTCTCAGAGTTTGCCCCAGTTTCTGAGGCCCTTTTGATAGTGAAGGAAACTCTACTCACTGACACCTTTCTTTGCAATTTCTCTGTAGGAAAGACCTACATTTTATGTTATGATGGTCTGTCTCTCTTCCATTGTTAATTGCTTTTTTCTCCCCATTTTCTACTTTCTGCAGTACAACACTGTTCAACTGATGCTCATGAAGGATATGGTACCACAGTGCGTTCCAACACTGCTTTGATGCAGACAAAGGGGGTTTTAGGTAATACACAAAAGTTGAAACACCTGTAGGAATTAGTAGCACCAGCTTTCAAGGTGTGATCAACCCCCATTGCTCCAGAACAGCTTTAAATTGTTAACCCATTTTGTGTTCCTTTAAGAAGGCCTTCTTGGAAAAATCTTGAAATGTACATTATATGAAAGTTTTGAGTAACCTTACCTTTCTTCTCTTTTTTTTTTTAAACCTCTGGCAGTTCACCACTGCAATAAATAACTTGAAAAAAAAATCTAAATTCTAAAGCCTTTGACCGGTAGTGTATGTGTTTACTTCAGATGGTGCTGGTGAATTATATACAGTAGTTATGTTAAAAAACAGACTACAGATGACAGACTACTAAATCAGAATAAGCATTTGGTTAAACACCATATGTATAAGATTCTAGGGCTGAGCATAGTAACCTCACTTTTAACTCAATTTAGAAGCAGAAAATTAAAGGTCATCCAGGTCTTTCGGTCTTTAAGACATTCCTGCAGTTCAACTAGTTCTATCTGCCTTCATGGATAGATAAAGTTGGGTATCATCTGCCTAGCAGTGAAAATGTATCCTATCCCTTCTAAAATTACTGCCTAGGGGAAGCATGTATAACGTAAACAGGATTGGTCCTAGCACGTAACAAAAATTGGTCTTGGCATGGGCCCAATTAACCATTTGTGAGATTGAGGTACATAATTTCATGCCATTCTCAATAATTTTACCATGAATTTTGTCATTCTCCTGAAGTTCATACTTATGATTATCATAATTATAATATATAATTATGTTAATTATAAGGATTATTATTATTAAATATACTATTGAAGATCATTGTATCATTATTTAGGCTACCATTAAGCTTTCTGGATAACAGCAGGACATGAATGATACTTTATGAAGTAGTAGCATATGCTAGTTGTGTGTACTTAACATGATAAAGTGTAAACAGTGTTGTAAGGATTTATTTTAGCATTGAGGACAGCTGAAATGGTGCAAAATAATATTGTATTTTCTGAACTGAGTTTTAAAAAGACTCTTTAAAAATACACTTCTTTTACTTATTGTACATAATTTCTGTAGATTGGTGGCAGATTTTTAAGTGCCTGTTTTGGGGGGAACCCCCACCCCACTACCACCACCAGACAACCTGAAAACAATATCAGAATTTAATTAAAATGTACAAAAAGTGCATTACCATAAACATCTTTTATCAAAAGCAAGAACATATGTTGGAATGGAATAAACAGAATACTGTCCAAAACCTATTAAATTTGATTTTGCATTCATGTGGATCTTAAAGGTAGTGGTTAAAGAGTAAAAATAGCACTGACCACGCAGATGTGGAATGGAGTTAACTGAAATTTTAAACTCTCCACATCCATCCAAATAGCACATGATAAACACAAATGCAGTTCATCTAGGCAGAATTTTGTCTAGCTCTGTACACTGTACAAATTTCAAAACACATTTGCATCTTTTACAAAGGAAAGGGGCTGCCTGGTTTACAGGATCAGACACACAATAGTACAGTACACTGGTGAAATGAAGCAGCCAAATATTTTTGAGGATATAGTAAACCTGGATAAGGATCTAACTTGTCTCTTTAGATATGGTGAAGGTGCTACAAAATAACAGTTGCAATGCCTTAAAACATGTCTACTCCCTGAAGCTGGTATATAGGTACTCTCAAAAAAAATTAAACAGAATGAAGAAAAAACCAGATGAAGGTGGGAATAAAATTCAGACTCACAGTATAATGCCAGTTGCATTGTTCAGCTCAATTTTTTAAAGGTTTTAACAGGACAGGTTATGTCTTTTATTATAGTAAAACTTCAGCATATGGCACTGCATTTAGAAACTATTTCGAAACTATTATACAGGCAAATGCAAGACTAATTTTTACTATATAATAATCTGCCATTATTTTTCAAGAATGTTGGAAGTACTACTAATAGACTGACATTTATATGGCACTTTTTTAGCCTTACTGACTAAGGCTTTAGTGAATAAGCCACTTTTAAACATACATTCATACTTTGTTTTATTATATATACTTTGCAAATCATTCTACATTGAATTTATGGGTTAAATTTGACATATATCGTCAGAAGGATCGCAGATTGACCAGTGTTTGTTAAATAAGAGAAAAAGATGGTCAAAGTAAACTTTATTGTCATCTCTGCTATATACAGTTCAGTATATAGAGAGACGAGATGACGAAGCTCCAGTTCCATTCAGTGCAAAACAACTCGGGAAGCTTAGGGAGCTTAGGGAATCTTGTGTGAAACTTTACATGGGATGTCATATACACTTTAAATGGGACAATGGTGACCATTTTCAAGTGGGTCTGTGAGACTGCTGAGCTGAATGGTTCTTGCAGAGACAGGCACCTGTTGAACTTTGAGGAATCCTGTGAAATCTCTGAACAGCGAAATAGGAAAATAGGTGTGCTCAAAAAGTGTTGCGAAAAAGTATTTTTTCCCTTCTGATTTTTTTTTTTGCATATTTGTCACATTTACATGTTTAAGATCCTTCCATCCATCCATCCATCCATCTGTGCTCTTCCGTATCAGGGTTCCAGTGGGGCTGGAGTCAATCCCAGCCACTAAATTTTAAATTTAGACAAAGATAACCTGAGTAAATACAAAATGTAATTTTTAAATGATGACTTTGAGAGAACACAATATCCAAACTGGGACAGCCCTGTGTGAAAAAGTAATTACTCCTTTTTGAACCATTTATTAACTTTGACAAACCATATGAATTGGAAAGCTGAGTTCAGTTTCACTAGCCACGGCAAAGCCTGATTAAATGGTAAATGGACTGGTTCTTATATAGCGCTTTTCTACTCATCTGAGCACTCAAAGCACTTTACACAACTTGTGCATTCACCCATTAACACCAGTACATTTTTCCAAGTGCTTTATAGCTAACATTCACACACATTCATACGCCGATGGACGCATCGGAGAGCAATTTGGGGTTAGTATCTTGCCCAAAGATATTTGGCATGCAGGGGAAGCCAGGAATCGAACCACCAACCTTCCGACCAGTAGATGACCTGCTCTACCACCTGAGCTACAGCCACCCCACTGCCAGACCTCTTGAATCAAGAAGTCACTTAAATAGAATGTGTCTGATAAAGTGAAGTATGATAAATGGTATCATGAAGCAAAACATCATGCCAGAAAGAAGCTCTAGAAAAGATGAAAAACAAAGGCATTGGCATCAGTCTGTAAAGGGTTAAAAGGGAATAACAGTGAGATTCATTATCAACAAATGGAGAAAACTTGGACCAATTTTGGTAGGCTGGCAACTTGTTGGAAGGTTCACCACTCCATTTTTATTTTAATAACCCCAAATTGCTCTTGAATGCATCCATCAGAGCATGAATACATGTGGATGTTAGACAGAAAAAGTAGAAAAAGCATAGAAAGAAGATGCTTGTATGAATGGGTGAATGAGTAATGCTGTATAAAGCCCTCAGGTTGAGTAGAAAAGTAAGCATTCAACTAATGTGACTAGGGATGGGTACCGGTGTTCTGACATAAACGGTAGTAACCAGACCGAAAAGCAGCGCACATTTCGGTGCTTTATTTCGGTGCTTTTTTTTCCTGAGCTGTGATACACTTCTAGCCAATCATTTTACGTTTCCGAGGATAGTAGGCGGGGCCAGGTACGTACGTTCTGTTAGAGCAGAGCTACAGATTAAAAATGCCCAAGGCGAAGCGGTCAAAAGTCTGGCTGTACTTCACAGCAAAATATGCAAACTCAGCAGCAACAAGTGCTTTAAGCTGATACTGTGATACTGTCAAAGGAGGTAACACCAAGAATCCGATTAAACAGCTGGCGACGCATAGCGTTTTTTTTAAAAGCCGAGAAATGCGCCGTATTTGATAGCTTGCTGCGAGACCTCACACCGTGCACGTCGGGTGGGTTGCCAGTTATCGGACCCGGAGCAACATCCCCCAAAACCCCGAAGAATAGAGTCCTGGCCCCTAGCCCTGCCAGTGTAGCAGAAATGATGAGGATGATGATGATGCAGCAGCTGTTCTTCTCTGCGTGAGTAGCTTAATGTTGTTAGTGTGTAATTTACGTTGAGTAGGCTAACCACGTTATTACATTAATGCAGGTAAGGTGAACTAGCAAACATCATCATAGCTACATGCGGCTGTCTTCTTGTTTAATGGCAGATACTCCCTTCACCCTGGCCAAAAAGGCTAAAATGACCAAAGAAAAAGTGGAAAACAGTTAAACATGAGAGGATTTTGGACAAAGTTTGTGTTTTTTCCATTGATTAAGCACTGCTTCCAGCCAAGAGTGATACCATGCCACATAGCTGCAGAAAAGGCTAACATTGTTATATTTTTACAAAAAAACCCCAGCTGAACATGAGAGGTTTTTGGACAAAGTTTGTGTTCTCCATTCTTTAAGCACCGGTTCGAGCACCGTTTAAGCACCGTTTCAAAAGTACCGATTTGGCACCGGTATCGGATAAAACCTAAACGATACCCATCCCTAAATGTGACCTACCTTTATAGTGAATGAATCAAACTAGTGTTGCATGATAGTCTTGACTCCCTTCTTGGTTCTGTTTTGGTTGCTTGGTTCTGTTGTGCTACATCTTGAAAAAATTCTAGCAAGAAAACCTGAGTAAGACAAGTAAACTGGAATGACATTTGTATGTGCGGCAGCAATTATGTAATGTAAAACCTACCAATTGACCCTATGTGAAGCAGTATTTAGCCTTCAGTTATGACTAAAAAACACTGATTGCTTTTTTGTATTTGCATTGATTGGATGCTGTAGAAGTAGACACATTCATAACCAATTACTGCCACCTATGTTCAATCACCTACACAGACCACTTTCAGAAACACAGGGTTTCATCAGAACCAGACTTGGGATTCTAAAAGAGATGAGTAAGAAAATTTATTTGTCTGAGAAGCATTATAAAATGCACTGGGATGGCCCAGATACAGACTCAGAGACTAGACTGTAGCTACACTTCAAATGTAGAAGACGACTAATCCTCCACACACGAGGGCATCCTGGTAAAATATTAAAGGATTTGTAGGACACATTATGGATGTGAGAACTATTTTCATAACAAAGACCAATTTTTGCCTATACCATTAACATTGCGGCCCCAAAATAGTTGTACAAAAAAACCTAAACAAACAACAACAACAAAAAAACCCCATAAGATATCATCAAGATATGTTCACAGTTTAAAAAAAAACCAAAAAAAAAAAAACGAAAAAAATAATTGTGCAAAATTTAATTTCTTTAAGATATTTGATGAGGTTAAAAGTCAAAAGTTTATATTTTGTGTTTACTCAGGTTGCATTTGTTTTATTTTATATTTAATCTGAATGTACATCTTAGCATGAGGATAGAATTTAGAATGTGTTTCACACAAAATTAAAGAAAGCAGAGGTGCGTGGAATATTTTTTCTCAGCACCTTTGATCCAAACCAGTTCTAAAGATGTAGGAACATATTCTCCTCCATTTCTCAATTAAATGTATGAGTACCTCAAAATTGAACTGACTTGAAAGTACTTGAGGGAACCGAAGGCAGAGGTTATATAAATGTGTATAAAACTAATGAAATTATAAAACACAAGATGACCATAACTATGAACAGAGCACAATAGTCAGTGAAGGTGGTAAGCATGTTATCCTTATAATAAAACAATACTGGGTGAAAATTAAATATCAATCCCAGGATACCCATTCTATTTAAAAATTGAACATAAATTCTTTATCTTATGTATGCATAACATTTCAATATCAATTTTTAGTACAATTTATTATAATAGATTTTATCATACATTAACAACTACAGCAGCTTTTGGCATCCACACAACAGAATTTAAAAAAAAAATCATGAAAAATTTAATTTTCAAGCTAAGGAAAGAGAAAGTTTGAAATGTAATTGTCTTTTAAAGATTTGGAGCAGGGAGCATACAGGTGAGGTGTGGATGGGCACATTTTACATTGAAACAAAAATGGCTTTTAAAGTATGTTTTCATACTTTTCACCAGTGAGGTCAAAATACTTTACAGTCTGTACAGTTCAGCACACTACAAAGTTTACAAAGCATGGAGGAAAATGTACATTTTTTAAAATTTTATTTTATTGTTTTAAATAGAAAAAAAATTGTCCGATGGGCTTCTGCGAAGGACCAAAGAAAACATACAAATGTGTCACTTAAATCATTGTCCCTTTAGTTTTGTTTGTTTTAAATCTGTCTACCACGTCCATAATCATTCTTTCATGTTCACATTCTCTATCCCATTCTTTTCATATTCCAAGTAAATTCCTATTACAGTAGGAAAATCATTCCTAACTGGTCTACACAGTGGGGTTAGAACTGACAATCCAGTTAATATTGTTATTCTGTTGGTCACAGTTCAGTGAGGTGAAATGGTGATTTTTTTTTTTAAAAATTACTGTTAATGTATATAGTTGTAGCAGTACCTAGTACTGCTGAAGAAGTTTACCTTGCCCAGTCATAACAGAATCCTTTGCATCTTCTATCTGCACAACTGCTATGCTCCCACTGGTTGGTACTCTTGTGCTGTATAGCTAATCACACCTCAGTCTGTTGCTGTGAGTCCGTGATGATGGTCACCCCTCGATGAAGCTCATCCATACTGTCAAAGTCACTGCCATGTTCAGAGTCATCCAGCCCACAGGGGGTTGACATGTCTGAGGCTGATGATGCACCAACGGACAGTCGGATACTTCGGGACACAGAGTCATCAGTGTCCCCATTTCCTGGTGTTCGCCCACTCACTGAAGAGCTAAAAACTTCATTTGGCGCCTCCCCAGTGGGTATTTGATGGGGAGGTAGGTACTGGCTAGGGTGGAAATATGGTCTGGCATGCTGATGCCTTGTGCTCAGTGTGCTCTCCTTGGAAAGTGGTGTATTGGTAGAAAATGGTGCATAGGGCTCAGTATAATCCTCACCTGTGGGCAGTGGAGGTGGCAGTTGGTCTTGATTAAGGAACTCTTCTTCGTGGGGAGGGAGATAGTCACTGTCGATGTCATAGCCCCCTAGATAGTAATCTGACTCCAGTTCTCGAGTACTTTCGCTAAGGCAAGGGGTCGAGCCTGCTACTTCGTTTCCATGACTTGCCTCGTAGCCTGGCACCTCTTCAATGTCTGAGAGCCTCGGGCTTGGCATCCAGTCTGATGTATCCCAGTGATATGCTAGACGGTAGAAGGGGAAATGGTTAGCAATAATCTGAACTGTAAAAATGATAAAAATTCATTTAAGAGCAAACACTCCAATGTGGAATTGGAGCATGGAAACATGCCTTCAGTAAGCCCCAGATGGGCGTGGTAACATCAACACTACATGGAAGTGTTGAAATTCAGGAATAGGACAAGACATAGTCTATACAAAAAACCTGTTAGGTGTGGCATGCACTTTGCAGATTGGTGTTACAAATGTGACAGCATGCTCAACTTCTTGAAGAATTGGCAGCATACAAGCCATGCAGTCCTTCCCCCAAAGAAATAAATAAAATGACAAAACAAACAATAATAACAAAAACAAAACAGTAGAAATCCATTCAGTTCAGTTAGAGCATTATAAAATATCTTGTAAATTATCTGCAAGGAAGTCATTTAAAAATCTCCTTCTCTCTCTCTATCCATCTATAATGAGACTAAGTATATTCCATGGAAATCGTTTTAGTTTGGGGGATTTTCAGTACACATTTGGACAAACACAAACATACACACATTCTGATGGATGGAATTGGGGTTCGGTATCTTGCCCAAGGAAACGTTTACATGGAGGAGCTGAAGATTGAGCTGAATCAAACTATTAGTTAGTAGACAAGTAGCTCTAATTATGATTTATGGGGCAGATTTGTAGAATAAATTACTAAAAAAAGATTATTTGCCACTACAGTATGTCATTAACCTGGTGCTCTCTCTTCCCAAAAGTATTAAGCCCTATTCCAGCTCTTAAGCTGCACGTTTCTAATAAGCATTTACTTGCCCCACCAATCTACCACATGCTTATTATTATGTTGTTTCTATTCTTTCTCTGTGCTTGTTCTTTGCTTTCCTGTCAGTCAGTGGCAAGGTCAGAAAGGTCAGAACTGGTCAAATAGCTGTCTTGTCCACTGGGGATCACTGGGTTTTTCTATAATGTAGGCTTTGTGTGAACTGGCTCTTAAAATAAAAACAAATTTAAATTATGTTACGGTGTTTCAAAAAGGACTAAATATTTGCTTGTCCAACCACTGTCACAATTTCCATGGCATACACTTCCATTTACTATGTATGTCCAGTGGATTGTTTGATCTTAAGGTCAGCTTTCATACCTGAAATCACAGCAAGACATATACTTACCTAGACTGGTTAATTGTTTTAATGGAATGGAATTTCTTTGGATTAAGAGAAACTTCCTGTCTCACTTCAATACATCGTCTTGAATACGCTTTCCCATGGTATCTGTAGTCCTCTGGCATAGCATAAATATTCATTCTTATCACTTAAGTTTGGCTTACTGAACGAATAATTGACTAATGACTCTGAAAACTGAATTCAGATTTCATTTAAAATGAGTTTAAAAATGCCAGTGAAACACAAAAAAAGATTTCCATGCATAAAAACAGAATACAAACAAAACTTAATGGGAAAACTTAATAACACAAGAACTGGCACAGTAGGGTGGAAAGTAGAGTGGTCACCACCATGGCCTATTTAGCGCAGCACAAGACAAGCTGTGGAATAACTTATCTATACAAAGCTTTGACCAGAGAAGGAGATGAGGAATTTACCACTGACAAACTATAGGGCTATAGGGGTACAAAGATACAGCAGGTAGACAAAATAATTTCAGTAAGAACCATTTGTTTCTGATTTCGTTTTTAATTTTAATGCAGACCATTTATGAGGTCTGTCCCTGACTATACACCTGATAGATACACCATAAAAATAACTATTGGGAAAGCTTCTTTTATGTCAATGTTCCTCCACAAATGTGCTGATGGTATATAAAGTTGTCACTGGAAACTGTTTCGAAAAGGGCAGTCAAGCATAACACTGGAGAGAAGTGTTATTCTTGTTATTCCCAAATGGAGAAGTGCTGAGGCAGGCAAAGTGAACGATAAAAAAATGTTTTATTGGCTGATCCAAAAATTAAAAGAATTCCAGAATTCAAAAAGGTGAAACAACAAAAGGAATATGCAAACTGACAATCAGATAAAAACAAAAGGAAACCGTTTTTTCTCACTACTGTTGTTTTTGTGCATTCTCATCTCTTCTGTCTTCCATACTCCTCCTGTGACCTGGAAATCAATCTCAGTCCACCTTTTAGAAATAATAAAATGTATCTGGAAGACAGAGGAGAGAGAAGACTGCAAAGGTGTATCCTGTATGAGTATGTAGCTCACTTAATTGTGTAAAAAAATATTTGTTGTAAATGAAAAAATACACCTCAAATATGCACTATGAAAAATGTCTGAACCTTTTTGTGTTGACTGTTGCATGTATTTTATTTATAGCCTACAGCATATTTAAAAAACAGAGGCTAACCCAAATGCTTTTGAGACAGACACATTTACATACATATAAAAACTAGGTTTCCAAAAAACCCAGTTTTAATATAGACAAAAGGCTGAAAGGTGGGTTTTGCTGTGTTCATCAGTTGTTGTGGAAAATAAAAATTCCAGGGATTTAGTGGTCATTAAAATGTGTTCAGAATTTTTAAATTCATGGTGATTCATCAGACACACTGCTCTCCCCCACATTTGCTGCCTTTATAAGTTAAAAGTATTCAAACTCAGTTGGTACTTTACCAACAGAGAAACGTTACTAGGTATTGATCAAGAAAAAAAGTTGGAGTATCGCAGAGTACTGCCAAAAGACAGTCTTAAGTAAATATTACTAATTCAGAGGAGAATGTGTTCAATGACCACTCACACAAAAAAATTCATTCTGCATAAATTCAAAAACAAAAACTTAAATCTATTTTGTAAATCTTGGTCATGCCATGATTCAAACAAGATGACTATTCATGTACATCCTTTCTGACTCATTGGCTAACAACCTTGCAGTGATAGCGTCTTAGCCAGTGAGCAACCAGTTTTACAGTCAGACTCATCCCTTCTTACCAAGACGGTGTGGAGGCAGATTTCTTTTCTCATGTATTAATCACGTATTTAATCATATCACATTAGTTTAGTAATATCACTTTCTCACTTTACTATAGTAAGAGCACTCCTGTCACCAGTTTGCATGCATGTGGAATGTTAACACAGCGAGGCCATTGTAATGGGAGACGTTAAACAGATAGTGGGACTCCTTCTCCTTTTCAGGGATGTAAATCCTTAGGCGATGGCCAAGCAGAAAACAAGGTCATAATTCTCTCTGTGAGGGAGAAGGTATAGCCCCCCTGAGAGGGGCCAACATATAAGAGTTTGCGTTCTTTGTCTGTGTCTGTATATAAGATGTAAGGGCGGTGGCCACAATTCAAAGATGATCCTAGTGTTTCACTGGGATGCTCTCTCCACATTGCAATGTGTTTATTAAACCTGCTTCAAATGAAGCTCACTGGGTGTGTTGCAGGTTATTGTTAAAATTTCCACAACAAGGGCAATGGTGGAAACACTTTTACAGGATTCAAACTGAACTTCAGAAACCAACGGGCGACGTCACTATAGTACGTCCAACTTTTGGAGGGTAAAACACAGAACAGCCCGTCACAGCCATTACAGGGTTAATTAGTGAGCAAGCTAAGAAATTAATCTTGCTTCATCTTTATATCACTCTGACCATATTAGTTCTAGTTATTGTCACACAAAGAAATAAAGCAATAAAGCTAATTTTATGTTCATTCCCTGTCTTCAAAGTCCTGCATTTGGGCCCTGCTCTGCCTGCCACAAAGCATTTTTATGACAAATCCAATCATCAAAATCTATGTTGTTATGCAGTAAATAGATAAATAAAAATAAGATCATTAATAGCGTGTGAAACTTCATTTTCCAAAATGCAAGAAATAGAATCAATCCAAAATCTAATTGATGCATGCTAAATCATCCAGCTAAGACAATCCCCCCAAAATTGATTCTGTTCATCTTGACATAGCATTTTCAGTGAGAGAAAAATTGGTCCACCCCAAGGATCTGGTCCCGCAGCACAAACAGAGTAATATTGCCATGGGCCCTGTGTCTACCTGGTTAGCCCAGTGAGACTGTGGAGGCAAAGACGACACAAGAGCTCTCGATTCTCACTCCTGGTTTATCCTTCATCACAACACAACTGAACACTGGCTGTGAGTGGAGCCCATGGACGCAATGGAGGTGCATGAGTATCGTGCCTGACGAAAACAAACGAGAGGAGTCCAACGACCTTGGAACAAAAACATCAGGTAGGCAATGATGCACTGGGCCAGGAACAGTCCAGAGCAATCCATTTTGCAAGAGAATTTGTAAGTTTGTCCGATGTTGACTTACTAATTTTAGTCCTGAAGCCAGTCATTTCATCAAGTTTGTTGGTACTCGAACTGGGACTCCTAATGCTAACAGTTCTGACAGTTTCTGCGCTCGCTGTAAGTGCTTCAGTGTAGAGCTGGGCGATATATCGAGTTTTTAAAACATATCGATATATTTTTATACGAGATATAAGATGTGACAATATCCTTTATATCGATATAGTCTATGTTACGTTATAATTATAGTTGTGGAGCCGCAAGTTTGCCTCTCTTTCGTCCACTTTTGTCTCTACGCAACGTTACTCCGCCTCGCCTTCACTGAAGACAACTCCCCCTCCTCCCCCATCGCTTCACGTGCAGGCAGCGACAAGACGGACACGGCAAATCTCCGTTAACGAGTTACTGCGCATCGCCCCATGCGTGGGGCTGGACGGCGTCAACGTGCTAACGAGCTAACCGCGCTAACGAGCTAACAGCGCTAACCCTAAAATCCTTTCATTCTCTCAAAAGTTGATAGCGCGCCTTATGTATGAATTCTGGTTGTGCTTGATGGCCGCGAACCGATTTTATGTGGTACACGCCGCTCAGCAATCTGTCAAAATGTTTGAGTACGACTTTGGTCAGCTACGGAGCTGCACCGCTTGATAGATTGTCGGCGCATTACGGCTACCGAGGAGCTTCGCGGAGTGATACGTACTGTGCATCAACGTAATATTACCGTACTGTGTGTGTATAAGGACCATAAATGGCACCTGTAAGAGACGTGGTTATGAAGCGGATTTCAAACTCCAGGCTGTCAGTCACACAGCAAAACTTGGGAACAGAGCAGCTGTGAAATCTGTCTTTGTTATTACGCTCAGCGTCTTTTAGTTTATATTTTGACTGCACAATTGTGAGCTCTTTGTTTAGCACAAAAACAACCTTGTTTTCTTTTATTTATGGAGCATGATTATTTAATGAATGCTCATAATTTAATTTTGAGTAATTTTTCATGTACATCTGTGCTGTATGTTAATAAAAGTGCCTGTGTGACATCTGGGACACAGCTTTGACTAAGAACTCTCTTTTTGTTCTTACTTTATGGCTTAAAAAAAAAAATCGAGATATATATCTTATATCGCCATCCAGCTAAAAAATATCGAGATATGAATTTTGGGTCATATCGCCCAGCCCTACTTCAGTGGTATGCAAACTCCTTTTTGCACAGTTTGCACAAAAACATGCTTTTATCAAGGCTTCCCTCGGGTAGTCTTTTGAAAAGAAATGTGCCTCTGACCAGTCTTACCAACGCACTTTCTTCTGATTCTTCCATTTTTGTAGCTCTGATGTGTGCATCAGTGTAATCGGTATACCAGGAAATTGACAAAAGCCCCCCTTTGCTTGGAATGCAAAGTGCGATTAAATGCATTATTTTTTTAACATTTTATTTTTTTCAAATTAATTAATCGCAATTAACGTGTTAAATTCCCACCCATATATAAAAAAACCTGCACTGAAGTATTTAATTTGTTTTAAATATCACTCCAGTTAAATTTCTGACCATTACTGCCTATTCCAGCTGCTTTTATCCTGAACTCCCCCCCACACCAATTAATTTATTGATATACCACAACTTATTTTAGTAGAACAAGAACACAATAAATAAATATAAATATCTCAGTTTTGAATCACAAATACAGATATAAACTGAAGCCACAAATTAGTTAAAAACCCAATCTATGAAACAAGTGTGCAAATATCACAATACTGCAATAATACAAATCATGTGCGAACATTTAGGCAGCCAGATGTATCTGAGGGCAGGAACAATCAAAGTACAGAAAGAAGGTGCTGTATTTCACACTATTGGAAACATTTATCTTCACTTCACAGGTAGCTGCTAGCCCATACTGAACTTCGCACATCTATGGCGACCTACTGCATCCCAGAATGCATGGCAAGGTGTACTTGCAATGTACACCTGTTAGTTGGGTTCCAAATAGCAGGTGCTGTTACTTTAGCACACACCACACAGCTTTCTCGTGTGGTCCCAGCATCCTACTCAAATAGGGGAAGCATGACGATGGAGATCAGCTGTGTTGGTCAGCCTCCCCTGACACCACATTCTAAACCCACTCCTCCACCAGCCCCCTGTAGTTGAGCCACAAACTACAAACCGCCACATCATTCTTACTTAGACTGTCTGTGTCTCTTGCTTGATTCAATGTGTACTAGAATACTGCTGTTTTGTCTCTGGCACAGGAAGTGCTAGATTTGTGCCTGTTTTTCTTTTAAGCAATTTTAAAACTCTTCCATATATCTGATTATCCACTCTTTTTGTTAGTTTCAAAATATCCAGCCTTAATTTTATTATCAACATCACTCTCCATCTTGCCAACAATCTTAGGACCCACTGTCTACCTTTAGCTGGCCGGTCCTCCCTGTGGCAATGTCAAAACTGACCACTCCCACAAGATTTGTGTTAATGCAAGACTTATATCGTTCATATATTTGCTGATATGCTGGTAAATTGCATGTATTCTAATATGACCCATACCATGCCAGTTTTGATACAATGCTATTTAAGCTGATTTTATTGAGAACATTTTATTTTGTCTACTTGCTGCAGGTAGATAAATGAAAAGATGAAGAGACAGGGTGTGGTAAAAGAAAGGTGGGGGTCGGTGGGCTGGAAGTCACCTCTATTGAAGGTTTGACCTTGGTCCATATCTGACACTGTCAGATGCAGAAAACAACAAGACACAAAAGTTAATGGCCAGCACTGTGCCATTTAAGGGCAGCTATATGCAGGAATTTAATTCTATCCTGATTAACTTGCTATAAAATAGTGCAGTAGGGACTAGTATCCCATTAGTGCAGTCATCTACTGCTGACCAGTTGGAATGAAACCCTGACAACCTTCAGCTTAATAAGTCACAATAAACTCAATAAACTGATCTAATTACAGTAGGTAGGAGTGTCTGTTAATGAAAGATAAAGTATGCTCCACATAGCAAGAGGACATTCAACTTATAGCTTAAGACACCTCTTTTAGTGAAATACGTCACTTACAAGATTGAAATTAGCAAAGAATGGGAGAGTGAGAGGAGAGACACAAAGTTGATAAGACATGGTACCTTCACTTTCGATTGTGTCGACTGCATCATTTACCAGTCGAATGACGGTCACTATGGAGGCTTGCAGAGAGAGAAAAGGAGCAGATATATAACATATATCTGAAATATAGGCATTCAGATTTGAAAATGCTCATCCTGTTGTCGGTCAAGTGTGTCCTCATGACCGAGTAATTAATTATGGCTGCCCACTACTTTCTCTGATCTCTGCAGAGGACTACCTCACCTGATTACCTGCTGTTTTAATGTTGGGAAGAAAAAGACACACTGCCAGACAAAGAAAATTTATAAAAGCAAAGAAAGTCATGTAGGAACAAGACATTATAAAACTAACATTCTTCTGCTTCTTGCCAGTTTTGCCAGATAAAGAGCAGGTGTGTTAACACCTGTCTTTGGCAAGCACAGGAAAGAAAATGGCAAAATAATTTGTACAACTGGGGGAAAAAATTCCAGTTAATTAACTGATGATTTTAAACAATGTAACTAGCATTTCTGAAGAATTACCATTCTGTGAAGTAAAATTAAAAATTTACTCAGAGGAATCTGTCTGTAAAAAAACAAACAAAAAAAACAACAACACAAAAGCAAAATACACAACTCCTTCACAAAAGCCACAACTACCAATAAAAGTTTGGAAAGCCACCAAAACGCCTTAGCTTGTCTGTGAATGATCTGTCTCACCACTTTTTATATCTTGGAATATCTATCCCACGAATTCCTACACTCAGCAGCGGGTCACCATACGATGTCACCTCCCATTTAAAATTCTGTATACTTGGAAACATTCTCGTTTGAAAGAAACAATGAACAGCCATATAAAAAAAGACATATTACATTTTCATTTTATGGGACAATGCAGATGACGGTTTAAGTTTCAGTGACAAAATATTATCCTTTTTTTTTTTCATTCTCCTCTCATCTCCTGTCTTGTACTCTGACATATACCCATCATTGCCCTCTCTATCCACTGCTACCCACGCTGACAGTGTCTTTCGGTATTTTTATCTGATTATTATTGGTTTTATTTGTTTCGTATAAGAATATTCACAAATATTTCAAAAGCATTTTGTCCCACAGGTGAAACCCAAATGTGACGGGCTGGTTTTGCATGGATAATGGTGAGCAAAACGAATAAAAAGAAGAAAGCAACTCCTGTTGCAACCAAAAGTTAAACAAAAGCAAACTAGAGTATTCAAAGAATCATGAAGCACTTTTCTAATGGGTGTGTCTTACCATTGTCATCACAAGAATCAGACTGAAAGGAGCTCAGTGACTGGACCTCTGAGTTACTGCCTTTGTTGCTTCCTGAGAAACATGTTACTTCTTCTGCCATGTCGCCCACCTTACCTGTAGGAAAAAGTCAGGGAAGATTGTAAAGCAAGCACAACTCTGTGCAAAAACATTTATCAAGACATCATATTTAGGTAGTGCCTTCAGTGGCTCCAGTTGTAACTGATAGTGTACCTGTCCTACAGCCTGCATTAAAAAAAACAAACATCTGGGATTGTTGACTGAGCAGCAAAATACAATTTAATGTTAGTACAAAGCTTCTATAATTCATGAATAAACCTGCATAGTAAACACTGCAATGCCTCAGTAAACCAAGAGTGACTTATTCTAACTAGGAGACAAATTGTATAAAATTCACTCACACTCATCATTATCCCATGGGCTCTTGCATATGGAGTCACAGTCTGAGCGACATGGTGAGACTGGTGGAAGGTTGGGGGCCACGCTGCACACCACCACCCCTCTCCTAGTGGTTCCTGAAAGGATCCTTGGTGACTCAGGGTGAAAGGTACTCATCTCTGTATGTTCCACACTGCGTCCATCTGCCATCTTCTCTAGCGTGGAACGTGGGTCTCCTTGGAAACAGGGCGTGTATGCCATGGGTCTCACAGGGACCTGTGGAGGTCCCATCATCCCACCCCCTCCCAACATGGCAGACTCCATACCTGGCTCTGAGTACAGGTTGAGAGGGTCTCCTGAGGTGCAGTGTAAGGTCTTAAACTGAACACCATTGGCCTTGTTAAGGAGTGCTGCAGTGGCTGGGTCCTGCACCAGAGATAGATTGTTCCGCGAGTAGTTTTTCTGGAAGACCTTCTTGCGGAATGCAATGAAGAGGATGATGAGGGTGATGATGACAAAAAGTACGACAGCAATGCCAATAAGCTCCTCCCTACCAACCACAGCATGACCAGCCTGCATGTCGGGGACAACAACAGGCCTCAGGCCACAGCGCTGACCCACAAAGCCTGCCGTGCAGTTACAGTAGAAGGAGCCGTGAGTGTTAATGCAGGTGCCACCATTCTCACACTCCCCCTCTGGATTCCTGCGGTCACATTCGTTCACATCTTCCTCACAACTGCAGGATAAAAGGATGGAAATAGAATGGAAGAGACCAGTGTGAAAAGCCTGTCAATAAAGAAAAAAGTGCACAAGTATGTATCCATATGTAGCCTCACATTAATACCTTTCTCTGATGTTTGTAACCATCAACATATTATAGTGTCATTTATCTTCTAATAAAATCAGAGAGAAGAATGTGTTAAAAAGAGAAAGAAAAAAAAAGAAGAGTCATTTCACCTATAATTAAAATATATGAAAAGGGAAACATTTATGTAGGAAAAAAAATTGCTTTGAAAACTACAGACTCATCAGTTCTCAAAGATATAGTATTTGAACAACTTTCCAAACTTTGAAATTTTCCAAAAACAAAATTGTCCTAAATCGTAGACACCAGGTGACCACTTTCTAATCTGTGGTCACCCTAATCTCTACGCTGTGAGCAGAGTTACACTTAATAACCAAATGAAAGATAATGCACTAAATGTTTTATGTTTGTCTGATAACTGTTGGATTTGATCATTTGTAAACAACCTTTTTTTTTTCATCATATTGTTAATGTGACTGTTCAGTGAGCAGCAATAGACCTCTGCTACACTAGGATCTGAATGAAGAGACATTGCTAACGGGTGTAAGAATGACATTTGTACAGAGTGACTCAACTGTTCAGAATGGTGCATGCCAGGTTTGTGTGTTTTCACTCAGACTTACGTCAGGCCCCTGAAGCCTCTCCTGCAGCTGCAAAGAAATGCATTGCCAATGGGCTTACACACACCGCCGTTATGACACGGGTTGGGAACACATGCTGTTATCTCCATCTCACAGTGCCCCCCAGTGTACTGGGGTTTACAACTGCATGAGAACCCTGGGAGACAGACAAAGTGTAAGACTTCATTAAGAACAGATCACTTCTTTTAATGTACAGCACTCACTTCTATACAAACACACACACAATTTTGACCTAAAATAATATCATTTTTAGATTGAGCACTACAGGACTCATTAAAGGTGCTGGGGGCTGGCTTCGATGGAGGTGGGGAGCCACATTATTGCTCAGACTGCCCTGCAGTCATGTATATTGGTCCTCTGCCTCACTCTCCCCTCCTGGCTTTCATTTTATTGCAAACCCTTTAATCCCTCTATATACTTAGATTATTTAAAATAATACATAATTTATTTATATATACACACATATTATACAAGTAAATAGGACAAGTGTGTGTGTGTGTGTGTGTGTGTGTGGGGGGGGGGGGGGTGTAGATCCAGTACTATAGAAGACGTGACTTGTACACATCTTCACAAATATGCAGAAAAAACAGACCCAGGGGATAGCCCCACTCCCAAAAAGGAAAATATACCACCAAGTGGAATATTTCTTACCTAAAGCTGAATAAATATATCTAATATTTATTAACCCTGATTTCATAGGGGAGTGAACTACTTGGGTTGAAAACAATTTGGTAAAAGCATCCTGGGCCTAGCTACGCAACATTGATGTAGTACGTACTTAAATGGTGGGAGTGAGCAGAGTTAATGCAGAAAACTCATGCAAACATGGGAAGAAAACACACTCTAAACGGGACCAGGGACCCTTGTTGCAGAGCAAAAACAACATGCTTCAAGAGATCAACCATCATCCCTGTGGCCAAGAACAACAAGCCCTCATGCTGGAATGACTACCGGACAGTTGCACTGACTTCCTGCACACCACCCTTAGCCACATGAACAAGAAACAGGGTAACTATGTGAGACTGCTGTTTGTTGATTACACTTCAGCGTTTAACACAATAGTGCCCGGCAGACTGTTCACAAAGCTGAGGGATCTAGGACTCAACAGCCGTCTGTGTGCATGGGTGTTTAACTTCCTCACTGGCAGAACTCAGGTGGTGAGGGTGGGCAGGTGCGTCTCCGACGGCATCACCATCAACACAAGAGCGCCACAAGTGTGTGTACTCTCGCCACTGCTCTACTCCCTCTACACTTCAGACTTTATGGCCACTCAAGGCTCCAATACCATTGTGACGTTTGCTGATGACACAGTGGTGTTGGGCGCCAACTCCAACAACAGAGACTACAAGCCCATTATCATCAATGGAGTTCCAGTGGAGAGGGTACAGTCCTTCAAGTACCTTGGTGTCCACATCTCCTCAGATCTGACATGGTCTGCCCACATTCAGGTCTTGTCCAAAAAGGCTTGGCAGCGCCTGTACCACCTACAACAACTGAGGAAGTTCAGGGTTTCTCCAGGGATCCTCAGGACTTTCTAGGCACTGTGGAGAGAATCCTCACACAGAACATCACGTCCTGGTATGGAACAGCTGTGTCAAGGACATAAAAGCTCCTCAGAGAGTGATCTGTACAACATAACGTTGCTGCAGGACTGCTCTCCCCTCCCTACAGGACATTTACACCAGGAGATGCTTGTCCAGAGCAGCTCACATATTGAAGGACCTGTTCAACCCCAGCAATAAAATGTTCCAACTTCTGCAATCAGGCAGTAGGTTCTGCATCATCCGGGCAAGAACAGAGAGGTTCAAGAGGAGCTTCTACCCTCAGGTGGTAGACTAACCTAAAAGTCTGTGGTTTTTGTCCTGGGGTAATACACTAAATCCTATTTCATCTAATCCATACATGGCAGAGTGGTGTGTGTGTGTTAGAAAGAATAAAACAGCTTTATAAGTATGTTTGTGAATCTGCGAATGTGTCTTGCACTAAATGGACCAATAAATTGATCAGAAAGCTCCCAGTGTAGTAGATAAAATAAAGTCCTGTATGAATGTGTGTGAATGGGTGTAATGTAGTTTGTAGTGTGTAAATGATTTATACCAGTCTAATTTTCATCTGGGTTTCGAAACACATACACACATTTTGGGAATTTAGGTGAGTATACACATGCACAAATGCCATGTAATACTGCTAATAACTTCAGACAGGCCTTGCAAATGCACACAAAATAGTGGAAAATATAATATGTATACACAATACATTTCAGAGAATCATAACCTTTCGAATGAACTTTAAAAAAATAGACTTATCTACTTTATACATCAAAACATTATCAGATTAGTTTTAAGAAAAATGGTTAATGCACACAGCTTTGGTGAAATGGATTGGGATTTATATTTTTAGTCATACTACTTCGAGAAGCACTTTTACACTACAGCGCACGCACACACACGCACACACACACACACACACACACACACACACAATCATTCAGTGCTTCATTATATGTGCAATCACACACTCAGCGGTTGATGCATCCAGGGATAAGAGTAGTAAGGAAACTAATACCTTAATCTTTCAATGTATACTCATTGAAAGATTGAGATGTCATGAAAGACCTCTGCAGCCTTGTGTTTTCTGAGGTGACTGTGCTGTTTCATTTATTTTCTATGACTCACCACCAGCAGGTAGACTTGTACAAGTAGCTCCGTTGTGACATGGCTGCTGCAGACATGCATCAGGGTAGAGAATGCAACCCAGTTTCAGCTCTGTCAGTCCCACCACCTCTGCATACTGCGAACGTTTGTTCTGCAATGGGAGCTCATTGTTGTTCAGCATTACAGAGTCCAGGCAACCTTGGAATCCATAAAGCACCCGGGGGTCCTTCTGGAATTCCATGAGGCTACGAGAGTTTGGGGGCTGCACCTAAGAACAACAAGGGTTAGGAATTTTGAGTTAAAATGCTTGACATAGTCTGCAGGTACTCCTGTCAGCCTACATAGTAAAGCTTGTAAAAATAAAATGTATTTATTTTTAAAATTATCCTGTTTTCAAGAATTACCCAAATTACACGAGATGAAACGCCTGAACTATTTAAAAACTAAAAATCAGGTATATACTAATTTGTTTTTATATGTGTATTGATTATAGATAATTGAAAAACCTTCTGGGAAAAACCTGGTGTGGTTAGGAGAGACCATCCCACTTTGGACCTGATGCTCATTTCTAGAAATCTGGCCAATGTTCTTAAACCACACAAATGTGACTATCCAGAGTTTCAGCTTCAACTTCCTGTTATCCCCCCAAAACCACATCCACATCCACAAACTTTGTTTCCAAACCAACAAAAACGAACCAAAAATCAGCAAAAACCGATTTAAACATAACATAAAAACCACAAAGGATGAATAATATAATATGCACAGCTTCACCAAAGAGTAAAACAGTGCAATGTGGATTATTAAACATTACATCTCTCTTCTAAGTCCCTGTTAGTACATGAATTAATAACTGATCATCAATTCATTTACTTTGCCTTACAGAAATCTGGTTAAGGTTATGTTAGAATCAAGACCCCCAAGCAAACTAACTGTTAGAGTCCACAGGCTGAGAATGGGAATTGAAAGGTATCCAGTTTATTAATCAACCAAAGACCCAGACAGAGTTTTAATTCATTGAAAAGCCTCACGCTTAGCCTTGTCTACCACTGCTGGAAAACTCAAAAGCCAGTTTTATGTGTTGTTATCTATTGTCCAAATGGCACTCACTCAGATTTTCTATCTCAAATTTCAGTCTTTTTAACTTAGTGATCAGTTCAGATAAAATAATTGTGAGTGATTCAACATTCATGTAGTTACTAAAAAATAGTCTCAGATTTTCACAGATGATATCAAGCTATCACTTGACCAAGCTGTCTTAGCTAATTATAGGCCAATCTCCAACCTTCGAACAGTTGTAAAATAGCTAACTGATCACCACTAGAGCCATGGTTTACTTCAACATTTTCACTCAGTTTTCAAAGCTCATCAAAGTAGAGTAACAGCTTTACGACAGGTTACTGCAGTGGACTCATGTCTGTGTCTATCCTGCTAGACTTACAGCCTTCTTCCTGTTTAAAGGGAGTTTTTCCTTCCCACTCTCACCAAAGTGCTTGCTCGTAGGGGGTTGTCTGATTGTTGGTTCTTCTGAGGCCATGTCTATGCCCTGTCAACAATGACAAGCTCAGAGGGTAGCAGCTTGTTCTTTAAGGATAAACCACTTATTTTTGTTGGTAAATAGAGGGAAGACCTGACTGTGAAGCAAGCTGCTAGAGGTCTGTGGTTTTTACTGTCTTCAGATCAGTTACTATCTGTGAAACACAGCTAGCATTAACAGGTAAACGAGGTTCAGTGATTTAACATTGTAAGGGATGAGTTTCCGTTTGCCATCTGCCCTTGGTCAACATGTCTGGTGTAAAGGAGATGAAGTATGAAAAAGCTGTTAATAACTCCTGTAGGCAGTTATTAACCCTAGGTACTCATGAACTGACCAGTGCTCCAAAGACGATAGTTGTAGGTAGTCTCTGTACAAATGATGGTCCACGGCGTCGTTCAACATAGCTGTCATCAAGTGCCAAGCTGCTGAAGTTGCGATTCAGTTCAAGTGCCATTGTGTGCCAGCTCCCATCATTGATACGACGACCCGAGATGCCCAGCATGTCAGGGCTGTCATCATTTCCACCAAGGCCACAAGCCAACTGGAACCACAGCTTCCCATCCTCCAACTGCATGGAGAGACACACACACACACACACACACACACACACACACAGTCTTTGAAACATCAAAGCACATAAATGTAGTGTTACATAAAAAAAAAAAACATTCTGCAAAAAATTTAACTGTAAGAAAAAACATAGATGTTGGTGATGACAGCTTCAAGATGCCTCCTGTATCGTGAGAAACTAATCGCATGCATTGCTCAGGTGTGATTTTGGTCCATCCTTCCACACAAATGGTCTTCAAATCCTAAACGCTCTTACTATGAGCACAAGCTTTAGGTCTTTCCATAGATTTTCAGTTGGATTCAGGCCAGATAATTGGCCGGGCCATTCTAGCAGCTTTGTTTTCTTTCTCTGAAACCAATTTTGAGTTTCTTTGGCCGTGTGTTTGGGATCATTGTCTTACTGAAGCGTCTACCATTGTCATCCTGGTACATGGCAGTAAATGTTTTTAAATTAAGAATATCCCTATACATTTTTCCATTCATCCTTTCTTCAATTATTTGAAGAGTGCCAGTACTGTTTGCTAAAAAACAGCCCCATAACATGATATTAACACCTCCAAACTTTAATGTTGATATGGTGCTTTTGATTGATGTGCAGTGCCTTTTGACCTTGTGTGTATTATGGCCTAGTGTGTATTAAGGCATTCAAAGAGTGCCATTTTGGTTTCATTGGACCAGACTGTGAAATCCTCCCAGTATTTCACAGGCTTGCCTAAATTTTGTTCAGCAAACTTTAAATGCCCTTCATTTAAAGTTTAGGCCTATAAAGTGTATGGCCTTGTTTAGAAATTCTGCTGTAATCAATTCCATCAGTATGTTTTCCAACAATAACGTGGCAAAGGTCTTAAGAGAGCTCATTGGTTTTACTCAACATTAGATGCTCTTTGTGTGAAACCTTGGTAATGAGGCACTACTTTTATAGGCCATCAATGAGGACTGAAGCTACTGATATTAATTTGCACTAAGTGGCAGGATTGTTTTCCAGTTATTGATAGATTTCAGCTACTGTCATGACCTTCCATGCATTTTAGCACCTCCCTTTTTTCATCTATTCAATACTCCTTCCCTGTGTAGTTTCTCATTATTACACAAACTAAATTTGTGAACATCTATGGTTTGACTTTGCATGTGTGGATTGGATGGGTTGTATACATAGTGACGAGAAGTAGTAATCTCATAATAATAAGGTAGTATTGATTAATGCAACATGTGAATATTCTTTTTTGAAGGTAAAACTGAAGGTAACACACTATATTTAATGGAGTGGCTTATTATCATTAAACAAGGGTGACAGTTTCTGTATAATAACTTGGAATCAAAGTTGCAAAATGCAAACCTACTATTAAGAGCCTACTAGATTCTTTGTGAGAAGAGTGTCAAGCCCTTCACAGAGACGGGCCCAAATGCCAGACACAGACACACACTGAAGGCCATCACCATGGTAACTCATTGACTTCACTGCTGACAGAAGTGCAAGCCAATGAGAATGAAAGAGTTGATTCATTTGAAAGTTATCATTTCATTGGTTAATCATAATTTCCTCTCTTTCTCTGCCTTTGCTATTGGCTGAGATTTTTTATGTTACCTCACATCACATGCTTATCTCTCTTCCAGTTTAATGGTTATTCACTATATTGCTCAAAGTATTCACTCACCCATCCAAATCATAGATCCAGGTGTTTGAGTTACATTCATGGCCACAGGTGTATACAACCAAGCACCTAGGTATGCAGATTAATTGACAAATTTTTGTGAAATAATGGATCAATAGCGTGCAGAGTTTGCAAACTTTCTGCAGAGCCAATTTCTACAGTCCTCCAAACTTCTTGTGGCCTTCGGATTAGCTCAAGAACAGTGTGTCAAGATCTCCATGGGCTGCATCCAACATTACATCAGATACAGAATCGTTAACGATGCAACCACTAGACCAGGGGTGGGCAATCTCAGTCCACAAGGGCCGGTGTCCCATGTGTCCTCGAACCAACACAGCTGATTTAAATGGCTAAATTAGCTCCTCAACATGTCCTGAAGTTCTCCAGAGGCCTGGTAACGAACTAATCATGTGATTCAGGTGTGTTGACCCAAGGTGAGATCTAAAACCTGCAGGGACACCGGCCCTCGAGGACTGAGATTGCCCACCCCTGCACTAGACAGTGGAGAGGTGTTCTTTAGAGTAATGAATCACACTTCTCTGTCTGGCAATCAAATGAATGAGTTTGGATTGCCCGGAGAACCGTAATTGTCTGACTGCACTGTGGCAAGTGTAAAGTTTGGGGAGGGATTGTGGTGTGGTGTGGATGTTTTTAAGGGGTTGGGCTCAGTCACTTCGTTTTTGTGAGAACAGTTTGTCAGTGTGCAGCTATCACATTACTACTACATGTGCCCAGCTACTATATTAGGTACACCTGCATACCTTGCAAATTTATTTGGCATATCTGTGGCTGGCTGTTTTCTGTGGCTGGCTAAATGCATGATCCCTCTGTGTGCCTATTAAAATGGTTGATCACAGTTTTTTTTTTTTTTCAGGTTTTGTAGCCTTTACCACTAAAATTTTAGTAGGAAGCCACATACCAAGTCCAGTACTAGCAGCAATCCCACTGCAGTTTGGACTTGACTAATCCAAATACACATGAACCACTGTTCATCTTTAATGGTAATAATGACTCATAACTTCTTAAAGTTTGCTTTAATAGGCTCTCAACATGGAATTAGAAAGAAATATCAGGTTTTGTAGTCCTGTTTCCTGGTTATTACACAGAAACTACCAAATGTTTTTATAGGTTATAGGTCACACCATTCACATATTAGTTACAATGTTACCTTCAAAATAATTCCAGGGTTATATTATAATAATAGTGTAATATGTTAAAGCATCAACCAATATTACCTTATTATTACAAAAATACTACCACAAAGCAGTATAGAAAAATTCTCTATTGTTAGCAAAATATAACTATACTATTGCTAACTGGTTTTGCCCCATACTCATGTTTTTTTCCCCACAATATTAGTTCCTATTTTGGTACAATTATTACCCAGTTACATGAATTTCAATGTAATATTACACAGCTATACCTGTGTGTCAATAATATGTATCAACGGTAGTTGGCTACTACATGGGTATTAATTTGGTAATTAAGTGGTATTAATGTGCTATTTCCATATTATTGCTTTCTTATTTCGACCTTAATTTACCACCTTATTTCTGAGTCATAATTTAAAGCCCTATCACTGAAATATCGACTTATAATATAAACTGCTCCATCATGTTTTGCTGCTTGGTTATTTCATTCATAGATGGATCAGAACTATACTAACATTCACATCAGTTGGGCTATACATTGACATTGTCGTGTTGACTGCAAACTCATGAGGATAAAATGAAGATAAAATAGTCTGTCTTTAACAGTCAGATATTGCATTGGTCTCTAATTAAAAGAATGCAACATTCCTGGTTCAAAGTTGTGTAGCAATCTGTAACCTCAGTTGAACCATTTTGTTTATAATAGAGAGAAGTAGCAGTGGAGATAAAGTTGCTGAGAGTTCTGCAATCCTATGAGCTAGCTGTCGCTCTGGATCAATTGCTAAAGTGTGGTATTAGCACCTAGTAGTCGTACAGGTAGTGCAGGGGTCTTTTGTCCTTATAGTGCGGCTCCGCGTGGTTTGGGAAAATAAATTAGAAGTATTTAGCTGAAGTGTATTTTATTTCTGTTAGTTATTTTTTTAACTTGTAGTTCTAAATTGGAAGATTGTTGTGACATTGTAATATAAAAATAAAATGATATTTTATTATTTTTTCATCGCTCAAAATAAGCGTCACACTCGCGGAAGCCGGTGTACCCGCCGAAACGCCGTGCATTTATCAAGACTTTCAACCCCAGGTAGGCCAGTTATGGATCTTCGGGTCCACATTGTCAGCAGCTATTCTCCACCGTGAGAATGTTAAAAACAAACACCGCTCACGCCTCACAGATGGCAGCTTACAGTCCTGCGTAAAGATGAAAGTACAGCCCCATTGTAAACATATCACGGCAGACCCGACGATGTTTCCATGAACATGCTTTTCAGCATCTCTTTATTGACCAATTTTCACACACTGTTGCTGTACGCATACAGCCGGCTGTAGCTTTTCAGCTCACAGCCCGACATATACCAACAACAGCATAGATAGCACAGACGTTAAGGTGGCGAGTCGTGATTGTGGGTGCTGCTCTGGTGCGTCCGCCTCCCCTGCAGCAGTGCTGCAGACCACACCCGGCCACACACATTAACCAGGTAAAATACATATTTAGGCAGGATTTTGCAAATATTTATTTTTAATTTTTTAGCAGCATAGTGCTTTTTTTTCAATTATTTTTTAAAAGTCAGGTCAAGGCTCCAAAAGCCCAAAGGCGATATAAGGGTGGCGGCTCACAACAGTTTTTGTTTGCTACATGGATCATTTTAGTTCAGCTGGGTGTCTTTCCTTTTGTTAGATTTCTTTAAGAGTTCAAAATGTCTTAATTACATAAATAAAATGTAATTTTCTCTGTAGCACTTCATGGATTTCATAAGCAACACACCTTAGTTGTTTCACACAAAGCATTAAAGTAAAAAACAATATATACAGTATTATCTTAATTTTAGATGTCAAAAAGTATTTGCGGCTCCCAGTGTTTCTGTTTTGTGTGGAAACAGGGTCCAAATGGCTCTTTGGGTCTTAACGGTTGCTGACCCCTGAGGTTGTGACACCATCAGTTGGATTGACCTGCCATTAGAGGTCAAGCCACAAGCTCCTGTAACTCTTTAAGGGTGATGTTTAGATGTTTGAGATGATGCCATAACTTGTGGTGGCATTTGTGATTGATGACTGTTTAGGGTACATTCCAAAGTGGTGCTGTCACAACTTTCTGCTGCATTTCGAAGCAATGCCATGATGCAGCCTTTTGTACCATGAACTGCTACAAGATGTTTAGTGATGATACCATGAGTTGCCATGGCTGTTTGGGAGTGTTTGAGGCTGAAGTCATGATCTAGTGAGTTTTCAGTGTCACTCTGTCTCTGTTAAAACAGAGACAAAGTTTCAGTTTTCAGTAGACTTAAACTGTTCGCCTCTCTTCCGAATACTTCTGAAATATTTGCGGGATGTTTTATGCAAAGTTTTCATATTATATATCCTTAAAAACAGAAGTGAAATTAGCGCTAACAAAAAAACATGCAAAAAGGAAAAAAAGAGTGTAGAGCCACTGTGACGTTGCACACCGCCATCTTCATGTATCTTATCTTACACTCTTGCTCTGCTTTTAGATTGTTTTAAATTTTCATTTATTTAATCAAATAATTAATTAATCTAATGATTTATTCTCTTCAGTTTATTTTTATCTTCTTATTATGACACGTTATTTATTTGGCTTGTCAATCACCTGTGAAACACTTTGACCTGGACTTAACTGCATGACAGGTTCTAAACACAGATAAGATTATAGCAGCTAAGGTAAACATGACAAACATACATTAAAAAATAGCTTAAATAGGTGGAATGGCGTGCTGCTCAGTAAAATAAAATACAATATGAACAGACTTTTTTAAGTTTTAAGTAAAAACAAAACTGAATTTAATACAAAAAAGTAAAATTAGTTTAAATCAATTTGAACAAAAACAAAGTGATAATATGAACAAATAAAACATAAGCATAGGAAAACTCAATTTAAAAGAGTTTACTAAATGTAGTAAGACTAGACTATTTTAACGACTCAAGAGCTCAGTAGCATAAGATTTAGGCTTCTGTTAATGATATGATATGCTATGATATGACATGATGGGTTACTTTTCAACAAATGACTATCAATAAAATGTCCTTTGCAGTGGTGGAAACACTACAGTAATATGTGTGAATGTACCTTAAGCACAGTGCAGGGCTCAGTGTGTGTGTACATGATAATTCCTTGGCTCTGCAGTGTTCTGATCCTCAGGCTCAGTTTCAACTCTGTTTGCAGCTGGCCAGAGAGTCTGTACTTGATGTAGCTGTTACCTGAGAAACTCAAAGATGAATGTCCTGCACCAAAAATAACAACAACAAATGTTAGACATTACTCTAGAGTTACATTACAGTTAGTTTTTACTTGTTGTTCTTGCATTTTTTAGTTTCATGCTGACTTTGGATTGTTTCTCTTTTGCTGACATATGTACCTGCACACTCTCCAAGTTTGCCTTGTGGACACTGGCATGCATAACGCCCTCTATTGGCCTCTATTGAAACACACTGCATGTCTGGTGGACAGGGTTGGTCCTCGCATTGTTCTGACAGGACAGAACAGCTGTCATCTGTCATACATACACACATGCACACAAAACACAGGGACAGAAAGTAAGAAACTATTGAGAAACGATCCCAATGAAACACAGTAAGAAACAATAGAAGAAACAAAGACAGCAAGGGGAGTTTAGCAAGTACCCAACTCACTCCACTTAACCTAAGCTGCAGTGCAACTGGATAAAATTACTTTAATTTACTTTACCAGTCACAAAGTGCTATACACAAAAAAGGTATCTTACATGTAGTCTAAGGCAAGACTGCAAAGAAAAACAATTCTGATTTACCATTGCATGTACAGCGTGAGGTCCGGTGAAAGCGAGGTGAGACAAAGCTGACCCGTGGGTTACTATATGTAGCGAGATTGTGTGAATCCAAGACAATGCTCTGTTCGCACTGAGCCCCACGACAGTCTAATCCAGAACAGTTCTTATCCAGGATAGCTGATACTCTAAGCACTTCCTCCAGGTTTCGCCGTGATGCACTTAGTTTTTGGGTGAGGTAGGCTGCCTTATAGTATCCACCACCTGCTTTTTCCATGGTGATGAGCATATCCAGCTGTTGCGTCCCTCCAACTGGCTGCAAACTTAGCAAATGCAGTGAGTCCTGCTGTTGAGTAGCAGCACACTGCTGGAGCACATTTAACATGCTTTTCAAGTACAACGCCACAAAGTCTTGTGGTGCCACTCTCTCAAAACGCACTGTCACTGCTTCACGCAACATGTCTGGTGTTGCCTGCTCCACATGCACACTTACGGGTACAGGAACAGCAAAGCGGCCATCACTGACACTAGCATTAAGAAAGTACCTGCCTGCATCCAAACCACCCAGGGCTATGATCTTTCCATCATGAGGACTAATCTTAAAGAGACTACGTTGAGCTGAAGGAGCGTGACCAAAAGTCAAAACATCATAAGGGTCAGCATCGGTGGCATGTAGCTGACCAATCACACCACCAGGAAATTCATCCTCCATAGTAACAATATGAATGTCCAGTGGTACTGCTACTGGTCGATGGAGGCTCTCCTCAATCACCCTGATTGTGAGTATGGAGGAGGATGACAAAGGAGGCTTCCCCGAATCTGTCACCTGCAGGAAAAGTCAGATCAGAAGTCAGAAGTAGAAAAACAACCAATGAAAAATATTAAAAGTATAAACTAGATTAAAAGATATTTGAAATATGCAACCTTTCTTTTACTTTAGCTTTTTTAAATGAGGATATTTCAAAAATATATTTTTTGACATTTCTACCTTTTTAACAATAGCAGTAGACATATAGACAAAAGACAGAAAAGGCTATCAAAATAATTCACCACTAGAATGTACCTCAGCCAACAGGCTCTAACATTTTAAATACCATTTCGACAAACATGAATATATACCATTTTAATTGCTGCTTTAATTTTTTTTTTTTAGCAAGGTACAACATTTTTTTAAACTGAAGAATGTAGAACTTGCTGAGCAGCAGGCATTGTGGCCAAATTGTGACACAGCAATGGTAGATACATGCTTCGCTAAAGTTTGCTGAACTTAAAACCAGTGTTGGGCAAGTTACTTTGAAAAAGTAATTAATTACAGTTACTAGTTACTTCTTCAAAAAAAGTAACTGAGTTACAATATTCTAAAAGTAATTAATTACTTGAAAATAACTATTGCGTTACTTTAAATAAAATGTTTAACCCTCTGGGGTCCAGGGTATAATTGCCCATTTTTAACTGCTTTTGATTTTCCCTCTACATTTCACCTTTAAAAGCTTTGCCTTGTTTGGTATCATCCTTTTCAGCACGACCTAACGTGTCTGAATTTACAGTTATGTTTTCATTTTGACATGCTGTACTAACACAATTGATCTAAAATCAGACAAAAAACATAAAATCCGAGTAGAAAAAGTTATATTTTTTTTTCTCATAATTTTATTGAGAGACAAGTGTACAGTGGTTTACAATGACAATACAATCTGTTCCCCTCACATATTTTTTAGTTTTTCTTACATGAACAGATACGATAACACACACACACACACAGGCACACCCACACACACACTTAAATAAACAAACAAAACAAAACCTAATAAGAAACCCAAAACAAACACAAACAACAAACCCCAAAACACACACACACAAAAAAAAAGGGGGGGGGAAGAGATATGATATTAATCAGCTGGTAGAGCGTGTAATGACTTGCAATAGTCTACGAAGGGGCCCCAGATACGATAAAATTCTCTGTATTTGCCCTTCGCCACAAGGCCTATCTTTTGCAATTTAAGAAATGACATCACATCTCTAAACCAAAAAGAAACTGAAGGTGGCTTTGAAGATTTCCAAAGGAGTAAGATGCAACGTCTAGCCAAAAGTGATGTAAAGGCTAAAATTTTGAAGTGTGTAGGGTCGGTTAGACCAGTGTTGACTGGAAGCCCAAAAACAGCTAGAAAAGGGTCCATGCAGATTTGGGTCCCAAGAGCCTTGGAAAGAATAACTGAATACCGACTCCAGAAGCCATGGAGTCTTGGGCACAGAAAGAACATATGGCCTAGGTCACATGGGGTGGCATGACATCTCTCACACTGATCCATCACTTGTGGGTAAATCTCAGACAGACGAGACTTTGAATAGTAAACCCTGTACAACACCTTGAACTGGATAAGTTGTAACCTGGCACAGGACGTACTATAACGGACATTGGATACTGCCTTCTCCCATTGCTGATCCGAAAAAATTACTCCTAACTCCCGCTCCCAAGCCCCCCTAATTTTAGCAACTGAATGGACATTTAAATCCATAAGTTGTTTATATATTAAAGATATAATTGACTTCTTATTGGGTTTAAGGGATAAGAATTCCTCCCACGGTTGGACATTTGGAAGAAGAGGGTAGGAGGGGAAGAGAGCAGAAGTGCAATGCCGTGCCTGAAAATAACGGAATAGATTGGTAGCCGGAAGATTTGTTTCTGAACACAGGTCTAAAAAAGTTAAGAAAGTACCATCTTTATAGAGATCCTTAAACGTATTAATACCATGACGCTTCCACTGTACATAGGTACCATCAATGAGGCCAGGAGTAAACAGATGGTTCTGCGTGATGGGCATGTGTACTGACGCAGAGATGTACTTAAAATGACTCCTGAATTGTGACCAGACCCTTAGACTAGACTGTACCACGGGATTTTGGGTGAAATGAGAAGGCTTAAGTGGTAGTGGAGAGAACAATAAAGCTTCTAAGGATGAGGAAGTGCACGACAGGCGTTCCAGTTTGCACCACAGCAGTTCTTGAGATTCAAGCCAATGGGTCAATTTGTGAACATGAGAGGACCAATAGTAAAATAAAAAGTTAGGCAAGGCAAGACCACCATCAAATGTCAGTCTCTGTAATAATGATTTCCTCACCCTGGGGTGTTTCCCTCCCCACAAAAACGATGTAACTAGCTGGTCTAACTTTTTGAAAAAAGCTTTAGGTAAAAATATAGGAATACTCTGAAATAACAATCGAGGCAAAATGTTCATCTTTACAGCATTGATCCGACCAATTAGGGACAAAGGTAGCGATTTCCATCTCTGAAAATCCGATTGAATTTGAGTCATTAAAGGGGAGAAATTGGAAGAGTACAGAGAAGACAAAGTACGAGTCACGTTAACTCCCAAATACTTAAAGCCGGCAGGGCTAAGTCTAAAAGGAATGTCAGATTGTTTAAGTGTAAGACTCAAAGAATTTATGGGGAAACATTCACTTTTAAGAAGATTTATTTTGTAACCTGACAGAGAGCCGAACTTGTTTAATAGAGACACAATCGATGGTATGCTAGATAAGGGATCAGAAACATATAGAAGCAGGTCATCTGCATATAAAGACAATTTTACGTCAAGGCCTGACTGGGAAATACCACGAAAATGAGGAAGAGCCTTCAAAGCTATAGATAGGGGTTCAATTACAATAGCAAAAAGTAGGGGGGACAGGGGGCAACCCTGTCTCGTGCCGCATGACAATGAGAAGTAGCCAGAGGAAACACCATTCGTATAGACACTGGCTTGGGGTGCCTTGTACAACAGTCGAATCCATGAAATGAATCTGTCCTTGAAACCAAATCTTTGCAAGACCGCAAAGAGAAAGCTCCACTCCACACGATCGAAAGCTTTCTCAGCATCAAGTGAGATAACTACTTCTGAATTAGTGGTCGAGTGTTGGGAAAGAATGACATTCAAAAGCGTGCGGACATTAAAGAACAGCTGGCGGCCTTTAATAAAGCCATTCTGTTCATCTGAAATAATAGTAGGAAGAACCTTTTCAAGGCGAATTGCTAAAATTTTAGCCAAGACTTTAACATCAACATTCAGCAGTGAAATAGGCCTATACGAGGTGCAAGACGTAGGATCCTTACCCTTCTTTAAGAGAACAGTAATTAGTGCTTGAGACAATGTAGGGGGCAATAGACCACGTTCAAAAGATTCATTATACACTGAAAGAAGTAGTGGGGCTAACTTGTCTACAAATGTTTTTAAAAATTCAACTGAAAACCCATCAGGTCCTGGTGCCTTACTATTGTGCATGGTCTTGATTGCATGCACAATTTCATCCAACCTAAAAGGGGCATCTAATTGTTCAGCTATAACAGGATCGACAGTGGGCATTATAAGACCGTTAAAAAAGGAATCCATCTCAGAGCCGTCAGCAGCAGATTCAGATTCATATAGGGAGGAATAATACGTCTTAAACACCTCGTTGACTTCCTTTGAATCAGAGACCAAGTTGCCTGCCGCATCTTTAATGTGAGAAATTAATCGAGAAGAGGCCTGACGTTTTAACTGATGGGCCAAAAGCCTTCTGGGCTTATCACCATGTTCATAATAAGTCGCACGCGCACGAAGTAAGAGACGTTCAGCATCTGCCGTAGAAAGTAAATCAAATTCGGTCTGCAAGTCAAGTCGTCTTTTATGCAAATCAGGAGTGGGACTGTCAACAACCTGTCTATCTATGTCACAAGTCAAGTCAAGTGGCTTTGTGGCTTTTAGTGGAATGGGCAGAGAAAGAAATTATTTGCCCACGCACATATGCCTTAAGAGATTCCCAAAGTAATGACCTCGTAACAGTATCGCTGTCGTTAAACACCATAAATTCATCAATTGCGGATTTGATAAAGGTAACAAACCCCTCATCCGAAAGCAACAAAGAGTTAAATCTCCAGGGTGAGGAAAAAGAGGACTGGGCTATGAGCTTGATGTCAACGGTAAGTGGTGCGTGATCGGAAATGACAATAGGATGATATGTAGATGACAGTACTTTTGGAATAAGGGAACCGTCCACAAAAAAATAATCAATCCGCGAAAAGGACTGATGTACCTGAGAAACGAAAGAGTACGCTCTGGTAGTAGGGTTAGAAAACCTCCAGGGATCTACAAAACCATTCTGAGACATAAACTCTGAAATAGACTTGGACATAGAGGATTGGGTCAGGGTCCGAGGATTCGAGCGATCTAAGGCAGGATCAATAACACAGTTTAAGTCACCACCCAATATCAAAAGATGAGTATCAAGGGAAGGGAGACTACTCAAAAGTGCATCTGTAAAACCTGGATTATCAAAATTTGGCGCATACACATTGACTAAGAGGACGGGTACATTGTACATGGTGCCTACAACAACCAAATATCTCCCGTTTTTGTCAGCTTTAATCTCAGAGGCTGTAAACTGTACCCTTCTGTTTATTAAGATCGCCACCCCCCTGGCTTTTGAATTAAACATTGAATGGAAAGTATGACCTACCCATGGGCACCTGAGCCTAAGATGATCCCGATTTCGCAAATGGGTCTCTTGCAAAAACATTACATCACTCTTTAAACGTTTAAGATGCGAGAATATTTTAGATCGTTTAATTGGGCTATTCATACCTTTGACATTCCAAGTTAAAAATCTAATACCACAATTGCCTAAGGACTGACCTCATTGCAGAAAGATAAAAGAGAAAATACTTATTTCTTCACCCCCAAAGAAAGAACAAGTGGGAAAAACACACTCACACAAACACACAAACGCAAACCCACAACAACAGAAGTACAGCTTCAGAATAAAAATAATAATAACACGTCAAACACACCCTCCCGCCTCCCCCCTGCACAGCAAAAGCCCCCATCCCCAAACGATGGAGACGGCAGTGCACGCTCCCACCCGGAGCAATCTAAACAAAAACGCTCCCGACTACGAAACGAACCGTGTCAAACCAAAGCTCCAACAGAGTCATTTCTCAATAGATTAAAAGGCACAAATAAAATAAAAATAACCCAATTATATTTTACTATTAGACAGGTAAAACAAAACAAGTGTTTGGCAGAGTAACAAACTTAGCTTACCACAATGATGTTTGGATTTGGATCATGCGCTATTTCAAACAAACAAACATTGTCCCGCTATATTTTTTATCGCGTGGTTATTGTCTTAATATATTCCTTGGCCTCATCTGGCGAGACGAAGTCGCGCTGCATTCCTTGATAAGTGGAATCTTGCCGGATAGAGGATCCCAAATCGGACTCCCTGGATGCCGTGAAGCTGGCGACGGACCTCATTGAAAGCCGCACGGGCCCGCGCTGTCTTAGCGGTGTGGTCGGGGAACACAGAAATGGTCATATTATTTATCTGCACCCTCTGCAGCTCCCTGGCCTTCTGGAGAATCCTAGCACAGTCCGCGTAATAGTGCAGCTTCACAACCATAGCACGGGGGCGTTCACCGGTGTTAGGTTTGGGGGCCAAAGTTCGGTGGACTCTGTCTACAAGCGGCTCCTTCCCAAGCTGAAATGCCTCCATCAACAGCACGGACACATCTGTAGCGGACAGGACGTTCTCCTCTGGCACGCCAACAATGCGTATATTATTGCGGCGAGACCTGGACTCCAAATCCTCGCATTTATTCTCCAATTTGGCCAACTCCTTTGACATCGCATCCACTTTGGCTTGGAGGTGGACAATATCATCCGTGCATGTGGAGAGAGACTGTTCCATCTCCGTAACTGTGCTCCTGAGGCCAGCGAATTCCTGCCGCATGGTAGTTATATCTGAGGAAAGGTCCGTTTTTAGTTGCTGTATGTCGGACCTGATAGACGTGAGATTCTCCGCAAACGCTGCCGTCAGTTCCTTTTTAAACAGTGCTGAAATTTCTTCACGAAGTTCAGAGAGGAGTTCAGCCTTCGTGAATTTTTCCGTATCGACGAGCGGCGTGTCGGGTGACCCAGGCAGTGGCGAAGTTTTACCACGAGGCGGGGATGCAGTTTTAGCAGCAGGCCGCAAGTTCTGCTGAGAGGTGCTTGCGCTCTTATTAACCTTACGCGACATTGTAAACACAAAAAGCAAAAACAGTCTTGTCTCGGAACTATACAAAAAGAAAAAACCCGTCAAAATGTGCCTGGAAATGCTAGATAATAACTAGACTCTGCAGGAGCTACGCTCGGTGCGACCTACGCCATAGTCACCTAAACCGGAAGTCCCGAAAAAGTTATATTTTTACTGTAACAACAACAAACATGTTTAATGAACCATATTTCATAACTTTAAATGCAAATATAAATTGCCAATTTTAAAATCATATGCACACATTTTGCAAACAACAAAGCTATTTGCAGGCATTTACCTTTTACCCCTTTTTTAAATAACCACTTCAAACTATTTACATAACCATCAGCTGTTCTGCATTCAATAAGATGCCACACAAATTATTTCTGTCCACTATAAAGGAGAACATCACAGCCTGATACCTGCAGGTCTGACAGCAGCAGGTGTATCACTCCTATTCTCTACCTGGAGACAGCAGTCGCCTCAATGTTCTGACACACAACACAAAACTATCCACAACACTACACACTAACTACAAAAGACAACACATTAACTACACACTCCAAACATGCTAAATGTTACAAATTTCTCACATCTCAAAACTCGCACTCTCTCTTTTTCTGCTGTCTTTCTCTCTCTCTTTCTCGCCGTCACTCCTAAAACTTCCCCCTCTTCCTAAACAGCCAAATGTCATGTTGCCATATCAGGGCTCGCAAAATTTCAAAATCCCTGGTAGCCCTTCGAATAAAAAAGATAGCAATTTTTTGATTGATGTTTTGTTTGGTTCTAATGGGGGCCTTTCTTAAAATTACTGGTCCCAGTAACAAAGGCGCTTGTCGACTCTGAAATCGAGGGAAAACCAACAACACACCCGGCAGAACATTATGTTATTTACACGGGTGCATATAAGTGGTCCGCATGTGCGCATTCGCTGTCAAAATAAAAGACGCGCACCAGATAAGAAGTTGCAACGCAAGTTTGCGTCCATATAAAAGGCAGTGTTTTTGTCCGCTAGAGTGGGATTTTCATGGCACATTCGGCACCAAATCTCTGTGCATTCATCATTTGTTTGAAGCCAGCTCACCTCCTGCAACCACTTTTCCGAGAATACGCGCTTCTTTTGTGGTTCGGACTCCTTCTGACATTTCTTTGGAGGTGGAGGAACACCAAAGTAATTGCTTAAAGGAGCTTGCTTCTTCGACATCTTTAAGAGTTCTAAACAAATGTCTGTCCTCCTCCAGAAAATCCTATGTACGCAAATATGCGTTGCAACTTCTTATCTTGTGCACGTTTTTTATTTTGACAGCGAATGCGCACCTGCGGACCACTTACTGTATGTGCACCCCTGGTTATATAGCTCGTCATATTGCAGCCACAGAAATTCATTTGTCCATGAAACCATAAAGCTGCACTTTCTTTTTGCCTTATAGTCTGATTTGTCATAACTTTTCCGTTTTGTGGTAATCTTTTCTTTGGCTGTCACTTCTTCACCCTGACCTGTCTTATTTGGCTCAGCAGAACTAAAATATATATCCTGCTGCTTTTACACACGCACTCACATAACGCTCAGCGATTCTCTGCACGATCAACCTCTCACATGTTTAAGCTTGCTGCGGGAGATTTCACTTAGTAGTTAGTAAGCTAACGATTAATAAGACGATGTCAGAGGAATTGGTGCACAAATTATCATCACTCACCAATCAGTGCTGTCACTCTCTATACACAGTTCGCGCGATTGCAAAGTGAAAGCAAAAAACAAGCACAAATTCAAACGTGATTTCAATATGTCACATATTGACAGTGGCTCACCGATGCCAATGATATAATTACCCAGCTACATTTCCGAAAGAATGCAAAAGCATTGACATATATTTTTCCTTCCTATGATAGCCCGACGGGCAGGGCAGAGATAGATTTTGGTAGCCCGACTGGAAAAATCGCTATCCCCGGGACGTCGGGCTAGCGATTTTGTGAGCCCTGCATATCATTTTTGATTGGTCGGCATGGTGCATTTTTCCACCAAGACCAAAGGGCTTGCGCTGTCCTTAGACGTTAAACGTGACAAAATTATTCAGGAAAAAACGCTGTGTATATATTGTTTATCATGACTCTGGTTTTACGTGGCCTATCAATGCAATTTAAAAACTGGTATATATCACCTTGTTGCTTTGTCATCTTGAAGTAGTCATGTGATTGGCTTACCATGACTACTTTATTCTTCCTCAGTCAAACAGCAGCACTCATGCAATTGTTTTGTCCCCTTAGTTCCAGGTGTTGTGCCAAAAAGTGATTGTTGAGCAGACAGTGATTGCCATCTGCGGGAGCACTCGCAGCTGCTTAAATCTGTAGCGTACAGATTACTTACGTAGACAGCTACTTCCGTGCAACTGATATAAGGTGCGGTAAGCTGAACAGAGCTTCAACCGTCTGTTTGCTGAAAAATAGTAACGCGACCGCACCTTATTTTCTTCTTCGTAACGGTAACGGCGTTGTAACGATAGAAATTGTAATAGTTAGATTACTCATTACTGAAAAACGCGGTTTTTCAGTAATTACAGTAATTGTAACGCTGTTATTTCCATCACTGCTTAAAACTTAAAACACTATCTTTTACAATAGTATGACAGTAGAGAAGAATGACTGAAAAAACTTTGTGTGGTGTAAACAACAATTTGACTCTACCTGTATCTGAATTACATATTCTGTTGCCAGGTCCCTTCTGAATACTTGATTGGCTACTAGTGTCCCATCTTTTTCCAATACAAACTCCCTCCCTTCATTTCCCAATAAGATACGGAAGTCGAAGGGTGGGCCATTTTGAGAGGAGTCCTCATCAATGACTGACAACTGCAGGATACTGGTACCAATTGGCTTGTTTTCCTGGTCAAGGGAAGCCAAGACGATGAATCATTATATGCATTTCACGTTCAGTCATAATTCCTAAACTGAATTTAAATCTTATTAAAATTAAAATTAAATGAAAAATACACATCTGAAAAAGAATCTACAGGAGTGTAATCAACATTCCGGCAGAATAAAACAAATGTATAGTCTTTTAATAGACTATTTCAGGTTCAAGGGTCATTCATAATGTCATTCTTCATGAGAAACATGACAAAATAAAATGAAGTAGGTATCTGTGCTCATAACAGTTATAAATAGAGATGAGAATTTTTTTTATATGCTTGGCCTGTGTTGCAATATCAGATTTCACAGCAACTGTAAGCTTTCCTTTTTTTCACTGACTAATTTTTAGAGATGCTGATATAGGGAAGGGGACAGGCGTACTTAAAGCACTGACTTAGGAATTTAAGTACTATAGTTCACCTGAATTATTACATGATATTGTTATATTTGGGTTCAACTGAAGATTGTGAGGATTATTAAGATTACCTGTATGACAGCAGAGAGGTTGGCCGGTGAAAAGGTGGGTGGATTATCATTGATGTCAGAAATGTCTATGTTTACCATCACAGTGGAGGACATGGCAGGGGTTCCACTATCCAAAGCTCTTATGGCAAGTGAGTAGCTGGGAACCTACAAGGAAAGAGACAACAGAAGATATCCAGACAAATCAGGAATGAAGCATTGGCGCCTAATGGTGAAGCCAGAAAATCTACTTTTGTAGCAGCACAGTGAAGTTTTCATTTTTCATTCAGCTAGTTTCAAATTCCCAAACTTTCAATGGAATTCAAATCTGGCCTTTTCTTCTTGACTATAAGTGTCTTTTCCTCTACTTTTTGAGCCATGCCTAGGTATAACTACATTCAGGCACATGAGCAGATTTGGACACATTCACAGATTTCACACCAAAAGAAAATCTATTATTCAACATTTTTTTTAATATGAATTTATTTATTTGTACTCGATCAGGAAATCACTCAACCCATTTTTGGCTGGACTTGAAGGTGCTCATTTTTATCCCCACTGCTTCATACTCAGCTAAAAACTGTTCCCGTGCAAGCTCGATGAAGCCAACAGAACACATAATCTACAAAAACCAATAATGAAATAAAAATAATGAAAAACAAAATTCCACTATAGAAGGTGTGACTATTGGATTGAGTAGATCCTGAACGTGTTCGTTCCACCACCTGACTAAATCCCCTGTCGAGGTCAGCACCGCTGTACACAGTGTGTTTAGAATACTGCTTCCCCCTTCTGAGTTGTCAGACGATTTGCTAGAACCGCTTTGAAGGCAACCAAGAGTCTCCAAACTCCTGCCACACCAGAGTTTTTCCATCAGCCACTAGCACAGCTGCACTCCCCTGAGTCTGCCAGTACCTGTCTGCTGCCTCTGAAGTCCCACAGGCCTGCTAAGACTCCTTCATGATTAGACTCCTTCAGGACTGGTGGCTCCCTTCATCTCCGGTATCCACCAGTGACTAAGCTGAGTGCAGCTGTGCTGGTTCTGGGATTAACACAATTAACCTTGCAGTAGCAGCCAGTTGAGCTGTGGAAAATGGTCATTAGCCTTGTCCATAGCCTCCTTCGGAGTGTAGTCAAAGCTCTGTTGGAGCCAATCGCCTCCTCACAGCGAAATAAATAGTATTGAGCAATCCTGTTATTTTTCCCCAATTTTATAGGCTCCAAACGGTTGTACGAATCAACAATTTCAGTTTCAATAAGAGATTACAGGATGGCCCCAACCTCAGCAACAGGACCACTCTCAGCATTGACCGAGTGCGTTTACTTTTGGAACGGTGCCTTCATTTCGCCCAGGCAGCTCTGAACCCCACATCCAGAACTTTTTGAAATTTGTTGAGAAGGTGAGAGATGTCATTATGGAGGCAGATGAAACCATAGTCTTATACAATGTTACATCTCTCTTCACTTGCATCCCAGTCACCAAAGCGGGATAACCCCAACCTCAGCAACAGGACCACTCTCAGAGCCAACCAAGTGTGTTTGAACTGTGTGTTTATTCCACCTATTTCACATACAAGGGTCAGTACTACAGGCAGAAACATGGGCGTGCCATGGGCTCCCCAGTTTCACCCATCGTGGTTAATTTGTACATGGAAGAAGTGGAAAAGAGGGCTTTGCTACCCTGGAACACCACCAAGTCATTGGTTCAGGTATGTGGATGACACCTGGGTGAAAATCAAATCTCATGATGTTCCAGAATTTACAGATCACATTAACTCGGTGGACCAACATATCAAATTCACCAGGGAGGATATGAAAAGTGGCAGGCTAGCCTTCTTAGACTGTGAGATTTCCATCAGTAATGGGGGACATCTAAAAGCTAATGTGTACCGGAAACTTACGCATATGGATCAGTATTTAAGGTTTGACTCTCATCATCCACTGGAGCATAAACTGGGTGTCATCAGGACGCTACAACACAGAGCGTAAACATAGTTATCCCAACTGGACTTTTGTCAAAGCTGGGAAGGCACCAAAAGAAAGCTCCAGCCGAGAAGGACAACCGCTGACTAAGCAAAAACCTGTAGTGATCCCGTATGTGTCGGAACAATTGCATTTTTTCTAAGCACCATGTCTCTGTGGCTTTTAAACCCCAAAACACGCTTCGCCAAAAATTGGTCCATCCCAAGGATCGGGTCCCTCGACACAAACAGAGTAACATAGTGTACACTGTTAAGTGCCAGGAGGATTGCCAGGATTTATACATAGGGGAAACCAAACAACCTCTGGCGAAGCGGATGGCACAACACAGAAGAGCTGCCTCGTCAGGCCAGGACTCTGCAGTAGGTCCTGACTCTCCCAGGACCTACAGGCCAGTGGAGTGGACACTCTTTCAATGATGAGGATGTATACATCCTGGACAGGGACGAACGCTGGTTTGAGAGCGGAGTCAAGGAGGCCATTTACATGAAAAGGGAAAGACCATCGCTGAATCGAGGAGGGGGCCTAAGGGTACATCTTTCACCATCTTACAATGCTGTGTTTGCAGCCATTCCCCAACTCTCTGTGAATGGTACTCGTAGCCATTGATCAGTGGTTGTTGATCAATGGTCATGAGAATTTGCATAATTATGATGAAGGTGACCTCCCAGCCCATTGTTCCTTCAGTGGGCTGGTTTCAGTCATTATGCAAATGTACTATTTATAACACTGGGGAAACCTGCAGTCAGCTGAGACTGAAGAAGTCACTTGGATGAGTGACGAAACGTTTCTCCCACTGAAAACGCTACGTCCAGATGAACAGAATCAACTTTTGGAGACTTTCTTAAGTGTCTGCAACTGTGACTGTTACAAGATCCTGTTCAGGGAGGTAGCTGTGCTCTGTTCTTAGAGCCACTAGCCTTTATCCTATATTCTTCCAGTATTGCTCTGTCTCCAGCCTTGAGGTTCTTCTCATATTGTTGTCCTACCACAGAGTACACCTTGGATGGTTCAGTAGTGTACAGCTGATTTATTCCCTTGCCTTCTATCTCTCTGGTATACCTCTTCAAGTGGCTGCCCAATGCTGTGAGTGTTTGCTTGGCAGTGTCCAAGGCCTCAGGTATAGAAAGCTTGCTGTACATCTTAGGTATGACTTTCTTCATCACAGCTTTCTGCAGCTCCGATTATTGATTAACTTCCTTCCATACTGCTTTGATCTTTGCCACTAGTACTCCATGGGTGTACTGCTTCTTCTGGCTGATCATTTTATAGCCAAGCATCTCACGATCACTGCTGCCGTAGTGTCGTAGTGTTGGTTTTCGATGATCGTCACAACAGGGATTGTAAGTAATGCTGCATTCATGTCTTCTACTAGAACTTCAAAGGGTACTTCATGTTGGGGGCAGGAATAGCTCAGTAGGTAGCGTGGTCGCCTCATAGTCGGAAGGTCAGAGGTTCGAATCCACTGAACGGCTACCCTGAGGTACCCCTGAGTAGGGTATCATCCTTACACACTGCTCCCCGGGCACCTGATTAGTGGCTGCCCACTGCTTCACTGAATAAATGGGTTAAATGCAGAGAGAGTAATTTCCCCACAGGGATCAATAAAGTATACATTATTATTATGTTGTCTTGGAAAACGGCCACGGAGGTTCCAGGTTCAACTCCCAGGCTGTAGGAGATTTAGGGTAGGTGAATGACCTGAACCTGTTTTTCAGCAGGTTTGACCAGACACTCATCCCTCCTCCAGCCCAATCACTTCTTCTGCAAATGCCCTATTTTTGACCAGTGCCTGCTTTTCTTCCATGACTGCACACCTCTCAGTCCTCAACTTCAAAATACTCACAGCTCCCCTACCACTATCCTTTCAACACTTCATGTAAGGAACAAGCTGGAGAAGACCAAATGGTAAATGGCCTGTATTTGTATAGCGCTTTTCTAGTCCCTAAGGACCCCAAAGCGCTTTACACAACCAGTCATCCACCCATTCACACACACATTCACACACTGGTGATGGCAAGCTACATTGTAGCCACAGCCACCCTGGGGTGCACTGACAGAGGCGAGGCTGCCAGACACAGGCGCCATCGGGCCTATAGGCAACGGATGAAGTGTCTTGCCCAAGGACACAACGACCGAGACTGTCCAAGCCAGGGCTCGAACCGGCCTTCCGATTACAAGGTGAACTCCCAACTCTTGAGCCACGATCGCCCTAATCAAGATGCGAAATGCTGCAGGTCCGAATCACATCAGCCCCAGGCTCCTGAGGTACTGCATAGACCAACTGTGTGGCATCATGGGATACATTTTCAAAATTAGCCTGAAGCTAGGGTAAGTACCACGGGTGTGAAAGACCTGTGTGGTACAGCCTAGCATCGGGGTGGATGATGCCATCATCTATCTCCTGCACTGAGCTTTGACCCACCTGGAGAAGACTGGAAGCACTGTGAGGACACCATCCAGCATGGACTTCTGAGGGACATACTGGGGCTGTCAGGAGCAGACCACTTACTGTCCCAGTTGATACTGGACTCACTGGCTGCCCACAGTATGTGAGGACACAGGGCTGTATCTCTGACAGCCTGGTCTGCAGTACGGGGTGCCCTGCAAAGAACTGTGCTAGCATGATTCCTGTTCACTCTCTACACTCCAGACTTCTCCATCAACCGTCTAGGCTGCCATCTAAAAAAGTTCCCTGAGGACTCATCACAGATGAGTCAAGCAGTGTACAGACAGTGGATTCAGGATTTTGTGGACAGGTGCCGGCGGAACCATCTCCTGATCAATGCGAGGAAAATCAAGGAGCTAGTAGTAAATTTCCACAGAGGCAGACCCTGATGCCCCCTTGACTCAGTGTAGGTTGTAGGAGACGAAAGAAGTTACTGTTGGAGCATTTCAATGATCACAAAAAAGACAGGAAAAACTAGAGGCTGCATGTAGAAGGACATATCCATAGACTTTTAACTGTACATTGCAGCAAGAAGTAAGATTCAATTATTTAATTTCAATTATATATACATTGGGGCAAAAAAGTATTTAGTCAGCCACCAATTGTGCAAGTTCCCCCACTTAAAATGATGACAGAGGTCAGTAATTTGCACCAGAGGTACACTTCAACTGTGAGAGACAGAATGTGAAAAAAAAAATCCATGAATTCACATGGTAGGATTTGTAAAGAATTTATTCGTAAATTAGGGTGGAAAATAAGTATTTGGTCACCTCAAACAAGGAAAATCTCTGGCTCTCACAGACCTGTAACGTCTTCTGTAAGAAGCTTTTCTGTCCCCCACTCGTTACCTGTATGAATGGCATCTGTTTGAACTCATCATCTGTATAAAAGACACCTGTCCACAGCCTCAAACAGTCAGACTCCAAACTCCGCCATGGCCAAGACCAAAGAGCTTTCGAAGGACACCAGGAAAAGTATTGTAGACCTGCACCAGACTGGGAAGAGTGAATCTACAATAGGCAAGCAGCTTGGTGTGAAAAAAATCAATTGTGGGACCAATCATCAGAAAATGGAAGACATACAAGACCACTGATAATCTCCCTCGATCTGGGGCTCCATGCAAGATCTCATCCCGTGGGGTCAAAATGATCATGAGAACGGTGAGCAAAGATCCCAGAACCACACGGGGGGACCTGGTGAATGACCTGCAGAGAGCTGGGACCAAAGTAACAAAGGTCACCATCAGTAACACACTACAACGGCAGGGAATCAAATCCCGCAGTGCCAGACGTGTTCCGCTGCTGAAGCCAGTGCATGTCCAGGCCCGTCTGAAGTTTGCCAGAGAGCACATGGATGATAAGGCAGAGGATTGGGAGAATGTCATGTGGTCAGATGAAACCAAAGTAGAACTTTTTGGTATAAACTCAACTCGTCGTGTTTGGAGGAAGAAGAATACTGAGTTGCATCCCAAGAACACCATACCTACTGTGAAGCATGGGGGTGGAAACATCATGCTATGGGGCTGTTTTTCTGCCAAGGGAACAGGACGACTGATCCGTGTTAAGGACAGAATGAATGGGGCCATGTATCGTGAGATTTTGAGCCAAAACCTCCTTCCATCAGTGAGAACTTTGAAGATGAAACGAGGCTGGGTCTTCCAACATGACAATGATCCAAAACACACCGCCCGGGCAACAAAGGAGTGGCTCCGTAAGAAGCATTTGAAAGTCCTGGAGTGGCCTAGCCAGTCTCCAGACCTCAACCCCATAGAAAATCTGTGGCGGGAGTTGAAAGTCCGTGTTGCTCGGCGACAGCCCCAAAACATCACTGCTCTCGAGAAGATCTGCATGGAGGAATGGGCCAAAATACCAGCTACTGTGTGTGCAAACCTGGTAAAGACCTATAGTAAACGTTTGACCTCTGTTATTGCTATCAAAGGTTATGTTACAAAGTATCGAGTTGTATTTTTGTTATTGACCAAATACTTATTTTCCACCCTGATTTTGTCACGGTTCTGGGTCCGTTGGACCCAGTATTCTGAGTTTATTGTGTTTTGATTTAAGTTTGCATCAGGGATTGTGTTCTTGTTCTCTTGTCGTGTTGTGGTGATGATTATGTCTATTATTAGAGTTCCATGTTTCTGTTTATCTGGGTTTAAGATGTGGGTTTAGTTTCATATGTCATTTCCTGTCTGTCTCTCGATGTCGAGCCTGCGTGTGATGTTTTATTGTGAAGGTCTGCGTCTCATGTGAGTGTGTTCAGTTTTACCCCGGTCTCATCTTACTGATTGTTCCCAGCTGTGTCCACCACCTGTGTGTAATTCCCATGTTTCTCTGTGTGTATTTAAGTCGTGTCCTCCGTCATTGTAGTTGCTGGTCCGTCTGTGTATCTACCATGTCGCACCCGTGTGTTCTCCCTGCTGTCCATCGTCATTCTCCTCTGCTCGTTCTCATTCAGGTTTGTGCTTTGTAGTTTAGTTGTTTTCCCAGTATAGTTTAGATTGAGCTCCATTTGCTGTTTGTCCTTATTTTGTGCTCAATAAACCACCCTCACTTCTCCACTACTGCCTGCGTTTGGATCCTCCTTCATTTCCTCCACACGGCTCCTCTCACTCGCCGTGACAGATTTACGAATAAATTCTTTACAAATCCTACCATGTGGATTCATGGATTTTTTTTTCACATTCTGTCTCTCACAGTTGAAGTGTACCTCTGGTGCAAATTACTGACCTCTGTCATCATTTTAGGTGGGGGAACTTGCACAATCGGTGGCTGACTAAATACTTTTTTGCCCCACTGTGTGCATGTATGTACATATATATACACATATACATATATATATATATATATATATATATATATATATATATATATATATATATATATATATATATATATATATATATATGAATGAAGCAATTGGCCTGTCTCCAGTAATTTCACCAAACCAAACTGCACAGAGGATAAGTGGATGTTTTTCTATGTAAAAGTGTGTCCTCACAGTCTCACGGTCCAGTTGCTTGTTGACCTTGATGACTCCACTGAGTGGGTCAATGAGGAACTGGTTGTGTCTGTCTCCACTGACAATGGAGTAGAAGACGGCTCCATTCAGCTGACTGTCCACATCATCTGCTTTCAGCTGTAAATACACACACACATACACAAACACACACTGAGTACATATTTGGTTGGGTAACAATTGCAGTGCTGTCTGTAGTGAGGTTTCTATAATACACTGAAGAATAAGTCTGCGACCAGAGCTTTTCACATAGATATTTCTACCCTTTTCAATTTTTGATGTGCTGTAATGGATCTGAAAGTTGCTAATGTTTAAAGTGTAAGACAATATGGAAAAGATGAGGCTTTTGTAACTTAAACTCTTGAAAGAATTGTGTATCAGCTATATGATGATTGCAGAGGAACAGTTTATTTTTGTTTTAGTCCTAATTTAAACTTGTCCTCAACGTATCCTTGCATGGCTTCTGACAGTGGACTCATCTTTGTGTTTGTCCTGCTAGCCCTCAGTGTAGTATTCACTGCAGTTAATCATAACATTTTGCTAAAGACTACAATATACCTTCAGCAATAAAAGAAATACATAGTACTTGTTTTAATCATTTCTGATAGATTCAGTTGGTAAATTTAATGAGTATTTCTCAGACAAACAGTTAATCATGGTGTTCAACAGGGTTCTGTGCAAGGATCGATAGTTTTCTTATTACCTTATTTAATACTATCAGAAAACACCACATACATGTAAGTTGCTATTCAATTATACCCAGTTATCTTTATAAATTCATCTATAAATCCCAGATGGCACAAAAAAAAAAACTACAAGGATGCTCTAAGGCCATAAAGGTCTTAATGATGTTTAACTCTGGACACTGAAATTAGGACAAAACTGAAATTATCATATTTGGCATCTAGAATTCTCAGAAAGAGTGCCTAACCAGATACTTACAGTAAATGGCATTACCATGGCATCTTGTACTGCTTGAGGAAGCCTGTAGTCGTTTTGACCAATAAAGTGTCCTTTAAATGATAATAATAATAATAATAATAATAATAATAATAATAATTAAGACTGACTTCTTTCATGAGCACCATAATGCCAAAATCAGAAACATGTGTCAGAGGATGTTTCTGGTTTATAAATTCTAGGCTGGACTATTCAACTTCCTTGTCACTAGGGTGTCCAAAAATTTCACCGGGTGAAAAAAGATTATAAGATTAGAACACTGATTATGACCTTTCCATGGAAAGGTGACTGGACTCACAGACCAAAATGCAACAATAGCCTGGTCTGGCTTCGAAACATTTTAGGGGGTTAGATATTTTATTTGAGTGACAAGAAGATAAGTGGTGCAATATTGGGCATGGTTCTATGAAGTAGCATTTCTATGGCCCAAATATGGGATTCATAGCTGCTGGAATGCAGTCATATTACTTCTCGTGTTAATTTGTTGCACATTCAATAATCAATTGTACAATGCCTGCTAGCCCAGTATTCCACTGTTATATTACTTCTGAATTTACATCTGTCTGCATGAACAGAACATTATCAGCCTTTCAAAAGGATGTCAACTGTTCCACCAGAGGCAATATAATACTAGACCTGATAGGGTTTAAAGCGTCAGGTTGACAACCAGGATAGAGGCCAAATGAAGTTAAAAAAAATTGTTAAAAGGTTTAATACAGGCTGTCTGTCCAGAACATTCCTCTGCACTGTCTAACAGGCACTGGCACAATGTCGCTCTCTCTGTACTGTCTGGCAGGTGTTCCAGTCAACAACAATGACACTACCACTACCACTAGTTGAGCAGCTTAAGACAAGTTGCTTGCATCGACAGCACCATTTCCTCCACATCTGTCTCATCATCAGCTACAAACAGTGCATCTTTCATGCCGTTGAATGCTCAACAATAAAACAATGCTAATCCACCATACCGTTACTGACAGCAGGTTGGACTTCCTTTGAAGGGTCCAAGGTGCATGTGGAGGATGTGGACTGAAAGATGGTCAGAAACAGCAAGGTTCAGGCATTTCAGATTGGAAGTGGCAGTGTTGGTGGAGAAAACTAGATCCAGCGTGTTACCTATTATGAGTGTTTTAATGTCACCCTGGCTGTGCCAACACAGCTCCAGGTTATCTTCATCTACCGCCCCCATAAAGTTTGTACTGTGGTCATGTCATAGTTGTCTGAGATTTTCACCTCTCTTTGCTCTTTGTCTCCAGCCTCACTCCTAATTGGTGACTTAAACATTTACTGTATGTCGACTCCAGTAGGTCTTTGTCCGCCAATGACACTTCTGTGACTTCTGGACTCTCTCTTTCACATAGTATATTAAAAGGATCATCAGTTACCTCTGAGTTAGGTGGGACTTTTTATGTCTTTGCACGGTTTTCGTAAGTGCATGCGCGAGGTCAAAAATTGGCTCGCAGGTAACTCTCTCATCCTAAATGACAGGAAAACTGAAATCATCGTGTATGACAGTAGTATTCCTAGTGGCCAACTCTGTGGTGCCTCTGGTTCCTTTGATAGTTTCCTCACCGACACTCTTAGTGACCTGGGGGGGTTTTTGGATAACTCTTTTAATCTCAACAAGTGTCTTCTGTTGTCAAAACTTGCTTCCATCAATTGCGTCTTATTAGCAAGGCCAGACATTATGTCCCGCATAGAGACCTGGAAAAGCTTATCCACGCCTTTGTGAAATTTAGGTTGGATTATTGCAACTCCCTTTACTTTGGTCTTAACTCTACTCTTCTCCATAGACTGCAAATTGTTCAGAATGCGGCCGCTCGTCTCCTTACTGGTAGTGGGCGGCGTGTCTCTATCACCCCTGTCCTTGCCGACTTGCATTGGCTTCCCGTTAAGTATCGCATTCAATTCAAAATCCTGCTGCTCACCTTACAAGTTATTAACAATATAGCGCCAAGTAAGATCATCTTCTCAGTCACTTTTGGTACAGCCGAGATCCCGGCTGAAGACTATAGAGGTGACCGAGCGTTTGCCTTGGCTGCACCCGTTCTATGGAATAACATCCCCATTGTTATCCACGAGTCTGATTCCATTCAATCCTTCAAATTGTGGTTAAAAACCCACTTATTTAGCCTCGCCTTTTCTACCATTTAATGCTTGTTTGTTAGTTAGTTTAATGCTTATTTCTATCTTCGGTCTATTCTTAACTATTTTAATCATTTTTTACATTTTTGACTGTTTTATCCTTTACACATATTGTCATTTTATGCTTTTATATGCATTTCTTTTGCTTCTGTGTTTTTAATGCCATTTAACCTGCTAGCATGTTTGGTACTTTGCCATAGCTTTCATCCTTCCCTGTTACTTCATCTTACCCTCTTGTTAAGCACTTTCGTACACCACTGGTTTTTAAATGTGCTATATAAATAAAGTTTGTTGCTATTGTTGTTGTTGTTGTTGTCACACGCTGGATCTAGTTATCTCCTCCGACACTACCACTTCCAATCTGAAGTGCTTGAACCTTGCTGTTTCTGACTATCTTGGTGTGTACTTTTCTGTTATTGTTCCTGTACCTAGGCTGCGCACTTAATGTACCATTGCATACCATACAGGAAGTTTAAGGCTGTCAGTACATTGGCCCTGAACAATCTGATCGCAAACCACTTGGCTTCAGACCCACCCATCAACATGGTTGACACACTTGTTAACCATTATAATGCGGCCATATCTAGCAGCCTCAACTGTCTTGTCCCCCATAAAACTCGGGCCGCCTCTTTTACCTTCCCTGCCTCGTGGTTCACCTCGCATCTCTGTGACCTAAAGACCACTGGCCACCGACTTGAGAGGCTCTACAAAAGGTCTGATCTCACTGTCCACCTTGAGGCATATAAAGACCATGTGAGGTCCTATTAAGCAGCTCTCTCAGGCCAAGACTCATTATTACTCTTCCCTCACTCACCAACAGCAAAATCATCCCAGATTGGTGTTCTCCACCATCAACCAACTACTTCACCCCATTAATCCACCTCTCTTTTCAGGTGCCACTGACCTCTGCAATAAGTTTTTGGACTTTTTCCAAGAAAAATTAACTCCATTCATCAATAGCTTCTGGCACCTGCACATCAATTTCAGGACGGCATTCCCCGTAGCACATCTAACTCCATGCTACTTCTCCTCTTTTTCGTCTGTGAATTATTCCCAGGTCACCAAGTGGGTCTTTCAGTCCACATCCTCCACATGCACCCTGGACCCCATGCAGACAACATTGGTCAGAGCATGTCTACCTGCTCTGTGCCCTCTTACAGTTGACATCAACTGTTCGCTGGAGTCAGGAGTGGTACCCTCCAGCTTCAAGCCACCTCAGTGACTCCTATCAAGGTGTCCAGGGCAGTGACAGTTTGCATTACCTTGAACAGTTTATTGGAGTTAAACCCAGAGATTTGGTAAGAAGTTGCCAGCACATAAATCCTCAGGAAGCCTACAGTGAGGCCAGAAGTTTGCTGTTTAATCATTATAGTAAAGAAATGAGAAGTGCAACTGCCAACATGAACCAAGCATTCAACTAGCCACACATTAAACCAGATGATGGAAAGGCTCTTCGTAGCTATTCCCTGTTTCTCAGTGGTTGTAACAAGACATCAGTCACCTACAAAAGATTGAGAACTCCACTAATCTCAGAGTTATTGTGTCGAAGCTGCCATATAAAATGAGAGAAATGTGCAGTTCTGCCTTTGACATTCAAGAAACAAGTAGAAGGAGAGTAAAGTGTACAGATCTGATCAGATTCATAAACAGACAAGCGAAAACAGCTGCAGATCCTTTGTTTGGCACCATTAAGGATGCTGATGAAGCAAAATCATATGTAAATGTGAGAATGAACAGAGCACCCTGGCCAAAGGGAAGCAGATTTGCAGTGTATCACAAGGTGCAAATGAAAAGCCACCTTAAATTAGCAAAAACTCCTCTTTTCATACTAGTAGTGGCTTCCAAAAGCCATGTATATACTGTATATGTGTATATACAGTATATACTATACGATATTCTATACTGTGAAAAACAGCGTCCTTTCACAGAATGTCAAAATGTCAAAATCATTAGATAAATACAGAAAAAATCAAACAGGTAATGAGTATGGATGTTACAGAAGTGCATTAAAATCCACTAAACAAGCTCATCTCTCACTATTCAGAGTGGGAACGTCTCAAAAGGGCAGTTTTCTGGCTGATGACGTTTGAACAGCTGCTTTGTGGCTTCCAGTCGGCATTAGAGCGAGATGGCTGACTAAACCTGAACTCCTGATAGTAGAGCAGAATTTCCCCCTTCCTCTCCTGTTGCTACTTCAATTATTAAACTGATCAATGATCAACTGATCGTCTTTTCTGTCTGAAGTCCCGTCTCTCTTGTTTGTTTATCTCCCACTTTGCGCCAGAAAGAGGAAACCAGCAGATGTCGCGCTAAACAACGGCAGCACGTTTAAGCTTGATCAGCTGTTGTTAGAATTTATTTAATATTACTTTCTAGTATCAGCTGATGTTTGCTGGAGCCACAGCTGTAAAGCTGCTGGTCATGATATCGGTTTGGTTATCTGGTGAGAGGGAAACATGAAGATGAAACCAGGAGATGTCCTTACTGAATCATCAGAGCTGTGATGGAGAAACAGGTTTAACTTTTAGGTGACATGAATGAGTTGAAGGCAAGTTATGAACTGCTTCTGAGAGACAAATAACATAGCTGTGCGTGTTCATGGAGCTTGCATTTTCACCTGCTGGACATCACTACCTGACAAGTTATACTTGCGCCTATACTCTGAGACCTGTGTCTCTGAGTGGGAGACCTGATATCACATTAACGTGTATCCTTGTATTAACAAACATGCCATATTGGCCCAGTTTATTTTTCTTATCATAGTTGTGAGAAGACCATAAATAGCATTTGGATTTTCTGTTGTACAGTTCATTTGCTGTTATGGAGTTCTTGTTATGGATAAAAAGTGTCCTTTTTTCGTTTCAAAATAGCTGATAACTATTCGCTGATAGCTGCCAACATATGTGAACAAATATAATACACACTATATAGAACAACTTTATAGTAACTGTTGATATAGAGCGTTATTAAATTTATTGCTAATGCAATCATATGGCACATTGACTTTTGAGGAAATTTTAGGTGGCACTCGTTATCAGAAAGGTTGCCTACCCCTGCTGTAATGTAATCGGCCTACAAATGCAGCCTCCGAAGGATGCAGCCCCTAAATTTGGACACAGCTACGATACCAGAGACTGCTTCTTCTTCTTTAGCGTTCATTGGCAGCCTGCATCCTTGTACATGCATTGCTGCCATCTTCCGTTTCAGTGCGTTATTACACTCTTCAATCCTACTACTTATTCCTGTGTCTTTCAGGATTTTACAAAACTTCAAACGACGAGTCAACTATTAAATTAGTCTAGTTGCAATTAGTGACTAGTCGACTACTTCAGACATACATGCAGCGAAAACCTGACTAATTCTTTAAACGTACCTGAACAATAGGCTCGCCAACAGTGGCATCCTCTGACACCACTGCAGTGTAGACACTGCGGCTAAACATGGGTGGATTGTCATTTACATCTGTTAGGTCTATGTTCACAGTAGTAACGGCACTCAAAGAGGGCGTGCCACCATCACGAGCCTCTACTGTCAGGAAGTAATCTCTGCAGGTCTCATAATCAAGAGGCTGGGCAACTAAAATGGCACCTGAATAAGAGAAAGGGAAAGGGGAAGAGAAGATAATTATAGACATTTGTAATGGGTTGGAATTTCAAAATGTTAACAAACTGGGAGATTATAAATTGCTTTACTAATCATATTGACTCCTTAAAGCAATAAGCGAAATTTGCCTTTTCACACAACACTTCATTTATTTTATTCTATACCTACAATCGATAACGAATCACTCTTACACACCTCCAAATGCACTGACCAGTTGGAGGTCTTGTGCGGATTGTGAGAGGCTGGGAAATGCCTTATAGAGATTGGATCACCTGCTCTACTTTCTGAGCTCATATTGTTGCTATAAATACTTACCATCATTATATAGTTTATACAGCCTTCTATTTAAAATCCTTAAATAGAAGGCATTTAAACATTTGGTAAATTCTAGAAGGACATGTGTACCATAATTAAGTATTTTTTATCCATCCCTTTCTGCCACGTATCCAAGTTTGGGTCACAGGGGGCAGCAGTCTAAATATAGAAGTCCCTTACCCCGGCCAACTCTTCCAACTTCCACATCAAGTCACTTCCAAGCCAGCTGACAGATCATTTGTCTCCAGTAAGCCCTGGGTTAGGGTAACCCTAAGTAGGACATGCCTGAAACACACCACCTACCAGGTGTCAATGAGGCATTCTTATGCTCAAACCAGCTCAACTGGCTCCTTTCGAAATGGAGGAGCGGTGGCTTACATAAAGTCATTCTCGAATCACCTCCTTTAGTTTTGGGTAGATCAACCACGTTTTTCATGATCATCCTCACCCAATGAGCCAAGATCTTGAATGGAGCTCCAGACCAAGGGCAATGGCAAGGAAAAATAATTGAATTGATAATGAAAAATATTACAAGATAAAGAAGATGAAGATAAAGAAGATTAAAAAATATTTGAAATATGCAACCATATGTTCTGGACACTCGGGTAAAGAGAGGGGCTGAGCTGTCAACTGATCACCACCTGGTGGTGAGTTGGATCAGGTGGCGGGGGAGGACGCTGGACAGACCTGGTGCACCTAAACGCGTAGTGAGGGTGTGCTGGGAACGTCTAGCAGAAGCCCCAGTCCACGATATCTTCAACGCACACCTCCGGCAGAGCTTCAACAGCATTCCGAGGGAGACTGGGGACATTGAGTCCGAATGGACCATGTTCAGTGTCTCCATTGCCGAAGCTGCTGCATTTAGCTGCGGCCGCAAGGTGGTTGGTGCCTGCCGTGGTGGTAATCCCCGAACCAAATGGTGGACACCAGAGGTGAAGGGAGCCACCAGGCTGAAGAAGGGGTCCTATCGGGCTTGGTTAGCCTGTGGGACTCCGGAGGCAGCCGACAGGTATCAACAGACCAAGCGGAATGCGGCTCAGGCAGTGGCTGAAGCAAAAACTCGGGTGTGGGAGGAGTTCGGAGAGGCCATGGAAAAAGACTTTCGGACTGCCTCGAAGAGATTCTGGCAAATCGTCACGCGTCTCAGGAGCGGAAAGTGGTGCTCTACCTGCACTGTGTATAGTGCTGGCGGAGCGCTGCTGACGTTGACTGAGAAAATTGTCAGGCAGTGGAAGGAATACTTCGAGGACCTCCTTAATCCCACTGACACGTCTTCCGAGGGGGAAGCAGAGTCTGGGGATGAGGGGAATGACCCGCCAATTTCCGGGGGCGAGATCACTGAGGCAGTTAAACAACTCCTTGGTGGCAGAGCCCCTGGTGTTGATGAGGTCCACCCCGAGTTCCTGAAGGCTCTGGACGTTGTAGGGCTGTCCTGGTTGACACGCCTCTGCAATGTTGCGTGGAGATCAGGGGCAGTACCTGTGGACTGGCAGACCGGGGTGGTGGTCCCCATCTTTAAGAAGGGGGACCGGAGGGTGTGTTCCAACTACAGGGGGATCACACTCCTCAGCCTCCCTGGGAAAGTCTATGCCAGGGTGCTGGAAAGGAGAGTTCGTCCGCTAGTCGAACCTCGGATACAGGAGGAACAATGCGGTTTTCGTCCTGGGCGCGGAACACTGGACCAGCTCTTTATCCTCTCGAGGATACTTGAGGGTGCAGGGGAGTTTGCCCAACCAGTCTACATGTGTTTTGTGGACTTGGAGAAGGCATTCGACCGTGTCCCTCGGGGTGTCCTGTGGGAGATGTTGCGGGAGTATGGGGTGTCTGGCCCATTGCTACGGGCCATTCGATCCCTAACCAAGAGCTTGGTTCGCATTGCCGGCAATAAGTTGGACTCGTTCCCGGTGGGTGATGGGCTCCGCCAGGGCTGCCCTTTGTCTCCGGTTCTGTTCATAATTTTTATGGACAGGATTTCTAGGCGCAGCCAAGTGGCGGAGGGCTTTCGCTTTGGTGGCCTCAGAATCTCATCTCTGATTTTTGCGGATGATGTGGTTCTGTTGGCTTCATCGGGTGAGGGCCTCCAACTCGCACTGGAACGGTTCGCAGCCGAGTGTGAAGCAGCGGGAATGAGGATCAACACCTCCAAATCTGAGGCCATGGTTCTCAGCCAGAAAAGGGTGGAGTGCCCACTCCAGGTCAGGGATGAGTTCCTGCCCCAAGTGGAGGAGTTCAAGTATCTCGGGGTCTTGTTCACGAGTGATGGGAGAAGGGAGCCGGAGATCGACAGACGGATTGGGGCTGCAGCTGCAGTAATGCAGACGCTGCACCGGTCCGTCGTGGTGAAGAGGGAGCTGAGTGTAAAAGCGAGGCTCTCAATTTACCGGTCGATCTACGTCCCTACCCTCACCTATGGCCACGAGCTGTGGGTAGTGACCGAAAGAACGAGATCGCGGATACAAGCGGCAGAAATGAGCTTCCTCCGAAGGGTGGCTGGCCTCTCCCTTAGAGATAGGGTGAGAAGTTCGGCCATCCGGGAGGGGCTCAGAGTAGAGCCGCTGCTGCTCCACATCGAAAGGAGCCAGCTGAGGTGGTTCGGGCATCTGACAAGGATGCCCCCTGGGCGCCTCCTGGGTGAGGTGTTCCAGGCATGTCCCACCGGGAGGAGGCCCCGGGGCAGACCCAGGACACGCTGGAGAGATTATATCTCTCGGCTGGCCTGGGAACGCCTTGGTGTTCCCCCGGATAAGCTGGAGGAGGTGGCTGGGGAAAGGGAGGTCTGGGCCTCTTTGCTTAGGCTGCTGCCCCGTGACCCGGCCTCGGATAAAGCGGATGAAGATGGATGGATGGAACCTTTTTTTTTACTTTTGCTTTTCTTTTTAATGAGGATATTTCAAAAATGCTGGGGTGCAGGAATCAAAGCAAAGGATACAAACAGACTGAACAAACTCATCAGGAAGGCCGAGTCTCTTGTTGGCATAAAGCTCGCCACCCTGGAGGAGGTGATCAGTAACAGAATGCTGACAAGACTGCTGGCAATCATGGACAATGAAACCCACCCCATCCATAACACACTGGACGACTTGAAGAGCAGTTTCAGCAATAGGTTCCTTCAACCTTGCTGTCTGATGGAACGTTACAGGAGATCATTCCTTCCTGCTGTTATCAGACTCTATAATTCTTCCACTTGGGTCAGACCCACACATGTGGAACAGAATTAATCAAACTTTAATGCACCGTGTCACTTTTTAATACCACTACATAGTTGCACAAATAGTTGTCCTTTTATATTCATAGTTATACCTATATCTCAATATTTATCCATTTATCTTAGTCTTTATCCATTATAACTCATTTTATATGAGTGCTTGTTGTTTGTTGTATATTTGCTGCTATGACAACTCAAAGAGCGATTCAGAAGACCCCTATGAAAAGACCATCGTAGGAACAGTTCACCCTGCCCGGGATAGGGTTACCGGGGCCTCGCCCTGGAGCCAGGCCCAGGGAGGGTGCCCGAGAGCAAGCGTCTGGTGGCCGGGACTTGGTCCATGGGGCCTGGTCGGGCACAGCCGAAAAAAGGGACATGGGCCCATCTTCCTGCAGGCCCACCACCCGCAGGAGGCACTGTCGGGTCGGGTTCAATGTGAGCCGGACGGCGGCCAGGAGCGGAGGTCCTGACAGACCGAACCCTGGCTACCAAGACTGGCAACTGGGACATGGAATGGGGAAGGAGCCTGAGCTAGTGCATGAGGTTGAGAGGTACTGGCTAGATATATACGGGCTCACCTAAATGCATGGCCTGGGCTCTGGAACCAGCCTCTTGGATAGAAGCTGGGCTCTGTCTCAGTCTGGAGTTGCCCATGGTGAGAGGCGGCGGGCCGGGGTGGGTATCTCTGTATCCCCTCAGCTTGCTGCTGGTATGTTGGGGTTTCTCCCAGTGGATGAGAGGGTTTGTTCCCTTCGCCTTCGGGTCAGGGAATGGGTCCTGACCGTCGTCTGTGCTTATACGCCAAGCGGCAGTTCAGAGTACCCAGCCTTCTTGGAGTCCCTGGGTGGGGCACTGGAGGGTGCTCCTCATAGGGACTCCGTTGTCCTACTGGGAGACTTCAATGCTCATGTGGGCAATGACAGCAAGATCTGGAAGGGTGTGATTGGGAGGAACGGCCTCCCGGATCTGAACCAGAGCAGTGTTTTGTTATTGGACTTCTGTGCAAACCACAGTTTGGCCATAACGAACACCATGTTCGAACATAAGAGTGTCCATAAGTGTACGTGGCACCAGGACACTCTAGGCCACAGGTCAATGATCAATTTTGTAATCGTATCACCAGACCTGAGGCCATATGCTTTAGACAACTGGGTAAAGAGATGGGCTGAGCTGTCAACTGATCACCACCTGGTGGTGAGTTGGATCAGGACACAGGACACAGCACAGGACAGACCTGGTGTGCCTAAATGTAAAGTGAGGGTGTGCTGGGAACGCCTAGCAGAGGCTCCGGTCCGCAAGATCTTCAACTCACACCTCTGGCAGAGCTTCAACAGCATTCCGAGGGAGACTGGGGACATGGAGTCCGAATGGACCATGTTCAGCATCTCCATTGCCGAAGCTGCTGCACTGAGCTGCGGCCACAAGGTAGTTGGTGCCTGTCATGGTGATATTCCCCGAACCAAATGGTGGACACCAGAGGTAAGGGGAGCCTCCAAGTTGAGGAAGGAGTCCTGAGGCAGCTGATAGGTACCGACAGGCCAAGCGGAATGCGGCGCGGTCGGTGGCTGAAGCAAAAACTTGGGTGTGGGAGGAGTTTGGAGAGGCCATGGAGAAAGACTTTCGGACTGCCTCGAAGAAATTCTGGCAAACTGTCAGGCGACTCAAGAGGGGAAAGCGGTGCTCTACCTGCACTGTGTATTGTGTGGATGGAGTGCTGCTGACTTCGACTGAGAAAAATGTCAGGCGGTGGAAGGAATACTTCGAGGACCTCCTCAATCCCACTGGCACGTCTTCTGTGGTGGAAGTAGAGTCTTGGGATGAAGGGGATGACCCGCCAATCTCTGGGGGCGAGGTCACTGAGGCAGTTAAACAACTCCTTGGTGGCAGAGCCCCTGGGGTGGACGAGGTCCACCCCGAGTTCCTGAAGGCTCTGGATGTTGTAGGACTGTCTTGGTTGACATGTCTCTATATTGTTGCATGGAGATCAGGGGCTGTACTACTGGACTGGCAGACCGGGGTGGTGGTCCCCATCTTTAAGAAAGGGGACCAGAGGGTGTGTTCCAACTACAGGGGAATCACACTCCTCAGCCTCCCTGGGAAAGTCTATGCCAGGGTGCTGGAGAGTCCGCTGGAAACAGCTGGTGGAATTTTTTTAAGAGCATTGGTTAGAGGAGAGAGAAAGTTAAGTAAATATTCAGCTAGAACATTTACTAGAAGTGCTGCTCCTGTACAGTGTACTGTATAGCAGATCAACAGAGTGGGAGGGAATAGAAAGATAGGAATAAATAGGAAGCAACAGGACTCGTCCAAAATTATGGCCTTTCTTGTGACTAAATTAATTACAGACCACTTACTTATAGCAAAACTCTTGGGGAAGATGCTCTGTCCTCATTTTCCTGAAGTATTATGTCAGAACAACATCTCTGAAATTCTGAATTTCAGTCATGCTTTAGACATTATCATAGTACTGAGAATGTACTTATGAGGTTTACAAATGAACTACTAATATAGATGAATGCTCTATTTTTGTACTACTTAACCTATTGCAATATTTTATACAATAAACTATCAAACTTTGATAGAGAAACTGCAGCTCCAACCACTCCTGTATCAACCAGTGTACAGTCTTAGATCCGAAGGCAGAAACCTGCTAACTGTTGCCACCTAACACGTAAACCAATTTGCCATTAGAGCTCCTCAGTTGTGGAATGGGAATGGCCTGCCTAACCTCAACTCATAAGTGAATTATCTAAAGCTTTTTAAAAACAAATAAAGTTGAAGTTTATCTGTCTCTCTCTCTATCTCAAATAATGCATATATATATATATATATATATATATATATATATATATATATTAGGGGTGCAACGATACACAAAATTCACGGTTCGGTTCGATACTTTGGTGTCACGGTTCAATATTTTGTCGATACAAAAAAAAAATGTTCATGCCTTTTTAATTTGTCATTTATTAAAATTATAAATATATATTTTAACTCAAAAGTACAGTTTTTAAATTTAATATGGATTTTACATGGACGTCCATATAAAAGGCACTGTTTTTGTCCGCTAGAGTGGGATTTTCACGGCACATTCTGCACCAAATCTCTGTGCGTTCATCATTTGTTTGAAGCCAGCTCACCTCCTGCAACCACTTTTTCGAGAATATGCGCTTCTTTTGTGGTTCGGACTCCTTCTGACATTTCTTTGGAGGTGGAGGAACACCAAAGTAATTGCTTAAAGGAGCTTCTTCGACATCTTTAAGAGTTCTAAACAAATGTCTGTCCTCCTCCAGAAAATCCTATGTACGCAAAAACGCGTTGCAACTTCTTATCTTGTGCACGTTTTTTATTTTGACAGCGAATGCGCACCTGTGGACTTTCCCGAGCACTGTGTCGATCTGAGAAAGCAAGACCGAGACAACGAGACCAAGACAAGACCGAGGGATACGAGACCAAAAGAAGACCAAGACCAAAGTCTGTCGAGACCAAAAGAAGACCAAGACCAAAGTCCGTCGAGACCAAGACCACATAAAAGTGGTCTCGAGACATCCAACTCTAGTTGGACCATTATTTATTTTTCAACAGGACAAACCCCAAACACATCTCCAGGTTGTGTAAGGGCTGTTTAACCAAGGAGAGTGATGGAGTGCTCTGCTAGGCTTCACAGTCACCTGACGTAAACCCCATCATCCCAAACCAAATGGTTTGGGATGATGGGCTTTAAGCCAGATGGTTTGGGATGACGGACTCCAAAGTAAAGGCAAAAGGACCAACAAGTTGTCAGCATCTCTGGAAAGTCCTCAAGATTGTTGGAAAACCATTTCAGGTAACTACCTCATGTAGCTTATCAAGAGAATGCCATGAGTATGCAAAGCAGTAATTAAAGCAAAGGGTGGCTATTTTGAAGAACCTAAAATATATAACATGTTTTGTTTTTTACTCACTAAAACTGGAACCACATTAAATTAGAATTGTATCTTATTCTGATTTTAAGATTAGACTTGAGTGCTGCATAAATAGTTTAATTGATTTCTTATTTTTATCCTTTGATTGTTCTTTTTTCATTGTTTCTGAAAAGCACTTTGTAACCCTGGTTTTTAAAAGTGCAGTACAAATAAACTATCATTATTATTATTATTGTTATAATTACAATATTGATGGGCAATTTGTATGGCCAAGTCTTGATATTCACTGATCATGAACATTCTACCTTATGATGAAAATCTGTGAGAGATTTTTAATGGCCCTAAGAACAACAGATAATGTTGTGAGTCAACATAGCATAGTGAAAGCTGATAGAGATCAAGTTAGAGAAAGATACAGATATATAACATCTTAGAAACTGTAAGAGCAATGAAAAGCACAGACTAATACTGTAACACCTACACAAAGTGAGAGGGTGTCCCTCACTCACCAGTGAGTGGATGAATGTGGAACTTTCCGTGCTCATTCCCTGATCGGATACTGTAAGTAATCTCAGCATTAGTCCCGATGTCCTTGCTGGCAGCGTAAACTCTCAGAACTTCAGTACCTACTCCCACATCTTCTGGCACAGATGCCAACTGATCACGTCGCTCAAACACAGGTGGATTGTCATTGATGTCCAGGACAGTAATTGTGACATTGACCAGTGAGTAGAGTGGGAGTGGTGAGCCTTGATCAGATGCACAAACTGTTATCTGATAAAATGGCTGGATTTCACGGTCGAGAACTCTTTCCAGGACCACGATGCCTGAGTATTTGTCGATAGAGAAAAATCCTCCTGCAGAGTCAGCCAGGGAATAGATCACCATACGCCCCGGACCTACAGCAATGTCAAAAGAAAAGGGTGAAGCTTTGGGCCTCAGTACACTGAAAACAACACGTTTGCCAGTGCTTGGATTTGTCTTCTTACCAAATGTTGTTATCTTTTGTAGGAGACGATATGAGATTTATACCCAGTTATAAAAATTTTTTTTACTAGTGGCCTGACATAAAACCTCTATAAAACTCTATTAACTATTAGACTGAATATTTTAAGCACTTCAAAATTTGTATACAATTAGTTTAACTTCTTTTTAGTACTACAGTATATTAGGTAAGCTTTTATATTAACATTTCCCTGTTACTATTTTTCTCTAAAAGAACTGTTTGATTTTGCATTAGCTTCTTTCACTTCATGCAGGTTTTGAATTAACATGTCTGGAAATGTCTGATAAACAGGGCTGCACATAAGTGGTCCGCAGGTACACATTTGCTGTCAAAATAAAAGACGCGCACCAGACAAGAAGCTGGAACGTGGATTTGCGTAAATAAGATGTTCTGGAGGAGGATAGACATTTGTTCAGAACTCTTAAAGATGTCGATATTTTGAAGATGTAAGCAATTACTTTGCTTACGGAATTTCTCGGAATTTCCGGGAATACGCGCTTCTTTTGCGGTGGAGGAACACCAAAGTAATTGCTTGTGGAGCTTGCTTCTTCGACAGCTTTAAGACTTCTGAACAAATGTCTGTCCTCCTCCAGAACATCTTATGTACACAAACGCGCGTTCCAACTTCTTATCTGGTGCGAGTCTTTTATTTTGACAGCGAATGTGCACCTGAGGACCACTTATGTGCAGCCCTGCTGAAAAAAATATTTCAGAATGTTTTTTCCTTAAAGGTTGTCTCCTTGTGAAATGATTTGTGCCTTCCAGCACTCATGCTATTTTCACACTGCTTCATGAAAGGAAGTTCATAACAGTCCACAAGCAAGGACCTCTGTGTCAATCTAATCCAACTTTCATTTTCAGCATGACCAAACTCTTCCTCGTGGTTCAAACCCAGACATCAGGTCGCAAGCATGATGTGCATCATGCTTAATGACATTTTTTGTGTTTTTGTGAGAATTCCGGGGAGTGATCCAAAAGGAGTGCTGGAAAGTTTGAGCACTTCAGAAAGAGCCAAATTTCAATTAGGTATGTTGTGTACCTCATTTATATTAAATACTGCTAATTTTTTTTGATGTGGCTCAATTAGTTGCACCTTGAGTAATTGGTTTCTTGTGATGCAGATTAGCAATGGAAGCAGTACTTGTAGTAGTGATAATATAAACAGTTGCCTAGTGTATCACCTTCATCAGGGTCTATGGCCTGGATACGTGTAAGTAGGGCTTTGGTGACTGTGTCTTCATAGACGCTGGTGGTGTACCGAGACTGGGTGAAAATAGGTGGATTGTCATTCACATCAGTTACTGTCAGATACACCACAGCATGGCACCACCGCCCACCACCATCAGTAGCCTGGGCAACCAGTTGATAACTAGGTGTCATCTCACGGTCCAGAGGCACAGATGACTTGATCTCACCTGGACAGGTTTAAAACAAGATATGAAACATTGTGATGGAGCCAAACGGGGGGATGACATTTGGCTTGTGTATGATTAAGTTGCGATTCATGCTAATTCAGAGAAAAAGTGTGTATTTAAAGTAGGTCTGCATCCATACCACTGTCTGGGTCAATAGTGAAGTCTTGGGATCCAGGACCATGTAGAGAGTACTGAATCCAAGCACTGATACCCATATCAGCATCTGTAGCTCCAACCCTCAACAAAACACTAGTGACTGGGAGGTCCTCTGGAATGTAGGCAGTATACATAACCTGCAGTCACACACACACACACACACACACACACACACACACACACACACACACACACACACACACACACACACACACACACACTAGTTATGCCAAATCAGTTACGTAGAAAAACAAAACAAAACAATACACAACTTTATTTCTCACCTTGTCACAGATTGGGCTGTTGTCATTGGTGTCTACCACTGTCACTTCTACTGTTGCTTGGGAAACAAACAATCCATCACTAGCTGTGACGTTGATGTTGTATAGGTTGCATTCTTCCCTGTCGAGTGGGCCCTTTACATACATCTTCCACTCACCCTGGACCAGACCCAGGGCAAATACACCACGATAGTTCCCACCTGGGCGGCACACACAATTAAATACAGGATCAGTCAAGAAATTAGTTAAGTATGGCTGTGAATCCATTTGTAAAATCTGAAGTGCAGTAAGGTCATTTTTAGTTTTCACTGTGGCTGAAGGCAAAGTTCAAAGTCAAAACCTGTATATTCTAAGTCAAGTTCAAATTTTAAACTATATTTAAAGTTCAAAATGGGCATAAACATCACCATTCTTAATTTCATTTGAAATGTTTTGACACAGAGTAAAGTCAATTAAATAAATTTTTAAAAATTGTCATTAGTGTTATCCATACAGTAATTTGTCATTTCTGTGCAAAATAATGACCATGTTGCTGTGGCAGGGTGTGTTTTGTGGCTCAGCTACAGGGGAGGGGCAGAGCAGTGGGTTCAGGGGACAGTGATGTGGAAGGCTGCCTGGCACAGGCTGAGATCCATCATGCTAACCATGCCTTCCCTATTTCAGTAGCTGCTGAGGCCCAGAAGAGGTATGTGAGGTTTGGAGTGGAGAACAGTGGGCTGGAGCCCACTGGAAAGTGTACAGTCACAGAAGTATATACATATGTGAGAGTAAAATAAAAATCAGTTTGCCAAATAAACCTGTGTGGAATCATCGGGTCCTTTATATAAAGTCTTTATCGCTGAGTGTAAGATACACAAGTTGTCTGTCTGGTAGCTTGAACTACTATTACTTCAGACTTTGCATCGTGTGACTATCTGACATCATACTGTTGCTGATTTTTAAAAACTGTTTTGTTTTGTTTTCTTTGTTTTTCCAGTTTATTTAACTTTTTTTGGCTGTCCTGCCTGGCTGCTTCGGAAATTAGAATTATGATCTGAACTGCACTGTTGTGTATCTTGGTTTTCAGGACAGGCAGAAGCTTGTAAGAGAAACAAACACCTGGAACACAAGAATTCGAAAATGCAATCAACAATCTTATTCTGATATTGGTGTATGTGTGTGCGAATGTGATAGAGGAAAAAGAGCAAGATTGTCAAGTTCAAGTGTGTGTGTGTGTCTTTGTCATTAAATGTACTTAGAAATTAGTGAGGGAAGTGACGGGAAAAGGTAAGCGACCTATGTTGTAGGTGACGTCAGACGCTGGAGATTTGGCGGAAAAAAAGCGTAGAATTTAACAAAGTTTCTTTAAGCTTCAGTATTGCCAAATAAACTAATCAATTGTCATATAACTAACAACATCTGTCCTATCATGTCTAACACCCTGGAGGACAACGGGGAGAGTTTAGACGCTTTAGTAATGAAGAAGGCTCAGAGTGCATCTTCCCCAGCCAAAATTGAGACACCGTCATCGAAGAGATGTCGCCCGGCAGACTCCCCCGGTACAACATTGCCTGCCGGTGTTCTTGGAATCCATCCTACCTGGCAAACCATCCTACCCGTTGTTTCTGCGCATGCGCACAGTGGCAAATTGTCCTACCTTTGTGAATATTAGCTAGAAAAATACTCTGACCGGTAAAATTAACTGCCAAACCAACCTACCTTTGTGAATGTCACCTACAAGCAGTGTTGGTCAAGTTACTTGAAAAAAGTAATCAGTAACTAATTACTGATTACTTCCCTAAAAAAGTAATCCCGTTACTTTACTGATTACTTATTTTCAAAAGTAATTAATTACTTAGTTACTTAGTTACTTTTTAAAAATACGATTTACAACCTGAATAGGTGACAAAGCGATAGATCTTTCAGCCCAATTCTACTTTTTCTGCATAATCCATCATACAAAATGTAATAATACGGAAAAGTCTCTTTTTAAAACTTGTTTTATTAGTTTTAACCTTTTAACTTTATGCATCAAGCAAAAATTTAATTATATGCAACATTCTCTGACTGGAAGAAATTTATCTAACATTTAAACTTATTTTCTGCACATTCCAGCACATAAAATATTTTTTTGTGTGCGTGTTTACACTCACTCTTTCAAATAGATGCAAGTAAAACAGAACAGAAAATAAATAACATCAAAGACTAGCGCTCCTGTTGCTCTGTTTTCACCTGTAAAGCAGGAGTGGCGTAGGCGGAGGTTTACCCTGGTGCAGGTGTGCCGCAGCGGTCAGTGGAAGAATCCGCGAGTTTCTCTGTGAGTTTCCCATTACGTCATAGCGCACTCGGTGCTTGCTTGGAAGTTTAGGGGGGGGTTTTCGCTGTAAAAAGAAGTTTTCTTCCCACGCACAACGGACACTAATGTTTTTGTCACTTTTTATGGAATCAAACTCAAAGTAAGGTCAGTACTTCCACACTTTAAACGCTGCACGCTCATACTCTCTCCCGCACTCATATGATCCATTGTTGATCTGCACACAGCTGTTGTCACGAACGTCGCACTCGCTTACGTCACTGTCATGAGACATTCTCGCAAAAAAAAAAAATCACGATTTTAGTAATGCTGGGCAGACACTGTGCGATTTTTGGCCCATTTTGAGCCGATTTTTGAGTCGTGCGACCGTTTTGGCGATCGGCCCGATTTTGGCCTTCATCATGCGTCGTGCATCGTGTATTATACGTGGGGTAACGAGAAGGGATTGACACCTCACGACGAGCTCCCGATCATCAATCGCTTGGTCGTGAGGGTGTCACCGCAGTTTCTCACACTGCGCACGCGCAAACACAAATGTCAGCGAAAAAGACGGCGCAGCACGGCAGTGCAGCGTGTGATCTGGACACAAGCGATGGAGGCACAACTTGTAGAACTTTGGAAAGCTCATCCGAGCCTTTTTGATGTGGCCTCACAAAATTATCACGACCACAACAACCGTGAAAATAGTTGGATCTACACTGCTGCTCAATCACAGCTGCCTGATCAATGTTTTTCATTAGCAATTTAGCAAAGTTGATGGCAGTGATGTGCGTGTCTGTGTGAGTGAAAGACAGAGGGGGAGAGCGCGACAGGTTTTCTGTTATAACCTTCATTTTTATGGACGCACTCAGGATCTAATGTTCATTAGATTAACCACACTTATACAGACTGTATATAACAACCAACTCTAAAATGTTTGTTCACAGAGAAAAGACACAGGCAGACTACTCTAACGACATGTGATGTTACAACACTAGTGAAATATTAGTGTCATTTCATTCATTTCAAAGGTTTATTTGCATGACGCACAAACAGACACAATTGAAAGGTACAAATGTATTGTGCATGAAACGAATTCAAACGTGCTGCAGATGTGTGTCACAAGTTGAGCTGGCTGTAGGCTATGGCACTTGGCCAGAGGTGGCACTGGTTGATTCGAGTCCATGTTAGCGCACACAAAGTAAACTGCTCGCTTTAGTTGTGAAGCAATCACGCTGAAACCGGAGAAATAAAACGTGCGAGGGGAACAATAACGACGACAAGAGTCTACCGATCGTTTACTCGTGCTGTCCTGTGAACAACATCGGCGTGGTGTTAATTGTTTGCTGTTTTCGCGATCGCGTCGCGCATGACGATATCACCAGGTAAACTCGCCACATTTTTAAACATTTTGTCGTTCAACAGCATCAAGACTGACGGAGTGTGTTTGAGATAACCTCACAAGTGTCACAGATGACACATTTGGCGTTTTTTTTGCCGGTTTGTCAGTAGCAGCTCCTGAAACGCAAGACTGCCACACATCTGTTCGACCAACGCCAGTTGATCTAAACGCCAGTAGATCTGGAACACCGGCTCTGCGTGGACGGACAGCTCTACCGTGACACCGGCACCACTCCGTGGTTATATTGACTGCACTCCAGATAAGAACCCGCTACACTCTTTTCTTATTCATTCACACTTTCTCCTTTAACATGAGTTTAACCTTGTAATATCAGTATGATGTCATAGCCGATATAACACCGTCACCCTCCGTCATTGCTTTAATTGGAATGTTTCTGTTTCTTTTTTTTTTTTTTGTCGCTCACTGTTCTCATGGTTTTTTTCCTTCTCTTTTCTTTCACTGCTGTGATCGCCTACTTCCCCACTCACCTATAAACACCCTCTATTTCTGCATATTCACACACCACGATCACGCAAAAAACATGCGCTCAACGGCAGCACATTTACAACAGCCTCACAGCACACACAGACTTATAGGACACACACGCAAGCCACGCTTGTTCATATTAGTGAATATACACACACATAGTCAGACTTATGGAGCCTCTCACCACACATTTTGTTTTCTCTTTCTATTTACAAACAATTTTCTTCGTCTAAACGAAACACCCAGCGTACATCATTAGACATACACACACAATTATGGGCACACTAAGGTTTGTCACATGGAATGTAAATAGAGCTGGTACCAGAGAAAAAATGTTAAAGATATTTAACCAGCTTAAAAAACTACAGGCAGATGTTGTTTTATTATAAGAGACTCACAGACCTGTCACAGGTTTAAACGAACTTAAAACACCTGAGTTTCCTAATGTGTTTGCAGCCTGTTATAATTCTAGACAAAGGGGAGTAGCAATTTTTATACATAAAAATGTTAATTTTATAGTACTCGATACAGTTATAGATCCAGAGAGTAGATTCCTTATTATTAAATTATCAGTATTTAACAAAAAGCTATGTATTGTAAGTATATATGGTCCAAATGTTGATGAATCCTCATTCTTCCACGGATTTTTTAGTGCACTCTATGATGATTTGATTGCACACTTGATTGCACACTTATTCTTGGAGACGACCTCAACCTTGGACTAAATGAAGAAATGGATAGGCCCAACACAACAGGAACTAAGCGCAATTGGCAGTCCACAAATATAATCGAACAGTATATGAGCAACTTTGGCCTTTGCGATGCATAGCGCTCCCTTCACTCCAACAGTAAGGAATATTCTTTCTTCTCACATGTCCATCACTCCTACTCTGGTCTAGATTATTTCCTAGTCAGCAGCTCACTGCTGAGTGATATTTCAGACACTGAGATTCACCCTATAGCTGTCAGTGATCATGCTCCTGTATCTTTAACACTAATACATAAGAAGAACGCTACACCAAGTAAAAACTGGAGATTCAATACATCGCTGCTCAAAGATGAAGACTTTATTAAATATTTTAAAGAGTGGACTTCATATTTAGACTTTAATGACACTCCCGGAACATCGGCTTCTGTTCTATGGGAAGCAGGGTAAGCTGTGATGAGAGGTAAAATAATTTCTTTCTCCATCCATCCATCCATCCATTCGCTACCGCTTATCCTTTTCAGGGTCGCGGGGGGCGCTGGAGCCAATCCCAGCTGTCATAGGGCGAGAGGCGGGGTACACCCTGGACAGGTCACCAGTCTGTCGCAGGGCTAACACACAAGGACAGACAACCATTCGCACTCACGTGCCACACCTAGTGGCAAATTGCCACACCTAGTGGCAATTTGGATTATCCAATTAACCTATCCCCACAAACTGCATGTCTTTGGACGGTGGGAGGAAGCCGGAGTACCCGGAGGGAACCCACGCAGACACGGGGAGAACATGCAAACTCCACACAGAAAGAACCCGGCCTGATGGTGGAATTGGACTCAGGACCTTCTTGCTGTGCGGCAACAGTGCTAACCACCGTGCTGCCCTATAATTTCTTTCTCATCACACAAAAAGAAAGAATAAAACAAAAATATTAAGGAACTAGAAAAAAATAAATAAATAAAAAACAACTATATGTGCTGATAAAGATTTATCTGGAAACACAATATATGACCCTGGAAGAATAAACAACATTTTTAGGGATTTCTATGAAACTCTATATTCACCACAAATAAACCCATCTAAAAATGAAATTGATCAGTTTCTTGACAACGTAACTCTTCCAAAATTACTAGACAGTCAAGCAATGGCACTGGATTCGCCACTGACGCCAGGTGAACTCCAGGAAGCCCTGGTAAGTATGCCCAATAATAAGGCTCCAGGTTCAGATGGCTACCCTGCAGAATTCTACAAAGAATTCTGGACAATTTTGGCACCAGTATTCCACGGAATGTTGCAGGAAATCAAGGAAAGTGGCAGACTACCACCAAATATGAATTCTGCCAACATTAGTCTCCTGCTAAAACCAGGCAAAGACCCTTTATTTCCCTCAAGCTATCGTCCAATATCCCTTATAAATGCAGACCTCAAAATAATCTGCAAAGCCCTCTCAAAAAGATTAGAGAAGATAACCCCCTTTTTAATTCATCCTGACCAAACTGGTTTCATAAAAGGTAGGCACTCATCAACAAATGCACGTAGATTACTTAATTTAATAGACTACCCATACAGTAAAAACATTGAAACCACAATATTATCTCTAGATGCAGAAAAAGCGTTTCACAGAGTTAACTGGAAATTTTTATTCGCAACTTTACACAAATTTGGTTTTGGAAACTCTTTCATAAACTGGCTAAGAATATTATATAATTCACCAACAGCTTGTGTCAGAACAAATGACCAGACATCCTCCAGTTTCTGTCTCCTGAGGGGCACCAGACAGGGATGCCCACTCTCCCCCTCACTTTTTGCAATTTTTATCGAAACACTAGCAGCAGCATTTAGACAGGTTACAACAATTAAGGGCATAAAATGTAAGAACGTAGAACATAAAATCAGTCTCTATGCGGATGATTTGTTGCTTTTTCTCCAAAACTCACAAACCAACCTTTATTAGAGTAATTACCTCAGAAACTGGTTTTCAAGAGTTTCAGATTATTCAATTAACTGGTCAAAATCTACAGTTCTTCCAATTAACTGCTCCTTCCATAATTCTTCTTCTGCCCCACTACAATCTGGAAATATTAAATATTTAGGTATTAATGTCTCTCCTAAGCTTTCAGACTTAACTAAATTAAACCACATCCCACTTCTAAAGAAAGTAGAAGGCGATCTGACTAGATGGAAATCTCTACCCATATCACTCATGGGAAGGGTCGCCACTATAAAAATGATGATCTTGCCAAAAATAAATTACTTATTTTTAATGATCCCGAACAAACCATCACAAGATTGGTTCAGATCTCTGGATTCGCATATGGGCTGCCCTTGCTAGCAAGAAGTTCTGTGTGTTTCTCTTCTCTGAGTCTCTACTGAAGAAGTGCTTTAGAGTATATCTCTTAACACTATCCCTCAGTCATGTCTGTCCCGTCTGTAACAACTGAAAATAAAATAAAATAAATAATAACAACAAAGGTCGATCAAATGGACCAATACGGCAAGGTCGTGATGATCCATTTGGCAAAGTAAATCCACTGGATATCCTTGTTGGTCTTCAGACAACAATTCTGACGGCTAAAAAACCAAATGGGACAGACGAAAAAAAAGAAAAAAAGAAATTAGGGTGGGAAACTGCAAAAATGCCCCACCAGAGCAAGAGGCAGAGATGGGCCATCAGCAGCCCTCAACGGTAGGGAAGATTTGGGACCACACATCTCGGCGATACCATGCCAGCAGGAGGAGGGAGCCCAACTCCACCAGAGGTGGTCATTAATTTATTTAACCTTCATTGAGACTCAATGTCTCATTTACAAGAGAGACAAACAAAATAAAATAACAATAAAACAATAAAATAGGAATAAAATGACAAAAATAAAAATTATCTCATGTTTAAACAGTTACTGGAAAAACAAGAACAAATTCACAATTATGATTTCACAAAGGCATTTGTACATCTTTTAAACTCTGCAAGTGAAATCTACTGAGAGAGCTGTAAGTCTTTCTGTAATGTAATCCATGGAAACGGGGCAGAAAAGAAGAATGTCTTCTTTCCGAGTTCTGTACGAACTGATGCAACGCTCAATGTAATTAAGTCTTGAGACCACAAACTATGACTAAAATCTTTAAGTAACATGTAATAGGAGGGCAGTAAACCACAAATAGCAAGGCCAATAAGGACCAGTCAACCAGATAGAGTCCAAAAGATGGAGAGAATGAGCAGAGCTAGTTAGGAGGGGTAAAAAGGTGGTAGCAAGATGCCTTTTCCTTGGAGTGAAAGTGAAACACAAATTAGCAATGATTTTGGAAAAAAGAAAAAAGTTTATTTAACAGATGAGCAATATGTAGCTTACAGGAAAGATTATCACCAATCACAAACACCCAAGTATTTGTATGAGGTCACAGGTTCAATAGAAATGCCGGGTACAAGAGAGTGAAGTACTGCAGACATGCACTTTCTATTTCAGAACAACATGACCTTGGTTTTATTTGTATTTAAAACCAGTCAGAGCTGACACAGCTGTGACTGTATACAATCAAAAGCTAGCTGTGACTGTTCAGAAACCATCTTGATGGTATGAGCATTTGCCCTCCTAATGGAGGCATTGAACCAATTACAAAACTTACGAAAACATAGCCAATCGTCATTAGTCAGACTTTCTCGCAGTAGCCCACGTCTGGTTGCTCTTATGTAGGAGAATGGCCAATGGAAATATCTCCATGCTAAATTGGAATTGTAATACGACCCCAGTTAAATCACCCACAAACCTATTTGGCATACTAGTTTAAAAAAGTGTTAATAAGAGATGATTTATCTGGTGATTTGGGATTAAGGCTTTGAATATTTTGTTTAAAGTTTAAAGATAAACAGTGTGCCATCAGACGAAGAAGAAAGTCAGTCCCAATTAAAATCATTTATTTCATTAAAATGCAGTTCAGATAAAAGTCAAATTGGAGAAGGCTCTGCGCAGATAGTGGCCAATAGTAGCCAACCACAGCCATAGACTGATTTCCAAACAGGTTAATTACTTAGGTCCGTAATTTCAAACTGCGTAGGTGCAGATCTTCAAAACTTGAGCAGCTTCCCAAGACTTCTCTGGAACAGTCAGAATTCAATCATATCCATTTTGTTTTTTTTGTTTTTTTTTGTTTTTTTTTTATCTGCTGGTGTATCACATACAGCCAGGGGCTGAGGGTTAGGCTAAATACCCCCCCAAAAAATGAAAGCATCATTATTAGACACTTGCATATAAAGTTTCTGGGAAACAAACAACTATAAGAACTAGTATTAAAGGCTGACAACAGAGAGAATGACAATGCTATCAGCTGTTGTTTGTGGGTTTATTTCTGACTTTTACAGTTTGATGCAGAGAATATCAAGTAAAGTTAGAGGCCACTTGTTTTTAAAGTTGTGTAAGGAATGGAGCGTGTGGAAGAGGATCCAAAGGCAGATTATGTTAAACAAAAAAAACCTGATACTTCTATAGCACCATTCTATTCAGTTGAAAATTTAAACCATTTTCTACTGCAGACCTTACTCAGCCAGTCACACCTACATTCACACAGCACATTTATCATCTACACCTAAACGCATACTTTCTTGTGCTCATATGCCAAGTAGAGGCAATGGGCTCAGTATCTTGCCCGAGGTTACTTGAGTGTGTGGATTCCACCATTGGTAGATAACCCTCTCTATCACATGACCCACAGTTGCCCTTATGAAGCTTCCATATATATTTTATTGTAATGGTTGGATGTGACAGTGTAGTTGATGTGGGTTACAAAAGCTTTTCAACACAATCTAACCAGTGTCACTCAGGGAGAAAACACAGGAAATGTCAGTAATCACATCCAGTATAAAGTATGTAAGATTTGGCAGTGCTCTAGCTGACATTGTGATTTATAGTACTGGAGCTCCAGAAAGGGCTGCACTGTTTCAATTCCTGTTCACTTATTACACTTCAGACTTTCAGTACACCTCCAGGACCTCCTCTACAGAAATATTCAGATGATTATGCAGTAGGTTGAAAATATGTGTGATATGCAGGAGGAGAGTATTAGTAGAAGATTTTGTGGAATGGTCAGAGATATATCATCTGCTTTTGAATGGGTATAAGACCAGAGAAAGACCAACCTCCGAAAGAGTACAACTAGATGGTCCATGACTATCCTGAGACAGAATGTCAGTGTGGTGTACATAAGAGTACAAGTCCACAACGACAACAGACTGAACTAGACAATGAACAGATACAAGCAGTTAAGGAGCTGACTCTAAAGTTTTGAAGTTGAATGTTGCATTTGAAATTACATGATGATGCAGAAATTACATACAATCACAGAGTGAATAAGGTGATTGAGGAAGAAATACTGTATCATGACATAGTGACTCATGGGAAGCCTAAGCCTATTGCAGTGTAACAAAGGAAAGATTCGGTGTCACCAGATCCAGTTCAAACTACATTGTTTAGCAAAAGGGAAGTTTTGGTAATGGACTGGTTTTTATATAACGATTTTCTGCTCTACCTCAGCACTCAAAAAGGCTTTATACAAACTATTTTCTAAATGTCAGAAAATAGTGTTTTCTAACATTTACACACATTCACACTCCAGTGCATGCATTACAGGGGTTAGTATCTGGCTCAAGGATATTTGGTATGCACACTGAAGCATCCAGGAATCGAACCACCAAACTTCCAATTAGTAAATGACTTGCTCCATCCTCCTGGGCTACAATCACACCAATTTTTAAACCTAGTCTTTAAAGTCGACAAGGTGTCCATTTCCTGAATCAAAACTGGTGCGTCTTACACAGAAGAAGGGCCCATAAGCCAAAGGCTCTGCCTTATGGTATTATGGGTCGTTGTTGGGGTTTTCACTGTATTATTTTAGGGTTCTTTACCTTACAATATAAAGGATCTTTAGGGAACAGTTCTTGTGATTTGGCGCTATATAAAGGAAATTCTATTTCATTTATCAAAATTGGCAAAAATTACGGAAAGTAATAATAACTCAATTGCATATTCTATAAAGATTTATGGTTAAGGCGATTTAATGAATTTTAAATGTATCTAATTATAGTATGTTGTTTTTTTCCTGTAGCTCACTGCCTGTTGATCAGCCAAATCACTATGTTTAATCAGACATGCACTTGGAGAGCAATCATTATCCATACTCTATAGTCATTTATGAATATTTTACATTTGATCTGCAGATTTGGACCTTATTCATACAAAGAATATCCCAGGCTGACTTCAAGAAACATTGAAAGATGGTATTTGTTTCCTGAATCCCACAGTAAGAGTCTACTATCTTTTGATCAGTGAAATGAAAATCAATATCACTCCAGTTTTTGCTTCTCTTCATTGTTGTTGTTTTGCATTTTGTTTTAAATTTTGTTTATTTATTTATTTTACATTCTTATTATTTATTTATTTATTTTACTGTGAAACACTTTGTGATTTTTTTCGGTAAAAAGTGCTATATAAATACATTTTACTTAAGTTTTTGCTCAAAAAGAGGCTGGAGAGATCGCTTGATTGTTGCAGGTTTCTCTGTATGTTATTTACACCTGACAGTGTAAAATACTTAGTGACAACTGCTGTTGTGATTTGGCGCTATAAAAACAAAGTGCTCTGAATTGAATTACCTAACGTCAATTGTTGATTTAATTAATAGATGTATTTAAGTTTTTAACCATCAAGATTAATCTGTTATTCCTTAACAATGCAGTAAAAAATATTTGCCTTGGGACTTACCAGTGATGTGATAGCTGACTTGACGGTTGAAGGCAGAGCTATCATCATCTCTAGTTATCAGCACAGCCACAACCTCTCCTGGGCGGTCACTCTCCTGAACAGAACCAAAGATGTGGTTCTCCATGAACCTGGGAGGGTTGTCATTGATGTCTGACAATGAAACTGTGACAGTGGTTGTACTGGAAAGAGTCAGGGTCTCCCCAAGGTCTGAGGCCACCACTGTAAAAGTGTACGAGGGACTAGTTTCATGATCCAGGTCTTTGTGTGTAGTGATCCAACCAGTATTGCTGTCAATGCTAAAAGTGCTGACCAGTGTGTCTGAATCCTCTTTTAACTGGATTAATGAACCAAGTTTATATGTTACCTGGCCATTTGCTCCAGAATCTGGGTCTCTTGCTTGAACTTGAATGATTCTGGTTCCAACTGGCATTCCTTCCATAATGGTGGTATCATATGAGTTGGCCTCAAAAGCTGGTTTGTTGTCATTCAAATCCAATACCTTGACTTCAACTTCAACACAACTCACCGAATCAAGCTTAGCCTGTTGTGCCGTGGCAGTGACTTTGAAGTAGTATCCTTTGATCACCTCGTAGTCCAAAGGCTTATCAAGTTTGATCACTCCAGTATGCTTTTCCACCACAAACACACCATCATGGTTGTTTTCACCAGCCTCTCCATTAACCAGGGCAAAAGTAGTAGAGAGTGATGTAAATTCAAGAGGAGCGTTGAGGTGAACTGTTCCTATGACTGAACCAATAAGAGTGTTCTCTGGTGTATTGAATAAATAATGATATTGGCTAAAGGATGGAATAAAAGTCTCTGGAGAAAGAACGTGGATATAGACAGATACTAGAGAGTGTCTGACTGGATTTCCTCCATCAACAGCCTTCACAAAGAAAGATAATACAGAATTTCTGAAATGGCTGAAACTGCCTTTAGTCACCATCCATCCATTGTCCGGGTCTATCTCCAAAATGTCTACCACTGGTACATTTGCCTCACTGTAAAGTGAATATGTCACTTTAGCATTAATGCCATGATCAGGATCATGGGCCTGAATCTGTGTCACCAAAAAACCTTGAGCCACATCAGATTTCACTGAAGCTCGATACTCTGTGGCACGGAAACAAGGTGCATTATCATTATCGTCCAATAGAGTAACTTGTACTGTACAGTAAGAGACTTGTCCACCTAAATCTTGGGCCGCCACTGTGAGAACAATGTCTTTGTTAGCTGGATCCTCACGATCAAGTTTTTCTGTGGTGTAGATCTGACCATTTGCATCGATGCTAAACTTGTCCTTACCAACATCATTCACAAAGGAATAAGTTATGAGCCCAAACTCTCCTGGGTCTGCATCTGTTGCCTTGACCTGAAATGAAAATTTTGATCACCCTTATCAATTCAGAAAAATACTTTATAGCTACTTAATATACTTAATGTTATTTCTTTTTAATGTATAATTTAATGAATCCTTACTGCACCTACCTGTATAACTTTGGTTCCCACAGCAGCATTCTCTCTTAGCTCCGCCTCATACATATTCTGTCCAAACACTGGACTATGCAGATTGGCCCTCCACACTTTTACATGAACTTGTGCAGTGCTGGTGAACACCCCATCAGATACTGAAACATTGAGACTATAGGCAGGCTCCATTCTTTGCTTACGGTGGCTGGACAGTGTGATTATCCCTGTCTTTTTTTCTATTGCAAAATTCCTTTTTTCATTTCCTGATAAAATACTGTACTCCAACTTGTCAAAATCTGAGCTGTCTGCATCAGATGCCTGGACACAGGTTATAAAGTGACCCCTTGTTGCCAACTCATTCACATATGCCTCATAGAGCAGCTGGTTGAAAACTGGAGGATTGTCATTTATGTCATTCAACATGACTGTCACAGACACTTCGCTACTCAGTGGTGGAAAACCATTATCAGTTGCCCTGACAATAAAGTCATATTTTTGGAGTAGTTCATGGTCTAGCATACGAGCTGTCAGGATTAATCCACTGCTACTGTCAATATGAAAGTACTCTGTATTATTACGTGAATTCGAGAAGATCTGGTAGCGGACAACATTGTTTTTCTCTGAATCTTTGTCTGTGGCAACTACTTGGAGTGCTGGCGTTCCAATCATGGCTGTTTCAGATAAAACTACCCTGTAGGTCATTTTCTGGAAGATAGGTGGATTATCGTTGACATCCTGGACAAACACATCTACATCAACCTCAGCATGGGCACCAGTAAGATAGTCTGTGGCTCTAACAGTCAGGTGGTAAGATGATGTTGCCTCAAAATCCAAAGCATGGATGACACTTATGACTCCGGTATCAAAACCAATGTCAAACTGTAGGGATGGATCTCCATCAACAATTGTGTAGATGATGCTTTGTCCTTCAGGGCTTGAGGCATTGATGCCAAGGATAGGTGTGTGCACAGCTACATCCTCATTCACAGCAACAGTATAAAATGATTTGGCAAAAACAGGCATGGCTTTGTTGACTACAGTGATGGGAAACTCTATTGTAGATGAAAGGGGTGGATAACCACTGTCTCTGGCATATATCACCATTCGGTATTCCACATTGGACAAATCAGACTCAAAAGACCTCTTGAGGCTGAGACTACCTGTCTGCCTGTTGATTTCAAAATGACCATGGTCATCTTTGAGATAGTAAGATACTTGCCCATTAATTCCTTTGTCACCATCTACTGCCATGACCCTGAAAATGGGTGATCCTGGTTCAGCTTCTACTTGAACAGCTGCATAATAAGGAAGTCCAACAAACACAGGGGCATTATCATTTATGTCTTCAACTTGGACTCTAACTATGACTCTAGCCACATGGAGAGGGTCATGCTCCTTTCTTGCCTCAACCACCAGTTCATAGAACTCTTGCTCTTCACGGTCAAATGCTATACCTGTGGTCTCGATGACTCCAGATGTTGGGCGAATTTTGAAATGTGTACCAGCATTCAACAAGTTGTACTTTAGTGGTTCATTCAGACGGTTTCCAATAGCATTGACCACAGCTACCTTTGTGATATTCAATATATTCTCTTTAATAGATGAAGAGTAAATACTGTGGGTGAAGCTGAGACCAGAGTCTAGAGCTTCTCTGACAACTATAGTCACCAAAGCCATGCTAGAGAATTTACCATCTGAAACTCTGACACTGAAGCGGAAACGCTCTTTGGAAAAGTTGTTGTTTTTGACTACAATAATTCCACTTGAAGGTTTGATGGCAAAGTGCTGCAGTTCTCCATCAGTCAGAGAGTATATAAGCTCTGTAGTGATGTTTTTGTCAGGGTCTGCAGCTGAAACCTGAAGTGCTTCAACTCCAACATAAGTGGGGAGTAACAGGACTGTTTCATAAGAACTCTGGGTGAAGCGAGGTGGGGAATCATTTGTGTCAATCACTTGTATTGTGACTTCAGTTGGACTTTCTGCTGTCAACTGTGGCGTTCCGTTGTCTCTCACATGTACGTGGAAATGAAAGATAGTAAAGGTTTCATAATCTAAATTAGCAATAGTTCTGATGGAGCCAGTTCCTGAGTCCACGGTGAAGAACATTTTTGCTGTGTCTTCAATAATCTGGTATACCAGCAGTGCATTTTGGTTACGGTCAGCATCAGTGGCTTTTATTACTAGAGGTGAACCATCTAAGTTTAAGACTACACTGTTAATTGGTGCTGCCTCACTAATACTCCCATGGTAGTGAAGCTCCTGGAACACTGGTGGGTTGTCATTATCATCCACTACCTGGATTAACAGAGTAGCATTGGAGGCCATGCCAGCCATGTTAATAGCCTGGACTATCAGTGTGTAAGAAGTTGTAGTCTCATAGTCAAGCGATTTTTGAGTAGTAATCACTCCACTATACTGATTTATCTGAAAAACATGATTGGTATTGCCCTGCTTGATGTCATAATTGAGGGTGGACTGGCTGACAGCACTGACTGTACTGACAGAGGTCCCAACCAATGCATTCTCCATGATTTCAGTCTGATACTCAGGTTGAGGGAACTTTGGACCAGCATTATCAGATAGAGTGACAGCAATCCGCACTATTGTGGTAGTGGAAAGTGGGGGGGAGCCACTGTCAATTACTCTGACAGTGAGAATATAATGGCCTATGCTGGATAGGTCCAGCTCATGCGCAACAGTGATGACACCCAAAACTGGCTCAACTTGGAATGTATTTCCACTGTTTCCTGTTGAAGAGAAAAAAAACAAAAAAAAAACAAAAAAACCCAATAATAGTCAAAATATCAAATTAACGTTCCAACCATGTACATATGTAGGAGCAAGTACTCAGTTGCCATAGCGTACCTGCTTCAATAGAGTAGTGTAGCTCTGCATTCTCGCCTTTATCTTTGTCTAGGGCAGTTACCTGGACTACAGCTGATCCCACTGCTGCTGACTCATATACTGAGCCTTCATACAGAGCACTGGTAAAAATTGGTACGTGGTCATTTACATCTTCCACTTCTATTAGTACACGGACCAAATCTTTTCTGTATGGGAATTCTTGATCCTTTACCTGTGGAGAAAATGATTAAACAAACCTAAATATTTTCTTTAATGATATATATAGGATGAAGATATATGATAAGGTCAAAATAATGTCTACAAAAACAAGCCATTAGACTAGAACTGTTACTCCCTCACTTTCCTTAACCACACATATTTCTCCCGTGTTATGTAGTAGTTTAAAAATTAGATATGTAACTTCTAATGATGCAGTGAGATGTGGATACTGGTTTACTGAATGGTGTAATTTGTAAACCATGTAATTAGTCTGCTGATGTCACCAAAAGGTAGTCCAGCCCAAACAGAGGATTACTGTGTGCTTGCATAATTAAAACAGGAAAACTATCTGTATGATGAATACAATTCTATGATACAGACTTTTAGACCAAAAATAACTCATAGATTAAAGTATATCTTACAGTCACAGTGAGAATGTGTCGTGAACAGGCCTCATGGTCAAGCCTCTGAGTAGTGTAGATAGTGCCCTGGGTGGGATGAATGCGGAACAGACCCATGGTGTTTGGGTCTATGGAACTCTGCAGAGAGTAGGTCAACTGTTGATGCTTATCACGGTCAGATGCCTGAACCTGGACCACTTCAGTGTCAGGTGGTGTATCTTCAGAAACAACGACATCATAAGTTGGTTGGAAGAAGATGGGAGCATTGTCATTGCTGTCCATAACAGTAATGTGAATCTGGAACATGAGGGACATTAAAAAGAGAAAAAGGAAAGAAAGAAAGAACACACTTTAAAATTATAGATATAAACTGTTCATCTTAATGACGTCTTCAGAGTTATATAACTCAGAATTAAAGATTTTGCAACTAAACTAAAGCTTGTCAGTTCAAAATTGTTTTTTGAAACACACCACCCTCCACAACAGAATTTTTGAAAGCTGCATATTAGTGGTTTTTGAGTTGAATCTTAAGCACACAATTTTTCCCTTAAATTATCTCCAAATATAATGGCATCATGTGTGCGTGCATGATGCACGCATGACTAGCAGACTAAGCAGACATGGTGCATGACATACAGTTTACACGAGGCAATTTTATTTCTTATATGAATGTTATTTATTTTAACTGACATAAAGAGGATTTTACAAGTGATAATAATAACAACTGTACTGCATTAAAACATTCAAAACCTCTCTGGGTACATCTCAGGCCCTCTAAAGTACGGAGGCATATGTGCTTTGCTCAAATGAGCAGCAATCAGCAGTAATCAACCAAAGTAATTGTTAGTAAAAACTTGAGGAGATGAACAATTTAAACTGGTCTTATTTCCTGAAAAACATCAAAAAATGTCTTGATGCATGCTCAATCACCCAGGTAAGGAAATCACAGAAAGCTGACTCTGTTCACCTGGACATAGGAGAAATAAGTAGGAGAAATGTTTCATTACTCTTTTAAGTGATTTTTTCAATCTCAGCTGACTGCAGGTTTCCTCAGCCTTATAAACAGTACATTCGCATAATAACCAAACCTAGCACCACTGATTAACAATGGGTCATGAGGTCAGTTTCATGATTGTTAATATGCAAATTGTCATGACCATTGATCAATGACCATGAGTACTATTTACAAAGAGTTGGGGAATAGCTCACAGCATTGTATGATAGTGAAAGAGGTACACTTAGGCCCCCTCCTTGATTTAGAGATGGTCTTTCTCTTTTCACATGAATGGCCTCTTGGCAGCTGACCATGTCAGAAGCTTGCCAATCCTGGCAAAAACTAAGAACAGGGGCCCCAGCAGGCCATCTCCCAAGCCACCGTGAGCAGCCCCAAGAATCACCAAGTACCCACTTCCAGGGGGAGGCAGCAATGGCCTGCAGGGAGCGGTAGGGAGGGGAGTTACATCTCGGTCTTCTTTAGCACTAATGATGCTTGTAATAAATGTAGCCTATTTGCAGCTCTGGAGGTCAGGATCAATAAATTGAAGACTCAAATTCGCACCCTTGAAAAACCTGTAGCTTAGCCAGGCCCCTGTAGCCAGTGCAGCCGAAGGTAGCGTGGCTCCTGCCAGCTGTCTCCCAGCAGATTGTCCCCAGTAGCTGGGAAAACAGGATGGCTGGGTGACGGTGAGGAGGAAGCGCAGTCCTAAACAGAAGCCCATGGTACACCACCAACCTGTTCATGTGTTTAACTGCTTTTCCCCACTTGGCAACACTCCTGTCTGTTCTTAGACATGTGAAGCTAGAGACACCACCAACCATAGTTAATTGTCTTCCAGGTGCCAGAGCAGGCGACACTGAGGGAAATTTAAATCTGCTGGCTAAGGGTAAACATAAATTCAGTAAAATTATAATTCAAGTAGGCAGTAATGACACCCGGTTACGTCAATTGGAGGTCACTAAAAGCAGACTAATTAATGTAATAGATGTAATGTAATAGATTATCGCTCCAACTACAAATTCGAAAGTTGTCTCTTTAGACGCAGAGAATTTGACTGGGTAAATTGGAAAAATTTTTAGCAGTTTAAAGCAAATTTGGATTTGGCTCATTCTTCATAAATTGAGTCAAAATACTGTACAGCTCTCCGGATGCATCTGTTAGGACAAATTATGTAACATCCCAAAGCTTCAATCCAAAGAAAGGCACCAGACAAGGCTGCCCACTTTTCCCCTCACTTTTTGTCATTTTCATTGAACCATCAGCAGCAGCAAACTCCCAAAATGTAGCCTGATGGTGCATTACTTTTCCTTAAAAACAGCCAATTGATAATTCAGCCTGGGCAGCACGGTGGCTACACTGATTCTTTGTGTTTTTGATGATGTTCAGTTTGTCACTGGTTCATTAGTATTTTTTTTCCTTCTTTACTCACGAGTTTGCATGTGTGGAGTTTGTGTGGAGTTTGCATGTTCTCCCCATGTTTGCGTGGGTACTCCGGCTTCCTCCCACAAGCGCGAACTCAGAAGAGGGAGCAGTTAAGATAGTTTGGGTGGGCTAGGGCTGTGGCTTGCCTCAGACATAGGCAATTTGTATATTTGTTTGTGAACCTCCATCTGTTTTGTCTTTCAGGATGCATCAGTGGGGGTCATGAGACTGAGTACTGGGCCTTGTCCCCTGTGTCAATCCAGATGGTTGATGTGGACATCACTATAAATACCTCGGAGTACACATAGATAAACACAATAAACTGGACTGGGTTAAAAACACCACTGCACTATACAGGACGGGCCAGAGTCGTCTCTATTTTCTGAGACAGGAGCACGTTCAGTAAGAGACTGAGATTACCCAAAAGCGATTTATATACACTCAACAAAAATATAAACGCAACACCTTTGTTACTGCTCCCATTCCCCATGGGATGGACGTAGAGACCTAAAATTCATTCCAGATACACAATATAACCATCCCTCCCAAACAGTGGTCACAAATCAGTCCAAATGTGTGGTAGTGGGCACATCTGCTATATTGAGATAATCCATCCCACCTCACAGGTGTGCCACATCAGGATGCTGATCTGACATCATGAGTAGTGCACAGGTGTACCTCAGACTGCTCACAACAAAAGGCCACCCTGGAATGTGCAGTTTTGTCTCACAGCAAAATGCCACAGATGCCACAAGCAATGAGGGAGCGTGCAATTGGCATGCTGACAGCAGGAATGTCAACCAGATCTGTCGCCCGTGCATTGAATGTTCATTTCTCAACCATAAGCCGTCTCCACAGGCGTTTCAGAGAATATGGCAGCATATCCAACCGGCCTCACAACCGCAGACCTCGTGTAACCACACCAGCCCAGGACCTCCACATCCAGCAGGTTCACCTCCAAGATCGTCTGAGACCAGCCACCCAGACAGCTGCTGGAACAATTGGTTTGCACAACCAAACAATTTCTGCACAAACTGTCAGAAACCGTCTCAGGGACGCTCAACTGCATGCCCGTCGTCCTCATCGGGGTCTTGACCTGACTCCAGCTCGTCGCCGTAACAGACTTGTGTGGGCAAATGCTCACATTCGATGGCGTCTGGCACGTTGGAGAGGTGTGCGCTTCACGGATGAATCATGGTTCACATTGTTCAGGGCAGATGGCAGCTGAGAATGTCCCAGTTCTTGCATGGCCAGCATACTCACCGGACATGTCACCCATTGAGCATGTTCGGGATGTGCTTGACCGGCGTTTACGACAGCGTGTACCAGTTCCCACGAATATCCAACAACCTCGCACAGCCATTGAAGTGGAGTGGACCAATATTCCACAGGCCACAATTGACAATCTGATAGACTCCATGCGACGATGTGTTGCACTGCATGAGGCAAATGGTGGTCACACCAGATACTGACCGGTTCTGGGTCCCCAGACTTCCAATAGCGCAAAAAACTGCACATTCCAAGGTGGCCTTTTGTTGTGGGCAGTCTGAGGTACACCTGTGCACTACTCATGATGTCAGATCAGCATCCTGATGTGGCACACCTGTGAGGTGGGATGGATTATCTCAATATAGCAGATGTGCCCACTTCCACACATTTGGACTGATTTGTGACCACTGTTTGGGAGGGATGGTTATATTGTGTATCTGGAATGAATTTTAGGTCTCTACGTCCATCCCATGGGGAATGGGAGCAGTAACAAAGGTGTTGCGTTTATATTTTTGTTGAGTGTATATTAAAGCAGTGGTTCTCAAACTTTTCACAATGAGTACCGCGTCATAAAATATATGGCTCTTCCAGTACCACCCTTATGACTGACATTAATGTACAGTAATAAAGGCCTATTTAATACCACATACAGTTTACACGAGGCAATTCTATTTCTTATATGAATGTTATTTATTTTAACTGACATAAAGAGGATTTTACAAGTGATAATAATAACAACTGTACTGCATTAAAACATTCACAACCTTTCTGGGTACATCTCAGGCCCTCTAAAGTACGGAGGCCTATCTCCCTCACCACACTCCCTGCCGGTGGCTGATGCCCTCAGACGTTGGTGTGTTGGTGGTCCTTGTCGTCTGGGGCTGGGCGCTCATGTATGTACCGGCTCACTCCTGGTGGCCGATTGGCGGGGCCGGGTGCCTGTGGCCCGGCTGGTCTCCTTCCGGGGGGTGGGATGCCCTCAGGCCTCTGGGCCTGAAGCTCGGTCCTCTCTGGCACAGCTGGCTGCCGGCAGAGCCCGCGGGCACGCCACTGCAACCCCCTCTGGCCTCTGCTCCGTAGCTGCGGGGTGACCTCTCCTTTGGGGCTCTACTCAGCTCTTCCCAGGAGGGTGGCACGGTTCCCCCCCCCTTTGGTGGTCCTCCTCGGGTCCTTGTACTCTGGGGCCTCTGGATATCTGGGGCCTGGAGCTCCTCCATACCTGCTTCATACCCTGGTGGACAGGGCTATGGCTCCCCCCACTCCCTAGCAGATCGTTACATGGAGAAACCTTTGGAATACAAGCATGCTGATCCACACAGGTGTGCACACAGGTGTACACACGGGTGTTCACAGACGCGGACTACACCTTTCTTGGCTGCTGCCTCAAAGCACATTGTGCGCTGTCTATCTTGCGTGCTGCACAATATCGTTTATTATTTAGTATCTACTGTTATCTACTGCTAGCTAGTTTATTGTGATGGTGCTGTTTTTTTATTATGTTGCTCTTGTGTTGTTTGCTTTCTCTTCTGTTTTTTTCTCCATACAGGTGATCCAGGTGCTTTGTTTGTTTTTCTTTTTTTCTTTCTTTCTTCCCCCCCTTCTCACCGTCTCTTCTCCCCTTTGGTTTTCTTTCTCTCCCTCTCTTTCTTTCATTCTTTCTCCCTGTCCTATCCCCCAGTCATGTCTGTCCCGTTTGTAGCAACTGAAAATAAAATAAATTCATAATTATAATAAAGGTCAATCAAATGGACCAATATGGCAAGGCCATGATGATCCACTTGGTAAAATAAATCCGCTTGGCATCTTTCTTGGCCTTAAGACAACAATTCTGATGGCTAAAGATCCAAACGGGACACAAAAAAAAAAATAAATAAATAAATAAATAAATAAAACATTCACAACAGGTGGGATATCCAATCTTTAAGTGATGACCTGATGAAACCTGCTTCCCGGTCCAAACTACGCTACATTTATTATGGCTGTTGTGTTTTTACCATGTTTTAATGCTTTATATTTTGTTCTATTTAATCTGAACAAGCCCCTAAAAAAGTCAGTGATCACTGCTGGGCTCTCTCGGTTTTTATCTTCACTATTCCTTTTAAAGCTCAGTTTTCAAAACCTTACAATGTAACTACAGCCCAGCCCATGCAGCAGTATATTAATGACTAAACTTATATTGCAGTTGTTCTCCTGACTGAAGTTTGGTCTGTTAACAGCACCCTGCCATGCAATTACATTTGTTCCTAACCATCGGGAACCCTCACTGAGTGGAAAAAAAGTTAGTATTCATCCTCCAGCTTCACTGTGTTTATATTATGCCATAACCACAGTTGTGTAGCTAGCCACTACGCAGCACATCATTATATACCAGCTAGCCAAACTTCAGTAACCCTACAAACGCCACTGCTGTTTAGTTTTCTGTCTTCATTTGTGCCGGAAGTGATAGCAGAGCTGTACTGTACGTTTTAATTTTTGCTGTGGCGATTAAGCTGCCGGATTTTTGGCTTCATGACCCTCCTTCATGGTTTGTGCACGTCGAAACTCAGTTTGCTCTTCGTGGCATTTTGGCCAACGACACAAAATACCATCATGTGTTGCTGGATCTGTTGTTCACCCACCGTGTGATGACCCTCCTCTGGGATCCCCCACCCAAGGGAAATACATCGCTCACAAGGGCTGCTGCTGTGGTGCTACTCCCTCTCCAATGCAGAGCAGGCGAAAAACTCCTCTCTCTCGGGCCTGGGTGATGGTACTGGACTTGAGGTCACGGAGAGCACGTCGTCCTTGCTAGGAACGGATGACGGTGGATTCCTCTTCACTCACGTCTTCCTACAACAGTTGCCGGTGCGAGCTGGCCTCGCCAACTCCCCGCTGCTGGCCGCGAAGGATTACCACTCACTTGCAGAAGAAGTGAATCGCATTCTCCTGGATACTAGGAGCTTCGGCATCCAGGCAAAAGTTCCAGACTCACCGATGGCATCTCCCGCGCCCCCACCGATTCTCCCGGGGGCCTCAAACTCATCAGTGGTGGCCAGTGTTGGGAAGGTTACTTTTAAAATGTATTCCATTACAGAATACAGAATACATGCCCCAAAATGTATTCTATAAGCCGAAAAGTAGCTTTACTTTGTTGTGTGGGTCAACTTTTCTTGCGAGAGACAGAGAGAGGCGTTGAAAGGCTGCTCCAACAGAACTTATTGTTTTCGGAGGAAAACACAAACACGGTGTACAGTCGAGTCTTAATAGCTTACTTACAACTGGGCTCGTCAGGCACTCTTCTTGGCTGAAGTGGTTATTAGAATATTCTTTATTGTCATTGTCACAAGTACAATGAAATTGAAAGATGTTATTATATTTACATGCTTCCAGCTCCCGTTTTTCCTCGATGACAACTCGTACCTTTCCACTCCCCTTTTTCTCCCTCCTCGCACTCACAGACCCATAACGTGTATGGCAGTCCATTCTCCCTGCAACACAGACTACACTGCCCATGATGCTACATTCTTTAGAGCTATGCTTGTAGTATTCTGCCTGTTAGCTTAGCACAACAACAACAACAACAACGAAAAGGCACTCTCTCACCCAGGAAACACACAGTCGCAGAGAGAGAGAGCCTGGAGCCTGGGGCTCGCTCGGGCCTCTTCGGAGGTGGGGTGCCCTCGGCCTCTCGGCCTGGGGCTCGGTCACTCAGGCACGGCTGGCTGCCGGCGGAGCTCACGGGCGCGTCACTGCAACTCCCCCTGGCTTCTGCTCCGCGGCTGCTGAGTGAGCCCTCATCTGGGACTCTCCTCAGCTCTTTCTGGGACAGTGGCGCGGCTGCCCCTCTGTTGGTCTTCCTTGGTCTCTTGTGTTCTGGGGGCCTCTGGATGTCTGGAGTTTTGATCTCCTCCATACCTGCTTCATACCCTGGAGGACGGGGCTGTGGCCCCCCCACACCCTCTAGCAGATCATTACATGAAGGAACCTTTAAAAAAAAAAAAAAAAACAAGCGCGTCCATGCTCACAGGTGTACACACGGGTGATCACACCCACAAACTACACCCGTTTTGGCTCCTACCTCAAAGCACACTGTGTTCTGTTGATCTTATGTGCTGCACAATAATGTTTAATATTTAGTATTTACTGTCATATTCCCATATATCATTGTGATGTTGTTTATTCTATTACTCTTGTTCTCTTCTGCTTGTTTTCTTTTTTCTTTCTCAGCAGGTGATCCAGGTGATTGATATATGCATTTTTTTCTTTTTTTTTTTTTCTGCTCATTCTGTTGGTTTTTGTCTTTTGCCCTTCTCCCCTGTCTCTCTTCTCAGCTGTTTCTCTTTCCCTCTTTCTTTCTCCCCTTCTTTTCCCCAGTCAAGTCTGTCCCGTATTCAGTAAGTGAAAATAAAATGAACAATAAAAGGTGAATCAAATGGACCATTACGGCAAAGCTGGGATGGTCAATTTGGTAAAGTAAATCCGTTGGGCATCTTTCTTTGCCTTTAGACAACAATTCTGATGGCAAAAGAGCCAAACGGGACAGGCAAAAAAAAAGAAAAAAAAAGAATACCACCTTTTTAAACGGTAACTGTAACGGAATACAGTTACTCATATTTTGTATTTTAAATACGTAATGGCGGTACATGTATTCCGTTACTCCCCAACACTGGTGGTGGCTGAGATCGCAGCACGGTGGCACCGTGGAAAAGGGCTGTGTTTTTACAATCATTGTGACAGCGCCATGCCGCTTTTGCACGGAAACAAATCCGCCAGCGCTCCGTAGAGGCCGCGACTGCTGGAAAGGTTACTCTTTATAGAGGAGTCATGCTCGGGGAAACGTTTGCTGGTCGACTCCAGCTCCCAGAAGGGCCTCAGGAACGCTCGTGTTGTCTTTGCATATATATTGCGTATATTATTTAATTTTTTTTTTTTAAAATTGGGGATTTCCCGCACACCACCAGAGAGAGCCCGCATACCACACTTCGAGAAAGACTATATTAGGGCTATTTCTTATATTTTATAAACGTTGTAAGTAGAGCTGGGTGATATGAGATTTTTTCATATCACGATGTTTTTTTCATTTCAGGCGATAACGATATCTATCACGATATAAGCCAAATAACTATATTTGTAAGATTTAAATGTGCCGTTGCTCACAAGTAAAATGTGAAATAATCAGCAGCTTGTTTTTATTTAAATATTTATTTCCCATAATAAGTTCAACAGGGTAGATGTACTTAAGGAACATGAGACCTTTTCAGATAAATAAAGGCAAATATTGCAAACTACACAAAAGGCAGCCGCTAAAGCGTTTAAGTTTCAAAATAGAACAAACGAAACAGACTAAATTGTCAATTCCACTTAGAAACAAAATATTAATTCTAAAAATAAATCTTAGTTTGTTTTACAGAAGAACAGACAAAACTGACTATCTTTTGTCAATATCAAATAAACTGAGAACTAAAAGGAAATTCTCAATCTCTCCTTGTTGTATAGCTTAGCTTTTCAAACAGTTTTAACAGTTACTTTAGTCTGACAAAAGCCGAATGACGAATTAGCGCTTCCAGTCAGAGACTGAGGCTACGTCCACACGTACACAGGTATTTTTGAAAACGGAGATTTTCCGTTTCCGTTTTAAAAAATAATCCCGTCCACACATAAAGGGAGAAATGAAGGAAAACGCTGCTATGAACATGCCAAAGCAGCAGGTGGCGCTAGATTCCTAACCGTGCAGAAATGTTGGCCAATCAGAAGTCTAGAAGCCTCGGTGGGAAAAAGTAAACAAAGCTGGGGCATAGAAGCAGAACCGAGTCGTATGTGTGGAGGGAGAGTAACTGTGTGTATATGTAAGCATTTAAACACTGCAGAGAGTAGAATTAACAGTAACAGTATTGTAGAAATTCATTTCTCCGAAACAATAACGTGGCACACAGTGTGACGCATGCACCAGTTTACTGTATTTCCAGACTTGCTTTCGGCACAATTTACAGTGCACGCTACTCTGTTTTTTGTCAGACTTGAAATAGCCGAAATACCTTCACACTACGGAACTTCTATGGCTCTTCCGTTCGACAATCTCTCCGGCATTGGAACCATCATCTGTTTTCTCTTCGGTCACGCTCGGTTGATTTTTCTAGTCGGCACACTCATTTCCGCCATTATGCGCTGGCTCCATTACCCGCTGGCTGCTTCCCAAACAAACACACGTGCGGCTTGGCATTTGTGCTGTACGTAACAAGTCACGCGACGTGACGCTGCGGCTGTGATTGGTTCGGCTCTGCGCTACTTAATTTGGATCGGCAGACCTTTTTTTTTTTTTTTTTTTTTTTTTAAGAGGACAAGAGCGGCGAGGTCTATCGCGATAGCTTAATTTCTCTATCGAGTAAAAGTTATATCGCGATACATATCGTTATCGTTCTATCGCCCAGCTCTAGTTGTAAGATATTGTATTATTTAATTTGTTCAGTCTGTTATTGTTATTGTCTTGGAGCAACTGTAACCCACATAATTTCCTCGGGTATAATTAAAGTATTCTGATTCTGACCCTTGTTTCTGCCTGTAGTACTGACCGTTGTATGTGAAATATATGGAATGAAGACAAAGTTCCTAAAGCAAACACACTTGGTTGGTGCTAAGTGTGGTCCTGTTCCTTAGGTTGGGGTCATCCTGTAATCTCTTAAAAACTACTTCTACTGCTTTAGTGACTGGAAGACAAGTGAAGAGAGATGTAACATCATACGAGACCATTGTTTCATCTGCCTCCATGATGACATCGCTCACCCTTCTCAACAAAATCCAAGGTGTTCTGGATGTGGTGTTTAGAGCTGCCTACCAATGGGTTGAGGATCAAAACTAAAAACCTTGAGATGTTATAGGTGACCGAGTTGAGCATACAGACAATTGGTCTTAAAGGTACAAACTGTTTATTAGCAAGAGAAGCCTACAGAGAGTCTATGGTGCTCCTCTTGGGAAAGCAAATGTGTTTGACACAACAAAGCATTCAGACCAGATTCTTTGGTTGTGGTCTGAAGGGGTGTTGCACCAAGAACCTCCTTGGGATTGGTTTGGTCAATAGGAAATGGTTGCAGTTACCTGTTGTTTGCATGGAAGATGCTGATTTGTCCACAAATACTTACCATTTACTCTATGAGCTTAAGTACCCGGGCCTCCACCAGATATTCCTAGTCTGTTTTCCAGGTATATCTGGCATTCTTCCTAGCCTACTGACCCAATTCATCACTAGATAGTCATGAGTTGACAGCTCTTTCTCCTTATCCAAATGTCCAAAACAAATGACCTCAGATCAGATAATATATATTTTAAAAAAAACAGATCACTGAAATTTGGCATAAGGTGCTATGATACCAAGTACACCACTTTAGATTCAAACATGGTGTTTTTTATGGCCAACCCATACCTATGACGGAAGTCCAATAAAAAACAAACAAACACAACACTGGTTTATCAGGCTATTCCTCCCAAGCACACCTTTCCAGCTCCATATTTGCACACATGAGTGAAAAAATCTCTTGGGAGAACTATGAATTCCCCAGACAGACTAACTAAAGACTCAAAGAAGGCTGGGAATTCTGAACTATTGTTCTGGGCATGGACAGAGGTAATGTGGTGGTGGTCTTTAGCCAGGGACTTGTGAGTGTCCTCACACCCACCCAGCTACTCTCACCACAGGCCACTCCAGAAAATGATTACAGTCCAGCCATTCTCCAGGAGTATGGTTCCAGAACCCTTACTATACACTGAGGTATATTTATTCGGTAGCACTCCATGTCCTGCACTTGCTCAGATTCCTTCCCCACCAGTGACGTGATGTTCCACATCCCCAAAAACGAATGTATTACAGAGGATACACAGGCCCAGGACTCCACGTTTGTCTACCACCCTGCCTAAGGAATCTATTGTAATCCAAATGTCAGAATTATTATGGAAGGTATTTCTAAATAAGGGGACCAGTCTGAATAGTCTGAATAGAAACACTAATTGTTCTTTTCATTCCTATCCTCTGTAAACCCAGTGGAATGGTAAAATAAAGTTCTTACAACTTACACTTCTTGTCATTACAAACATGATGGGAGTGGAAACTGGTGACATAATCACAACCTCTAACTTACTGGTTTGCATTACTGGACATTTCTGGTAAATGGGTTGGTTCTTATATAGCATTTTTCTACTCTACTGGAGCATTCCAAGCACTTTATAAAACATGTTTCTTTCATTCATACCCATTAATACAAGCACTTTTTTCTCTGCTTTTTCTACCTAAATGCTATCTAACTTTTTTTTTTTTTCTATCTAACATTCATACACATTTACAGTCCTGCTCTACCTCCTGAGCTGCAGCCACCCCAATGTATCACACAATCTTTCTGTTCCATGAATTTACATGTAAATAATTTAGCTGAAATATTTTCATGTCCCTAAACATGATTTTTATCTATCTGGTCATATGTACCAATTCCTATCTGGTGAATATTTTCCAATTTTAAAAGGCAATAAAGTCCACATTTTGAAATTTTTTCCACGTTTTGACACAAGACTGTGCTACAAAATCAGTTGAAATGTACCAAACTGTAGGCAACGCTGAAATAAAGGAAAAGTGGTACCTGGGTATATGCAGTGTTGGTGCCATCTGTAGCCTGCACTGTCATGTTGTAGAAGGAGCACTGTTCAGCATCAAGAGGTTTGGCAATGATGATGGTGCCCACAGTCTTCGCTACATCAAACACACTGTCACTGTTCCCACCTGCACCACAGCACAAATGTCAAGCAAGAAAGGATGGCCAAAAAATGCAGCTCATACCTACTTTGAATGCACACGAGTTATGATGAATATGTGAATAAACACAAAAACCACACAATTTTATTTTGTGGATCAGTGGGTTCCAGTCATGTAAAACATGCGTATGCGTTACTGAGTCCTGAAATGCATGAATTGTTTTTTGGGTTTTTTTTGTACAATCCTAATCAGTAAATTAACCAGTGCAGTGTTGGGATAAGGGCAGAGAACATGACTAGAGACCATTGCCTAAGAGTTTGTGATAGTGCAAAGGAGGAAAGGATGGCTGCTGACAGGTTTAAGCTCTTCCATCACACACAAACACACATCACAAACTCCTATACACCACAGATTACATATAATAATATATAATATACAGCATATGCTATAAAATGCCAATATGAAGCAAGAATCACAGTAACACAGTAAAGCAACAAGCAAAAACACTTTCCATGCTGGTAGTACCCCTCCCTTTTGCTTAGAGTGTGCTGCAGTTTGAGTGTGTTATTGCAAAAATTTCTCATCTATTTTTGTTTTTGGCTATTTTTCCTAGTTTTTGTTTGCTTTGTGAAGTTGGTGGACTAGGGTGTTGGGAAATGGGGGCAGCTGACTAGCAATCATGCCATGAAGCTGGTTCTAGCTGTCAGCTGCTCAGTGGGGGATTATAACGCGCCTGTGGGTGAGTTGGTTGGGTATGGAGGTATGGAATCAATCTCCCAAATGACTAATGCAGTGGCGATGTTTCTGGACAGCACAAATTGTATCAAGTTGTTGACAGCGGTGGAGTGATTAAAGACACCCTCACTCCTGTTCTCTCTCTGGTTAATCCTATTTTGTCACCATCCTGCTCCACCTTTCATCAAGAATGAAGTGTTAGAGGAAGAGTTATCTAGTCTCCTTTAAACTATTTAACTATTTTACCACAAAGAGATAAATAGCGTAATTAAAATTATTGATGTTACATCAAAAGGAAGATCTCACTCAGTCTGGGGAGAGTGAGGGAGATGGCAGTGGCACTGCTGTCACATTTTGTTGCCTTGGTGGCAAAAAGACTTGCAGAGTAGCTGGATTCTAAGGAAGGTTTGCTAGCCCTCAGGCCATCCCTCCATTCTGCAAACCGCCAGATTAAAATATAAGAAATGACACAAATAACAATCAAAGTGCAATCAAAAGAGAGAAAAAGATGAAGGGGATGGACTGACAGTGAACATGTAGAGAAAGGTGAACAGTATTAATTAATATTATATTAAATGCTCATAATTTGCTGACAGATGTATTTATTTTATTCTTATTTTTAATAATTATGATGTGTATTGAATAACCCTCAGCTTTGTTTGCTTGTTGCATATTGTCTCTTTTACCCCAGGAAGGGGTTAAATGAGAATGAAAAATAGAGTAAAAAAAAAAGTAAAGTAAGAACAATAGCAAGCCGGTGGTGAATGGGTGAATGTAGGTATCAAGAGGCTAAGCAAAAGACCAGTGGGGGAAAAAAGGAATGGAGAGATGCAGGTATAACAAAGAAACAAATGGGACAGAGTAGCTGAATCTGTGTGTGTGTGTGTGTGTGTGTGTGTGTGGGGGGGGGGGGGGGGGGGGGGGGGGGGGGAAGTATCATTCTAGTTTTCTAGTTTTTTGTTGTTATTGTTTATTTATCAAATTAATTCAATTTATAGAATGCCAAATCACAACAACAGATACCTCAAGGTGCTTTATATGGCAAGGAAAATGCATTACATTAATACAGTTATATAATACAATCAGAATATCCCTATGGACAAGCACTTTGGTGAGAGTGGGAAGGAAAGACTCCCTTTTAACAGGAAGAAACCCCCAGCAGAGCCAGCCTCAAGGAGGGGCAGCCATCTGCTGCTTTTTGTTTTATTTGGAACATTATGCTTCACCTATGTGTACTTTGCCACCGGCCATTATAAATGGCTCACCTTTAGTTCACCCAAGTTAGTATTAATGGCCCAATGAAGCTTTCTGGAGCATTGGAGCCTATATTGAAAAAAGGGATCATTACTCAAAGCTTTTCACCACAGTCCTCTTTTGTGGCATCTGGTGGCCCAAAATATGAAGAACAGCTTAAATCTACAATTTAAAATTAACTGCTTCATTATGATTCCCCACTCTATACAGCTGAGTTGACAGCCTCTGTTTAATATTATGTGACAATTCTGTCTGATATCAGGCTACCATTGTGGTGCATTGAAGATGTCTTGATGCTCTCTCAATCATCCAGGTAAGTAAACCCCAATAGGCTGATTCTGTTTATCTGGACGTAGCATTTTCAGTGGGAAAAATATTTCGTCACTCATCCAAGTGACTTCTTCAGTCTGAACTGACTGCTGGTTTCCCCAACCTTATAAAAAGTACATTGCATAATGACTGAAACTAGCCCACGCAACAATGGGCTGGGAGGTCAGTTCCTTGATGCAAATTCTCATGACCACTGATCAACAACTACTGGACAGCTGGACATTTGTCAAAGCTAGGAAGTCACCTAAAGAAAGCTCCAGCCAATCCAAGAGAGAAGGACAACTGCTGCCAACACGAAAAACCTGTAGTGATCTCGTACGTGTCAGGAGTATCAGAACAGCTGAAACGCATTTTTTCTAAACACAGCACCTCTGTGATTTTTAAACCCCAAAAAACACTGCGCCAAAAATTGGTCTACCCTAAGGATTGGGTCCCCTGACACAAACAGAGTAATATAGTGTACGTTGTTAAGTGCCAGGAGGATTGCAATGATTTATACATCGGCGAAACCAAAAAACCTCTAGTGAAGCAGATGGCACAACAGAGAAGAGCTTCCTCGTCAGGCCAGGACTCCGCACACCATTTGCACCTACAGGCCAGTGGACACTCTTTCAATGATGAGGATGTACACATCCTGGACAAGGAGGAACGCTGGTTTGAGCAGGGAGTCAAGGGGGGCATTTACGTGAAAAGGGAAAGACCATCTCTGAAATGTGGAGGGGGCCTGAGGGTAGATTTTTCACCATTTTTACAATGCTGTAATTGCAGCCATTTCCCCAACTTTCTGTGAATTGTACTCATGTCCATTGATCAGTGGTCTTTGATCAATGGGCTTTGGTCAGTAGTTGTTCATCAACTGTCATGAGAATTTGCATATTAAAGATCAAGGAACTGCGCTTCCAGTCCATTGCTCCTTCAGTGAGCTAGTTTCAGTCATTATGCAAATGTACTGTTTATAAGGTTGGACAAAAAAAATGTTTCCCTTTTTTTTCCCCTTTTTGTATTGTTTTACTAAACCTGCATCCCTTCAACTAATCTTGGCTACAACAGTCCATCCATCTCTCTCTCTCTGCCTCACACATACACAGAGAGAGACACATACACACATGCGCACATTCGAAAAACCAGCCACATCCAACTAATCAGTTATAGCACAGGCACCACAAGCACAGATAACAAGCAGAGGGGTGCATCATTAGTGCAAAAACAGTAAAATAAAGAATGACAGAAAAATAATGAAAATAGGGTGCTGAGAAGGCAGAAAATAGCAGTAGTGGAAGGGAGATACCTTCTGAGGAACAGTTCCTGCCACAAGTGCTCTGCAGAATATAGAACATCTCACGGAAAGACCTGGGACCTTATGGGCATGAAGCATTGAGAAGAGACAGGAAAGATGAGGTGAGACAGAAAGGTCAGAGAGCCTCCAGGGGAAGGACAAAAGAAAGGAGAAGAACTATCTGGGTTTATACAGTGCTGTGCAAAAGTATTTGCCTTTATCCTGATTCCTTATTCTTTTGCATATTTGTCACTAAATGATGATTGCATTTATTACGGGCCATCAGAATTAGAATACTTTATTAATCCATAATGACATTATATGGCACCCAAACCTACCTAGCTCTGTGTGCAAAAGTAATTGCCTCCCTTGTTAAATCATGAATTAACTATCATTAACCAGTGTGGCGGGGCATGGTGTTATGGTATGGCTGCAGGGGAGGCTGACACACCGGAGCTCCATCAGTTCATCATGCCTCCCCTGCAAAAGACTTGCTGGGACCTGAGGTTGTGGTTGTTGTGTGGGGTGTAGCCGAAAAGCAGCAACTGAATAAAAAGTGCTAAAAAGAGCAAACTATGTGGTCAGGTCCGTCATTCCTGTGCCACACTGAGTTTAGTTTCATTAGACACACTCAGGTCTGATTACTGATGAATCAAGCACAGAAATGAAAAAGAACCTGTCCAACAAAGTGATGTACGTTAAGGTCTCAAGTAGCAACACATCATACCACTATCTGAAGAAACAGTTGAGAAACAAAGCTATTGACATCTATCAGTCTGAAAAAGGTTACAGAGCAAATTGTAAGGTTTTTAACCCATTCTGATATTAACATGTATTTAGAAAGGCTGAAAGGTTTACTGGATGATCACTTGGGGCAAAATTTTATATTTTATGCGTGTAGTTTATCCATCAGAAAATGCTTTTTTGCTTGAAGTTATTGAAGTTAAAATAATGTACAGGGTGGGCCATTTATATGGATACACTGTAATAAAATGGGAATGGTTGGTGATATTAAAGTCCTGTTTGTGGCACATTAGTATATGTGAGGGGCAAACTCCTCAAGATGGGTGGTGACCATGGTGGCCATTTAGAAGTCAGCCATCTTGGATACAACTTTTGCTTTTTTCAATAGGAAGAGGGCCATGTGACACAAATTGCTAATGTCACAAGAAAAACAATGGCGTGCTTGTTTTCAACATAACTTTATTCTTTCATGAGTTATTTACAAGTTTCTGACCACTTATAAAATGTGTTCAATGTGCTGCCCATTGTGTTGGATTGTCAATGCAACCCTCTTCTCCCACTCTTCACACACTGATAGCAACACCGCAGGAGAAATGCCAGCACAGGCATCCAGTATCCGTAGTTTCAGGTGCTGCACATCTCGTATCTTCACACCATAGACATTTGTCTTCAGATGACCCCAAAGATAAAAGTCTAAGGGGGTCAGATCGGGAGACCCTGGGGGCCATTCAACTGGCCCATAACGACCAATCCACTTTCCAGGAAACTGTTCATCTAGGAATGCTCGGACCTGGCACCCATAATGTGAGTTTTTCTTGCTGGAAAAATTCATTGAGTTTATTGATGAAGAATGGACCCACTATCGTTGTACCCCATATACCACACCAAACCATCACTTTTGTTGTTCCAACAGTCTTGGAGGGATCCATCCAATGTGGGTTAGTGTCAGACCAATAGCGGTGGTTTTGTTTGTTAACTTCACCATTCACATAAAAGTTTGCCTCATCACTGAACAAAATCTTCTGCGTGAACTGAGGGCCCTGTTCCAATTTTTGTTTTGCCCATTCTGCAAATTCTTTGCACCGATCTGGGTCATCCTCGTTGAGATGCTGCAGTAGCTGGAGTTTGTAAGGGTGCCATTTGTGAGTAGCTAATATCTGCCGAAGGGATGTTTGATTAATGCCACTCTCCAGTGACATGCGGCGAGTGTTACACTGTAGGCTCTTGCTGAATGAAGCTAGGACAGCCACTGATGTTTCATTAGTGACAGTTTGCTCTGAAATCTGCTGCAATGACCCGGTTACTGCGTTCACCAGATATCAACACAATTTCGATCCGCTCCTCACGTGTTAACCTCTTCAACATGTCAATGGCTGTGAACAAAGAGAAACTTATAAATAACTCATGAAAGAATAAAGTTATGTTGAAACCAAGCACACCATTGTTTTTCTTGTGACATTACCATTATTGGTAATGTGACACATCAAACTTATGTTTGATGTGTCACATGGCTCTCTTCCTATTGAAAAAACAAAAGTTGTATCCAAGATGGCCGACTTCTAAATGGCCACCATGGTCACCACCCATCTTGAGGAGTTTGCCCCCTCACATATACTAATGTGCCACAAACAGGACTTTAATATCACCAACCATTCCCATTTTATTACAGTGTATCCATATAAATGGCTCACCCTGTACATTGGAAATAACATGAAAGTGCAGTTGTTTTTTATTGCATCATCAGCTGGGATTCCTGGTCTGTGTCTTTTGCCAAATTTACAAGTGATGATCACATATACCCATGATCACACACACTACATGGTCTTTCAGTTGACTTACCTGTGCTGCTGTAATGCTAAATATTCTATGTTTTATCCTTTTTTTCCTTTTTAAAAAAAAAATTAAATAAAATGTTTACCTTCTTCATATTGTTTCCTAAATAACTAAAACACATTTTTTCAAGTTTCAGATTATGAGAAACCATCATTACACACAAATGAAGTGAGAAAAATGTGTTTGAAGTGAGAGTGACATGGACAGAAAACAGAGAAAAAATACAAAGAGAGGCAGAGCTAAGGAGAGCCAGAAGCACAAGTCAGAAGGTATCTCCAGGTTAATGTACACTGACTAGAAAGACAAAAAGTGTATTGTGGGAATGTCTGTCGTCCCCTGTCGCATTTATCTATATATTTTGGGCTGATTGGAGCCAACAATACATCACAGCTAGAGACCTGTCAGAGTACAAATACGGTCTTTTTTTGTTTGTTTGTTTTAAATACATTACTCACTCTCTAAAGTCTAATTGTTTTTGATCTGGTAATTTGTGCTGCTTCTGATACAATGTGGGTTGTTACTGCAATGAACTTGGCTAAACTATGTTTATTAATTAACACAGTTTTAGTTGATCACTCCCCTCTAGTTGACATTTGTTTTGTGATAGCAGCATAATATTAAATTGCCCTGCTTAGTAAATATAGCTGTGAATACTTCAATGAAACAATCCTTTTTTTTTAAAACAAAGAGAGAAAAATAAACAAATGTATCTAATTTAAGTTTCATCCTGATTTTAATCCATATTAGACTACCAACAGATTACTTGAACTGGGATCTGAGAAGCTGTCACTATGGTAACTGGGATGGGGAGAACATACCATGCAGACCACTGTGTCTGAGCTGTACCTAATTTATACCAACACAACATGCATCAAACCTGAGCACACCCTTCCTTACACAACAAAACCCTCAAGTGGTTTACGAAGCATACTCCATTACAGGGGCATTTTACCTGTGATGTCAAACCACAAAGGGGTGGAGCTCTGCTGCATAGATACCACACCCACAATCTCAGCCACCCTGTCATTCTCCATCACAGTGAAATTGTAGAATGGTTCATCAAAAATCAGCGGTAGAGTGAGAGCTGGCGGTCGGCGGATCCACTCAATGTGCAGTCGCGCTGTGGAGGATTTCTGAGGACGTCCATTGTCTGTTGCTTTGATCTGAACATAGAGGAAAAGAAAGGCAAAGGGTCTTTTGCAGACTAAAATATTTCCATATGCTATGATACAATATACCCCACAACTATATCACGCCATTCTTGAAGTCCACAGTATTCATCACTTTAAACGTTAACGTGTTTGCTGTGTTTTCGGTTTTTAGCTGGCATCAAATACAGACCTTCCACAAGTTGAAAACTTAGATTTCCTTATTTGTTTTGGTATGCTGGTTGATTATTTCTTTGTTGTAACAACACTTCTTGCCATGGTCACAATAAACAGGCATCGGAAACCTTGCCACATTTGTAAGGAAAATGCATTTGTGGGTTTAGGAGCAGAGTTGAGTAAATGGGTTGTGCCCTTGAAAAACTTCCAAACAGCTTATTCTGTTATTGACTCTTGTTTGGCATTCTTTATTAGATTAAATGGGGACTCAGTAGCATGTGGAAAAACCACACACAGCCACAAGAGCCTGGCACCTTATTCTCATGCTGGTCACCAGCTTGGTCACACACTGCTGTGAGATGGCATCCCATTCTTCAATCAGCATTTTTGAAGAATGCTATTCTTTTGTCAGAAGCCAGATAACAAAACTAAAATCAGTGTGCATCAATTAAATAAGCACCAAACTCTGTTATTTTGAGTGCTGTTCAAGCAACCTTAATGATGAAGAAATATTTTTAAAGAGCATTTCCTAAAATCAAGATCATCAAGAAAAACAAAAGTAAATACACAATGAATCTTTTACACACATTCCCTAGATTCAGAGAATATGTTCTCCTGATTGTAGAAATGGACAGACCTGCCTCAAACAAGTCCTTCACAACAAAGATTAAGCGATTAATTTATGATTTGGAGTTTAGAAAATACAACTTAAATGTTCTTGAACTCACAGAGCAGACATGTTTAACAAATTTTTAAAAAATTCATACAGTCAGGATGTCGTAGCTCCCTGCACTGAAGGCCTTGCGTGAAGATACCACTGCTGTCTTGGGGTCGATGAAGAACTTCCCATCCTCATTGCCATCCACAATGCTGTAGGAGAGGTCACAGTTTGGCCCATCATCGCGGTCATAGGCAAACACCCGATAGATTGGTTCTCCCTTCTTTCTACGCTCCCTCTCTGGAAGTTTGACTTGATACACCTTCTCAGGAAATATGGGCTTGTTGTCGTTTTCATCCAGGACTTGAACTATCACCCAAACAGTACTTTGCTTGGGATTAGGGCCACCATCTGACACCAACACCTGTATGGGCAGAAAGGCTTGTTCAAAAATATATACAGTGTTCCTAATCACAAACTTGATCTTTCATGACACATAAGCAACCATGCTGTTCTAGTAGAGATTGTCCCCCAAACATTAATTAGTAAATTAGTCCATTTGTTCACTTTATTTGTTTGTTTTGCAGTTTTCTTCATTAATATAATTCATTAATCATTTGGTTAAACCTAACTGATATTATCAGGCGCGCACATAGTAGCATTGTGTGGTTTTTCTAAAAATGTTTTGTTATATTAATTATGTTTCTCTTTCTTTGAGTTACCTGGTTTTGGGTGGTGGCTGTTTCCTGGTCTGGGAAAAAGGTGTGGCTGAGGACTCTGAGAACAAAATGCCTGCTCAGCAGGACAGACCATGTGGTTATCAGGAACAGGGTTATTTTAGGTTTAGTTAGGTTATTCTGTGCTTAGTTAATATTAAAGTGTTTTGGTTTTCCCCCCTATTGTGTGAAAATGGTTTGGTCAAACCACTATAAAAGCTACTTTCATGTGTCTTTGTAATTAGGTCAGTTTGTGAGTTAAGTTGTGTCCACTTTGTTTAAGTTTCTGGAAATTACTTTTTGTAGAGTTATATTCGGTTGACCTCTTTTATGGGCCTTCTAATTATGTTTTTGAATTTTGTCATTTTTGAACTTTTTGAGGGTTAAAATAAAGAAAACCCTTTTTGAAGACATTTTTTTTTTTGCCTGTGTCCTCTATGCCTTGGCTGCTTGGTCCCTCACAATTAGAAAGTGCAGCTTATTGAGACCAATAGTTAGTTTTAAAATTAAGTGACTGCCAGAGTGAAATTTAGAAGAGGTTGGATAGATAAAGCATTGTTGGGACAAAATATCTGATATGCAGTCACTATTACATAGTTTGAAGTATTTAAAAAGAACAACCCAAATATTTTGTTCTTGGCTTCTAATCAAACATCCTGACTCACTATACTGCACTTTGTGCAGGTGACTACGCAGAGCAGGTGCGATCTAGCAGAACAGAAATAGCGCTAAACAGTCTACTGAAGATGTTATCGCCATAGCAACTCCATTTTCAGCCATTTGGACCACTGACAGAACTAGAGGATGCTCTTTGTTGACTTTAGAACTGTCTTTATTACCATCATCCCAAATATTTTAGTCAGAAAACACACTGGCTTTGTCCCAACCATCCACACCTGCATCAAGGACTTTTTGACTCAATATGTCAAATTTCCTCCACCTTCCTCGCCTGCCCCCCATACTTCCTTCCTTCCATTACATTGAAGACTGGAGTTCTTAGAGGTTGTGCTCTCCTTTGTACACTGTACACCTTCACATTTATCTAGCATTATTAAATTTGCTGATGACACAACTGTTCTTGGGCTTATCTCAGGAGAATATCAGTCAGCATTAATAGATGAGACACAGTAGCTATCAGGATAGTGCTCAGTGAATAATCTGGTATTGCAGACCAAAGAGCTGATATGGACTACAGGACAAAGCATTACTCAAACCAAGGCACACTCATTATTATGGGTAGCATTTCAATTAAAATTTAAGGAGCTCCAGTTAGGGAAAATTGTCCTCAAACAAAGGTATTTGTATTTGTATTTTAACTCAATGCAATACATTTTGAAATAGGCTAATAGTCAACAACTGGATGTCAGTGAAAGAAAGCACATACAATTCAATAGTCTAATTCTGATACCCTTACTGGACGTAACATCACAAAGTGAAGATAACCATCGAGTCTATTAAGGAGATGGTGCTGGACCCCCAAGCAGTAGGAGACCACAACCCACTGTTTATCCATAATGAAGAAATCAATCATATCAAATCCTAAATTTATCTTGGGATTCAACTTGATTATCTCTTCAGTTGCAATGACCACAATGTGTTCTCGTTTTGTTTTTTGTTTGTTTGTTAGTTAGTTTGTTTTTAACACAGACTAAAGGTGTTTGAAAAAGAGAAAAAAAATTGACTTCACTTGACATAATCAGAAAATAATGTTTCAGTTCTATCAGGCTGTACTGGAAAGCATCATAGGGTGTGGCATATTATCATGCAGGGCTCTAGACTAACTTTTTGCCATGGGCGCACCGGTACGCCTAACTTTAAAAAGTTAGGCGCACGGTAGACTGGTGGGTAATAAGCGAATGAATAATGCAGAAAACAGAGATTTGAGACGGGAAACTGTTCTTGAAGTACAGAGAGAGAGAGAGCTGTGCATGAAGTGTGATTTTTATCGTGGTGGAGGCAAAACAGCAGTGATTCCATTACGACATTTATCAAATATGAAGCGTAGTTTGCTGCTTCTTTTGCTGCTCGCTCGGTGAATTTTGGTTGGAGAGAGACAAAACCTCCAGCTCAGAATCAACGCAAAAAGACGTAAACACTGCGTAAACACATCAGAATCGGTGAGCCCTGACGGTGTGTCCGTCAAAATTTGGTCTAGAGCCCTGTCATGGTATGGCAATTGCTCTGTGCATGCAAAATCTAATCTGTTGTGTCTGGTGCGGTCTGCCATGAAGGTGACTGGGAGGACTGAAGATCTTTCCCACCCCTGCATTTACAACCAGTCGGTAATCAGACAGGCCCAGCGGGTTCTGTCAGATGCATTACATGTCCTTCATATGAGCTCTTGCCTTACAGCAGAGGATAGTCCCAAAATACAGGCTGAATTGTTCTAACATCAATCAAGCTTTTAAATTACAGGTTTTAAAGTTGTTAATTTTTTTTAATATAACGATAATGCAATTTGTGGCAGCACGGTCGCACAGAGATTAGTTGCCTCACAACAAGAAGGTCCTCCCTTTGGTGTCAATTCCACCATCAGCCCGGTGTCATTCAGTGTGGAGTTTGGATGTTCTCCCTGCATTTGCGTGAGTTCTCTCCAGGTACTCTGGCTTTCTCCTACAGTCCAAGGATTCTCTACGACACCGTGTGTCCACAGGTCACCCGTCAAACTGTCGCTCTCCTGCAAAACTTCATCACCCACCCACCCTACAGTTCGGACTTCGCACCCAGTGACTACCATCTGTTCCCAAAGTTGAAAGAACATTTGTTCAGAAGGCAATTCTGCAGCAGTGAGCAGGCATGACATGGGCATTGTAAAACTGCCACAGCCTCTACAAAAATTCATCAACTGAAATGGCGATTATGTAGACAAATAGATAAGTCTTCAAGCTTTAAAATTATGTAAATATTATGGGAAATAAACAGTTTTTTGTATTTCTAAAAAAATTGGGGCTCTTACTTTTGGGATTGCCCTCGTACTTTCAGCTCTCTCTTTACCACTACAGACCAGTATAGCATCTGCATCACTCCAGCCACAGCCTCAATCAGTTTGTTGATTTCCTGCTCCCCTCTCCCCTCACTTGTAAACAAGACCCCGAGATACTTAAATTCCTCCACTTGGGGCAGCAACTCATCCCTTACCTGGAGTGGGCACTCTACCCTTTTCCAGCTAAAGACCTTGGCCTCAGACTTAGAGGTGCTTATTCTCATTCCCACCGCGTCACACTCAGCTATGAACCACTTCAGTGCAAGCTGGAGTCCAACACCCACTGGAAACAAGTCTGACTTATTGCCATCAATGCAAATCTAGCTCTTGGTTAAATAAGATCCGAATGCCCCACAGCAACAGGCCAGAGACTCCATACTCCACAGGCACCTCCCAAATAATGTTCTGAGGTAGAAAGCCTTCTCCAAGTCCACAAAACACAGGTAGACTGGTTGGGCAAGCTCCCACACACCCTCAGATATCCTCAAGCTGGTAAAAAGCTGGTCCAGTGTTCTGTAACCAGGACAAAAAACACATTTTTCCTCCTGTATCCAAGGTTCAACTAACAGACGGACTATCCTTTCCAGCCCCTGGTAAGGCTTTCCTGGGAAGACTGAGGAGTGTGACCTCGCCATAGTTGGAGCACACTCGCCGGTCCTCTTCCTTAAAGATGGGAACCACCAAACCGGTCTGCCAATATAGTGTACAGGGTTCATACGCCTTTTTTAGGGTCAAATTCAAGCACTTTTAAAGCACTTTCAAGGTCCCTTTTCAAGCTTTTCCAGCACATGCCCCCCCCCAAAAGAAAGAATGCATGTTTCAATTTGCATCCCCTCAGTAAGACCATGTGAAAATTAGGACAAATCATCCTAGGTGAACTTAAACACCTTTGCTCACCTTTTGTTAAGAAATAGAAAAACAAACCACACAAAAATACTGCAAAAGGAAACGTCGCCTTATATACATAATGTATAAACTCAAAATGCACATTTCACTTAAAAATTAAGATGTGACAATGTGAACAAATCAACTTGTTAGAGATATTCTTCTCCTGTTGAACCCCCCCCCCCCCCCACAAAAAAAAGAAATAAATAAGTCTTCTCGTCAGAAATTGATGCTTCCTTCCTGTGTGACAAAAAATAGGAGACAGATGTTTGTTTTAAGTTAATTCCCAATAAAACTGTTCTATTGCTAACTACATTGCTGTCTGTATTATTGTTGAAGTCCTAAACGTCACCTTTAAACATCATGTACAGTCAGACAGGCATGGAGAGCAGCACTGACTGGGAGGCTTTGAACAGATCACATAGTTCAATTCAACATATAAGACTTTAAGAATGCACAAGTATCTACTTAAAATCTATTGAATTTATCATCTGTGATATTATTATGTACAATTCCAATGTATTTTGTTCATCTCCCTTAAATAAACAGGCAGCCTTACAGTATGAAATATTCATATACAAATGCACATATAAATGTGTGTACTGTCTCAGTGGCTGATAGTGCCCCACAGGCCTCGGTGTGAGCTTGAAGACATTCATAATGTTTAAGTAGTTTAATGTGTCGGTACTGACGATAAACACATTTTGAATGAAAGCCGGGGAACTTTGGTAGCACAGAAACAAGAGGCTATTCTTTGTGACCATATGGATCAGTCATATTACCATTATTTCAAATACTCCAAAAACCTGGGGTCCAGGATATAATTGGCTGTTTTTGACTACTTTTGATTTGGCCTCTATATTTCACCTTTAAAAACTTTTATCTTGCCAATCTGTTATTTTCTCATTTTGACATACTGTATCAGCACAATTTATCTAAATTCAGACAAAATTTAAAATACAAGTAGAAAGTGATATTTTTGCCTGTAAAAACCACAAGCATGTTTAACGAATCATTTTCATGACTTGAAATGCAAATGGGGCGATCGTGGCTCAAGAGTTGGGAGTTCGCCTTGTAATCGGAAGGTTGCCGGTTCGAGCCCCGGCTTGGACAGTCTCGGTCGTTGTGTCCTTGGGCAAGACACTTCACCCGTTGCCTACTGGTGGTGGTCAGAGGGCCCGGTGGCACCAGTGTCCGGCAGCCTCGCCTCTGTCAGTGCGCCCCAGGGTGGCTGTGGCTACATTGTAGCTTGCCATCACCAGTGTGTGAATGTGTGTGTGAATGGGTGGATGACAGGTTGTGTAAAGCGCTTTGGGGTCCTTAGGGACTAGAAAAGCGCTATACAAATACAGGCCATTTACCAAATAGAAATTGTACATTTTTAAAAATATGCACAAGTTTTGCAAACAACAAAGTTATATGGTACTATTTACCTAAAAATGCAGCCAAGGCTCAGACGTTTTTTATATAACCATTTCAAACTATTTACAGAAAAATCAGGTGTTCTGCGTCAAATAAGAAGGCACAAAAACTACTTATGGAACTCCAAAAAATAGTTTGTGTCCACTATAACACAGATGAGAACAGCACAGGGATAAACCTGCAGGTTCTGACAGCAGCTGTGTCACTCAGGGTTTACACTTCAATCTGCTTTTGGTGGCTTTTTTGCAGCATCTGTCACATTCACTAGTAGAACTGACACACTCACAAGCAAAGCGTGTTTGCTAGCGCTCTCCTTAGAAAATGCCGTTTTTACCGTTGTTTAAAGCTTTCACTTGAGTAAATTAACTCATATCACTGCTAAGTAATGTTAGCAAAGTTCACAGCATATTCCATAATAGCGCTGCCATAAGGCATCACACTCAGTGCATCAATCATTTCTCCAGAGAGTTTGATAGTTAGCAAAATAATAATCATATTTTTTTTTTTTAAATAGCATGTGTAACGTACACGTGCTGGAAAATTATTTACTAGCACTCACCTATCATGCGACTGGAGAGCGCAAACTCCGCCATTGTTGTTTTCCATCAAACACTCATTAAAACAGCAACCTACAGGTATGTTAGCGCACTCATCCCCGACTGTCCGAGGGAGGGGCGGGGTCATATATTGAAACAGACAGAGGGGCAAGGCAGCCCAGGCGGGGAAATTTTGCCTCTACATTTTGCGACTCATTTTATTTCTCTACCTGATAAGAAAATTATTCAATCAGATAGCTATTTATTGTGAATGAAATACAGTTACACTTTCAAGCACTTTTAAGCACCACATCTGAAATTCAAGCACTTTTCAAACCTTGAAAAGACAACATTAAAATTCAAGCATTTTCAAGGATTTCAAGCACCCGTACGTACCCTGAGTGTATCAACAGAGATTTTCATGTGACATTGTAGAGACATGTCAATTAAGAAAACTCTACAACTCTTAGAGCCTTTCATCGCCTCAGTTGAAATTGGCACTAACTTCTAGGCAGTCTGACGGTCTTGTTCCATGGCCTCACTAAACTCTTCCCAAAACCAAATTTTTGCTTCAGCCACTGCTCAAGCTGTGTTCCACTTGGCCTGCTGGCACCCATTGGCTGATTTTGAATTCCTGCAGGCTAATCAAGTCCGACGGACACTTTTTTTCAGCCTGATGGCTCCCTGTCCACCATCTGCTTTGGGGGTTACCACCCTAACTGGCACCAACCACCTTGGAGCCTTGCACCTTGCAGGTGCTGAACATTTTTCATTCATCTCTAAATCTCTAAAGCTACAAATCTTTCCTTACCTCTAAAATATGCTCTGTTTGTTGTTCACGATCCAGTTTCCTGGAGGTTGTGGTGATCAGACCTGAGAAATAAACAGTAGACAACAATTAAACTATCAAACAAGAATTTAGGAAATGTGAAATCTGTTTGCTGATAATTCACTGGAGATAACTTAAAAATTAGTGCTGAGATTTGCCACGTTAATGCAGTTATGCCGTTAACGTCACTTTATACATTTTGGGTCAACTCTAAAGGGTGGTATGCCTGGTGGTATTCCAGGCTTATGTGGATCGTCAAAACAAATTATAGCAGAAGACAGGTCTCCTTCATGCCTACATTATGATACCTGGGTTATCTTCTAGCCCTGATTCCTTCTGTATCAAAACAACTCTCTAATATAGTCATATGCTGTGTCCAAATTCAGGGGTAGCATTTGTAGGCCACAATTTTGGGCAATTATGTCACAGTGACGCGACGAAAGCTTTCCAAATTTGAAGAGTCCTCCAAATGTGGCAACAAATGCGTCCTACTTTTCCCCAGATTTGAAGGTTGAGTTGCGTGTATCCTTGGTAGCCTACCATATCCCATGATTCATTGCGGGTCACACAGGAGGATTTTTCTTATAACAATCGCGGACGAAGACGGAGGTAATGCGGGAGAGGAATACACTTTTAGAGTCAATTTTGATTTTTCCGAATTAACCTTTTGGTGATATGTTTGAAGTAAATAACAAAAACAATAAAACAAGAATATTTATAATACATCAACAAAAATCAGGACTGGGATCCTCCTGGTTAAAAAAACGGTCCAGGACTGGGACACTCAGGTTAATCCTACAGTACAAGGACAAGGGTCTGGTCTGGTTAAGGAAAAGGTGGAGAACAACATAAACAGTTTTTGTAGAAAGGTATGATTTCATTCATTTGAAGAGATTAAAGCATTATTCTGATTATTAAGCTTAAGTAAAATATACAAATAAGTTGTGAAAAGACTTAAATTTTATACACTTTATCTGTGTAACTAAGCTTTTTTGTGAACTCAAAAATAACAATGTTTTCAGCTTTGTGACATTTTTACAGCCTATCTATGCACACAAATAAGTTACAGGATCAAATGAATAATAGAAAATAAATAGAAATAGAAAAAGTTCTTCTATAAGTTTCAAAGAGATTTAGTTTACACATTTTATATGAAACAGCAAATGTGCACAATCATTCAGGCACTGAAATTATCCATGAAACTAGTAATTCCTAAATGCGTGTAGATTAAAGGAAATTATTTTACCTGCATATGATTGTCTCTGATGAGCTTAAGGTACAAAACATGCCGGCGATGACAAAGTTTTTCTAGCTCCAAGAGAACTAAAAATGTACAAAAAATGGAGCGACATTTCTGGGTCCATTTTAAAGTTTTCACACCGTGGTGCTGGCGACCGGAAAAACATGGAAGTAAGGGCGGACTTGAACGAAGGCTAGATCAGTCAATTCAAACTGTCGGCCAGCTTTGACTTGTTTTGGCTTATGCTTTGGTCTTTCCTCTCATTAGCATTACTACGTCTGTAATGGCTATATTTTTCAGTGATCTGTCTATGATATATCTACATGGCAATACAATGACTAATACTTTTAATTATTTTAAAAACTATGAAGAACTTAACTTAAAACTATGAAGAAGTGGACCAAGCACTTGGGACAAATTACAATCCTGCCTTGACTGCACAGACTGGAGTGTTTTTGAAGCTGCAACTTCCGATTTGAATGAACATACTGACATCATACATAAGTTTTTGTGCAGACTTGTGTGGGCAGACTAAGACCTTTTGCAAATGCAATAATAACAAACCATGGTTCACTCCAATTCTGAAGAAGCTGCGCCAAGAAGGACCAAGGAGGAGACCTACAGCAGCAGGGGCTGGGCCCTGTACAAGTAGGCCAGAAATGAGCTGAGCAAGAAGATCAGGGTAAAAGGAACTGAAGGGAGAAGCTTAAAAACAACTTCTTAGCCAGCAACCCTACACCAGTTTTCAGAGGCCTGCAGCACATCCCCAGCTACAGGAGTGCATCCCAGCACCCTGAAGAGAAGCCGAATGGCTAACAACCTTAACACCTTCTACTGCAGATTTGAAAGACAATCATTCATACCTCCCACCGGCTCACCCTCACCTAATGCCTACACAAAAAAACTACTTGCAGCCCTCATCCCCCTCCCCTCTGACCCCCGACCTGCATTAAAGATCCTTGAGGACGATGTGTGTCTGCTCTTCCAGAGACAGAAGACTAGAAAAGCTCCAGGACCTGATGGTGTGTTTCCCTCCTATCTGAAAGTCTGTGCCAACCAACTGGCCTCCATCTTTAAGAGATCTCTGGAGCTGTGTGAAGTCCCCTCCTGCTTCAAATGCTCCACTGTCATCTTGATCTCAAAGAAGTCCACCAAAGGATTAAATGACTACAAGCAAGCAGCAGGTGAGCACTGAAAAAGCATCACATCCCACTAAGACCATCAGCACCGGCCTCCCCCAGGGGTATGTTTTTTCCTCACTGCTCTTCTCCCTCTACACTAATGGATGCTCCTCAGGAGAATAATCTGTGAAACTCTTTAAGTTCATGGATGACAGGTACATCCATGAATCCACTGTCTGGTCCAGAACATGCTTACACATAACTGGTTAACAGTCAGGATGATATTTTCTGAGCCAAGGGAGTCCGAACAGAATGTCCCAAACTTAGACAGAATAGAATAAATAGAATAGATAAATAGAATCAGTAGGATAATATTAATAATCAAGTATAGGCAGGGAGGCGTCTTCTCTGTTTTATTCCAGGAAAGGAGCAGATACGGGCGAGGTCAGATGTGAACGGAGAGAGGAGAAGATTCACAGGGAGACAGAGGGACCGCCATGCCGCTTCCGGAAGTAGTCATAATAATACTTGTTATTGTAAAACTGTATAGCCCAATCTGAAGGTCATCCTTCATGTGAGGCAGGTGGCTGATTTCACACCGAGGTCCAGCGCTGTAAACTTGTAATTTCAATTGTTGAAGCCAATTACATATTTTAAACCATAGACATTCTCCTGTACTTCCTTAAGAAAAAACTGAACATGTCATACCTGGAGCTCACCCTGCTCAAGACAGTGGAGATGATGGTGGACTTTGAGAGACCTACTACTAATTGGTTTTGCCTCATGGGGATGTTTTTATTTCCACATTATTACCCCCAGTTTTGGGGGTCTATTATCCAATTACATGAATTTCAGTATACTTCTACTCAATTGTAACCGTTGTTGTTAGGATTAAATTACTTGGATGTCTTGATGCATGCTCAATTATCAAGCTAAGTAAATCCCTAAAGGTTGATTCTGTTCATCTGGACATAGCGTTTTGAGTGGGAGAAACATTTTGTCGCAGTAATTGGTTACTGCTTTGTAATTTAGTGGTAATAACTTAGAAATTACCATATTATTAGGTTCTTGTTTCTGCCTTGTTACCCTGCTATTATCACTTTATTACCAAGCTGTAAGTGTTACTGCTACTTGTTATGCACAGCAGACAAAAGAAAGATAATTCATTAGTGAAAAAAATAACCTATAACCTAAACCTATAATTACAACTCCTGGTTTCTAATTAAATTTGCTTATGTTAACATATAGCACTACCTTTTTGATGAAAGATGCACACATGCTTTCTCACCAGTGCGGGTATTGACGGTGAAGAAATTCTGTGGGTTTCCACTAATAATGCGGTAGTTGAGCCTCTCAGCAGTAGTGGAGAGTGTGGCATCAGGATCTTGAGCCTCGATCTGGATTACAGAAACATCACGTGGAGAATTCTCAGGCACTGAGGTTCGGTACAGAGGTTCAGAAGTCAACGGGGCGTTGTCATTAACATCCTCCACCTGGATAAATACGTCAATACTGGTGAACTGAGGAACCACACCGTGGTCGGTGGCATAAACTGTTAGCCAATAGGAGTCCTTGCTCTCTCGGTCCAACATATCAGTGGTGTAGATCACGCCTAATAGGGGAAAAGACAAAAAGAACAAGAGCAAGAGCTTACTACAAAAGTATCAAAAAAAGAAATGCCACCTATTCAAGTAATGCCAAAGCTGTTTTACACTGTAGCTGTACAACTGGCTAGTTCTATTTTAAACAAGAATAGAAATTTCAGTGAATCATTTCCATTTTGTAGTTCAGCAGGTAGAGAAGGTCATTTAATAATCCGAAGATTGGTGGCTCAATGTTAGCCCCAGTCTGCATGCCAAAAATCCTTGGGCAAGAGGACAACCCCAAGTTGCTCTGATACATCCATCAGAGTAATACAATCCATGTTTCCATGTCTCTGTATTTATGTTAGACATAGACTTTATTTAATCCCACACTGGGGAGATTCACTTGTTACAGCAGCGCAAGGGACAACAAGAAAAGGTGAATTAGAGATGCATTAGAAAACAATAAAAAATAAATAAGAAAAATAGCCTGGAAATAAAAAAAAACGGAAAATGCTATACTATGGACACATGGGTTACTATATACATTAAAATACACAAAGATTTTCCTTTTAATATATACATAAAGTACAGTGAGAATGATCATAATATGAATGTATTTATAAACAGTATTTATCCTATAGGTCTGTATAGCCTGACTGACTCAATCAGGTCGATCCCCGGGCTCTCTGTCCTGGTCGTTCTGTCCTTGGGCAAGACACTTTACCCTACTTGCGTACTGGTGTTGGCCAGAGGGGCCGATGGTGCGATATGGCAGCCTCGCTTCTGTCAGTCTGCCCCAGGGCAGCTGTGGCTACAACTGTAGCTTGCCTCCACCAGTGTATGAATGTGAGAGTGAATGAATAATGGTATTGTAAAGCGCTTTGGGTGCCTTGAAAAGCGCTATATAAATCCAATCCATTATTATTATATCAGCAAATAGGCTACCTATTCCAGAGCCCACAGTTTTTAGTGGTGATCCACTCAAGTTTAATCATTGGAAGTCATCCTTCCAAGCTCTAATTGAAAAGAAAAACATTCCAAGCTCAGAGAAAATATTCTTCCTTCAGAAATCTGTTGGAGGAGTGGCTAGAGAGGCATTAGACGGTTATTTTCTGATTGGTTCAGATACTGCATATGATGCTGCATGGGAACTGCTCAATGAGCGATACAGCCAGCCTTTTATGATTGCCAAAAGCCTGCCGAGACAAATTACATGACTGGCCAAAAACAGCGTGAAGAGAGAGCGCTGACGTAAGGAAATTTGTGGACTTTTTACACAGTTGTGAATGTGCCATGGCTCACAATGAGAGTCTGCGTATTCTTGATGATGGCATTGAAAATCAAAAACTGACAGCCAAGTTGCCTGACTGGTTAAGCAACAGATGGAACCAAAAAGCCACGCAGTATCAGCTAGAGCAGGGGTGGGCAACTCCAGGCCTCGAGGGCCGGTGTCCCTGCAGGTTTTAGATATGTCCTTCAACCAACACAGTTGATTTAAATGGCTAAATTAGCTCCTGCAGTTCTCCAGAGGCCTGGTAACGAACTAATCATGTGGTTCAGGTGTGTTGACCCAAGGTGAGATCAAGGTCAAAATGATAATGAGAATGGTGAGCAAAGATCCCAGAACCACACGGGGGGACCTGGTGAATGACCTGCAGAGAGCTGGGACCAAAGTAACAAAGGTCACCATCAGTAACACACTACAACTGCAGGGAATCAAATCCCGCAGTGCCAGACGTGTTCCGCTGCTGAAGCCAGTGCATGTCCAGGCCCGTCTGAAGTTTGCCAGAGAGCACATGGATGATACAGCAGAGGACTGGGAGAATGTCATGTGGTCAGATGAAACCAAAGTAGAACTCTTTGGTATAAACTCAACTCGTCGTGTTTGGAGGAAGAAGAATACTGAGTTGCATCCCAAGAACACCGTACCTACTGTGAAGCATGGGGGTGGAAACATCATGCTATGGGGCTGTTTTTCTGCCAAGGGGACAGGACGACTGATCCGTGTTAAGGACAGAATGAATGGGGCCATGTATCGTGAGATTTTGAGCCAAAACCTCCTTCCATCAGTGAGAACTTTGAAGATGAAACGAGGCTGGGTCTTCCAACATGACAATGATCCAAAACACACCGCCCGGGCAACAAAGGAGTGGCTCCGTAAGAAGCATTTGAAAGTCCTGGAGTGGCCTAGCCAGTCTCCAGACCTCAACCCCATAGAAAATCTGTGGCGGGAGTTGAAAGTCCGTGTTGCTCGGCGACAGCCCCAAAACATCACTGCTCTCGAGAAGATCTGCATGGAGGAATGGGCCAAAATACCAGCTACTGTGTGTGCAAACCTGGTAAAGACCTATAGTAAACGTTTGACCTCTGTTATTGCCAACAAAGGTTATGTTACAAAGTATTGAGTTGTATTTTTGTTATTGACCAAATACTTATTTTCCACCCTGATTTACGAATAAATTCTTTACAAATCCTACCATGTGGATTCATGGATTTTTTTTTTCACATTCTGTCTCTCACAGTTGAAGTGTACCTCTGGTGCAAATTACTGACCTCTGTCATCATTTTAGGTGGGGGAACTTGCACAATCGGTGGCTGACTAAATACTTTTTTTTGCCCCACTGTATTCCCCACCATGGTGTATACCACCCTCAAAAGCCAGAGAAACTGCGAGTGGTCTTCGATTGCTCGGCAAGATTTCAAGATATATCATTGAATGACCACCTTCTTACAGGGCCAGAGCTCACAAACACCTTGGTGGGAGTTCTTTGTAGATTTCGAAAGGGCCCAGTCGCTATTATGTGTGATGTGGAATGAATGTTCCATCAATTCCATGTAAAGTCTGAAGACCAAGACTACTTGAGGTTCTTATGGTGGGAGAATGGTGATCTCGAGTCTCTGCCATCAGTTTTTTGGATGAAAGTCCATTTGTTTAGAGCAGCTTCCTCACCTGGCTGTGCCAATTTTGGACTTAAACATCTAGCCACAGAAGGTCAGGATCGATTTAGCCAAAGCACTGTCAAGTTCATCTGAAGAAATTTTTATGTTGATGATGGACTGGTGAGTGTAAGGTCTGATGCTGAGGCAATCGAGCTGATTAAGGAAGCGAGAGAGTTCTGCAGTGCAGGCAAGCTTAGACTACACAAGTTCATTCCCAACAGCAAGAAGGTATTGGAGTCAATACCAAAGGAACAGTGTGCTGACATTGTCAAAGAGCTGGACATAGATTTAGGGGAGCCGCTCCTAGAAAGAGCACTGGGTGTGCAATGGTGCGTATCCTCTGATGACTTTCAGTTCAGAGTAACTGTCAAGAAACACTCAACTCAACCAATGGTATCATGTGCAATCCGAAGACAATCCGGCGGACCATGCTTCGGGAGGGTTATCGGCAGATCAGCTCGTTGCTTCAAATTGGTTCACTGGCCCAGACTTTCTGTGGGAAAAGGAGCTACCCACCAGAGATGCTCAGGTGGGAGAGGTTAGTGACAATGATCCAGAACTTCGAAGGGCTCAGATGTTCAACACCAGGTGCAAGGTTAAATAGAACATTGTTGGACCGCCTGACTAAGTTTTCTGACTGGAAAAGAGCTGTTAAGGCTATTGCTTGTCTTAAACGTCATGCTAAGCAAGTCAAGGGTCTTGGTCCCAAACTCAATGGAAGTACAAGTGTTGAGGAAAGACAACAAGCTGAACTTTTCATAATCAGATTGGTCCAAAGAGAAGCATTCAGCAGTGAAATCAAGAATTTACAGCAATGCAAGGACGTAAAATCCAAAGACAAAGCAAACTAGCTATGCAAATTAAGTCAATTTTTGGATGAGCAGGGTGTGCTGAGATTAGGCGGCCGCTTAACAAAAAGTGATCTTCATCCACGTGTTAAACATCCTGCCATTCTGCCAAAAACAAGTCACGTGTCTTCTTTATTGATCAAGCATTATCATGAGAAAGTACAGCATCAAGGAAGAGGTATGACTGTAAATGAATTGCGATCTAATGGGATATGGGTCATTGGATGCAGCAGTGCAGTTGCCTCACATATCTTTAAGTGTGTCACATGCAGGAAGTATAGAAGGAACACACAAGATCCAAAAATGGCAGATTTGCCAGAGGACAGAATGGAAATTACCCCTCCATTCACATATTGTGGCATGGATTGCTTTGGACTGTTCTATGTGAAGGATGCAAGAAAGGAACTGAAGAAGTATGGTCTTCTCTTCACTTGTATGTGTTGCAGAGCTGTACATCTCGAAATACTTGATGTGTCACGGTTCTGGGTCAGTTTGACCCAGTATTTTGAGTTGTCATGTTTTGGTTTGATTTTGTATTTTGTATTATATTCTGATTCTTGTTCTTCCTTGACTATTATTAGAATTCTATGTTTCAGTTTAGTTAAGGGTTTAGTTCTTAGGTTTTGTTTTGGTGTCCTCGTTTTTCCTGCAGGCGTAGTTTAGAGTCTTGTCTGCGTCTTTGTGTTGGTATTGTCACGGTCCTGGGTCTGTGACCCAGTGTTTTGAGTTTCTTGTGCCTCTGAGTTTTTTGTATTATGTTCTTAGTTCTCTTTGTTGTCCCAGCTTATTCTTTAGTGTAGTGTCTTAGTTTGGTTTTCTTGTATTCTGTTTAGTTCTCTGAGTATTTAGTAGCTGCCCTCTGTGTCTCTTTGTTGTTGGTGTTGTCTGTGTTCTTAGTTGCTCTGTCTCCCCTAGTCTAGTTCGCGTCTCTGTGTCATACTTCCTGTTTTACATTGAAGGGCGTGTCTTATGTGAATGTGTTCAGTTTACGCTTCCTTGTCTTGTCAGTTCTTATTTCCCCCAGCTGTGCTCTCCTTCTGTGTCTCATTCCCCTCGTTGCTTCCCAGTGTATTTAAACCCTGTGTTTCTCTGAGTCTGTGTCGCGTCGTCCCTCATGCTGTGTGGATCTCCCTGTGAGTTTTAGCTCATTGTTTCCCAGTTTAGCTTAGTTTACTTTGTATGCTCGTTTTTCTGTGACCAGCAAATAAAGCTGTGATTTTGAGTTCATCCCCTGAGTCTGAGTCCTGCACTTTGAGTCCTCATCTCCTGCCTGCCACACAGCATTTCATGACAGTTATTTCCTTTTTTACTTTGAAGGTTCATGTCCATGTGTGATGTCAGCGTGTTCAGTTTTACTTCTCCCCTGACTTTTTATCTGATCTAGTCCTCAGTTCAGAAAAAAAGTTATATAGTGGGTTATTTTAACATCAATATATAAGGCTCAACCGCAGTGGAGGGGTGGTGCAGTGGGTTCAGAGGCACTGGTAGGGGAGCCTGCTTGACGCAGCTGTGGGTAGATATTTAATCATGCCTCTGCTGTCTCTAAAAACAGTAGCATGTTGGGAGAAGGAGAGTACTGAGCTGGATGTATGAAAACAGAGCAGAGGAGCAGTGAGTTTTAAGCTGTGTTATTTTCAGCCAAAGTGTGTGAATAAAATAGAATTTGCACTTATCCAAGCGTCTCCAGTGTCAAGTTGGGTAAGTCAGTAATATTAATCCCGGATCGTAAATGATCGCATTCTATTTTAACAAACTCTGGAACTGTCCTGATATATGTCTTAGGAAATGGACATTTAACAGTACTCCCTAAAAACACTATTTTTGAGTGATCATATTTAGATAATGTTTAATTTTTTGAATTACAGTAACAGCACTTTAGCCAGCCTGACAAAGAGTTAGAGCCCCATTAAGCCAAGCAGTCCTTAAGCTTTACCTAGTAATGACTTGATGAATATTCAAATCCATCGCACACGTGTCATAAAGTGGCGCAAATTTCATAACTGCTGAAATTTACTTAAGGTTTTCTCTCATATCGACCTTTCTACATTCAACAACTTAAGCAATTTTTTTCAATTTATTACTAAATCCTATTCCTCCAAAAATGCTCAAAGAGCAGTTCAGAATATTTTGCTACCACTGAAATTAAAAGAACTGTGCTGTAGCAGTTTGAATGTGTGGCATAGCCTTCAGCTTTCAAGGCCCTCTTCAGTAGAACCAGTTCCCAGTTTGAATTTGAAAGACAGACATCGTCTCCACTTTTTAGATTAGGCTTAAGCGGATAACATTTCAGGGGGCTGGGTTTGTGACCCAGCATTTTGAGTTTATTTTGTACTTTTGATTTCTTATCAGGGCTCTACAGTGTGACCAATTGAGTTGCAAATGTGACCTAATTTCTCAATGGTGCAACTAAAAAAAAATCCTAGGTTGCACCAGTGCGACCAGCCGTTTGAGTAAAAAAATTTTTTTTAAAAAGTGCCCGCAAGTCTGAAAGTCCGTGTGCTCAACAACAAACAAACATACATTATGCCCAAATCGTGGTCTAAACCAATCAGAGATAGTCAGGGGTGGGACCTCTTTAATTGGCTGTGGTCCAGATATTCCCGTTGGCCTACATGTATGTGCGTTTGATAGTCCAGACGGATAGATAGAGGTGAGTAGTAGGGTGGGTTTCAATAATCGATATTCCGATTAACCCTCTCAGGCTCAAATTAAACTTTTTGTTGCTAATGCACAACCAAGTCCTGCAGTGGTACTTCTGAGAAAAAAAAAAACCTCATAAAATATGTATGTGGAGTAATTAGGTTGTTAGTTTTTAACTGTTGCAAATCGGCAACGCCTGCCTTGAGAGGGTTAAAACTGATTTTAGCTTGAATAACGCAATATTGATTCATTAAATCCTGAATCAATTGTTAAATATAAATGCATTTTGCCAGTAATGCCAGGAGGTCACCAACCTATTTCAACAACCACCAAACAGCTAAAACAGTAAATGAGAGAAAGTAAACAGATTCCAGATAAATGTAAACACAAAGTGTGGACCTGACGCATCAGTGAGTCGACAGCACACAGATTTTGAGCTACAGGTTTTGTCCCTCTCAGACCAAAATGCACTTCAAGAACAGTTTCCCCATCTTAAATCTCTGTTTTCTGCATTATTCATTTGCTTATTACACACCAGTCTACCATTGTGTACAGCGCTGTCGGTCGCTAAAGCCTCATTTCTGCTGTTCAATACTGAAGAAATATAAACATTTTACAGTGATGCCAAATTACAAAACGCTTAGCCATGTCTCTAATAAAGTCTCTGTAACATTACTCTGCTTCACTTCTGCAGCATCGGGTAATGTTCTTATGTTGATTCATGGTTTTGTTACGTTTTTGTTCTACTGCAGAATATTTTTATATCTTCTCTTTGAACAAGATAGAAATTTAGGAGTAACATGGCCTTACAAACCCAACAGTGAGATCTTAAGAGATCCAGCCTACGGCTCTTCAATGGAGTGTCACAGGGTCCCCAGGAAAAAAAATTGTAAATGTAAAATAATAAAATAAATATTCTTCTGTATCAATAACAAAGCATAACATAAATTATTCAGTAGCAATTACACAAGAATATCCAGTAATGTCCCTGCCTACAATTAAACACATTCACTTACCTAAAATTGGGGGCATCTGCTGTGGCAAATGGGTTCAAGCCAGTGTTGCCAACTTAGCGACTTTGTCGCTATATTTAGCGAGTTTTCAGACCCCTTAGCGACTTTTTTTTTAGAAAAAAAGTCGCTAAAAAAAGACGTGAAAGCGCGTATCGCTTTTACTCTCAACAAGCAGTGGGTGCTGTAACGCAGTCAGTTCTTCTTTTACTCGTATGCTGTTTTGTGGATCACAAGGTTTAAAACTACTTATAAACACACACACAAAGTAACTCCACCAGAGTGCCTATTTCAGGTCACTTTTGCCGGTCCAAGCCCGGGTAAAGGAGCAGGGTTGGAATTGTGACATTAAAAAAAAAACAATAATTGCTAAAATAAATTTAATTTGTAGTTCTAAATAAACTCTATATGCATTTAGGACGTTTTTTACTCACTTTATGTCTCTTCCACGATGTTATTTCTCTCTCCAACAACATACCGTATTTTCACGACCATAAGGCGCACTTAAAAGTCTTAGATTTTCTTCAAAAAGTGCGGCGCGCCCTATAGCGCGGTGCGCCCTATGTGTTGTAAGGAGGACGTAGTAGAGAACACCATGAGAACGTTAAAGGGTGAAGTGTGGGCGTTGATCGTATATACCGGGACAATCGCACATACTTGTATAAAAGAACAGGTATGTGCGTTATGCAGGACATCGTTGTTTTAACAACCCTGAAAATGGCAAAGAGACACGCTTACGAAGCACAGTTTAAACTGAAGGCCATCAGCTACGCGGAGGAACATGGAAATCGAGCAGCGGCGAGAGAATTTAAGATTAACGAATCGATGGTTCGCAAATGGAGGAAGCTGGAAAACAAGCTCCGGCAGGTCAAGAAAACGCAGCTGAGTTTCCGCGGACATAAGGCGAGGTGGCCCGAGTTGGAGGAAAGACTCGAGCGGTGGATCATCGAGCAAAGAGCGAGCGGGAGAAGCGTTTCGACGGTCACCATTCGGCTAAAAGCAGTTTCACTAGCTGAAGAGATGAACATTGAACATTTCCAAGGAGGTCCGTCTTGGTGCTTTCGTTTTATGAAACGGTGCCATTTTTCCATCCGGACCAGGACTACGGTAGCGCAGCAACTTCCAGCGGATTATAAGGAAAAGCTGGCCATCTTCCGCTCCTACTGCAGCAAACACATCGGCGACAAAAACATCCAGCCCAGCCACATCACAAACATGGACGAGGTCCTGCTCACTTTTGACATCCCGGTGAGTCACACTGTGGAGAAGAAGGGGACCAGCACGGTAGCGATACGCACAACGGGGCACGAAAAGTCTTCTTTTACTGTTGTGCTTGGCTGCCATGCTAATGGACAGAAACTGCCGCCTATGGTGATTTTTAAGCGAAAGACTTTGCCTAAAGAGAAGTTTCCAGCAGAAATCATCATTAAGGCAAATGAAAAGGGCTGGATGGATGAGGAAATGATGAAAGACTGGCTGAGGGAGGTGTATGTAAGGAGACCAGGTGGTTTTTTCCACGCAGTTTCACTAAGAGTGGAAGGCAGCGCCGGGCGAGTTACGCCACAATTTGCCAATGGATTGTAGATGCTTGGGCTAACATGTCTGCTGGCACTGTTGTTCGAGCTTTCGCAAAAGCCGGCATCGTTTCCGAGGAGCCGCACGGCACGGAAAGTGACTCTGACAGTGAAGACAGTGAACCTGGCATGTTTGATGGAGATTTAGCGCAGCTGTTCAATTCAGACACAGAGGATGAGGACTTCGATGGGTTTGATTGATGATAAAAATGTGAGTACCAAACTTTGTTTTGCTCCTGCTTTATTTTTAAATATGCACACTTGTATGCTTGTGTGTTGTTGATGATGACGATTACCGGCAATAGAAATGTGAGTAAGGTACCGTATTCAGGTTTGCTCCCGCTTTATTGTTAAATACGCATACGGTACTTGTATGCGCCCTATGGTCCAGTGCGCCTTATGTGTGTGTTAAATACAGTAAGGGCACACATAACTGAGACTGCGCCTTTTAGCACAGTGCGCCTTATGGTCGTGAAAATACGGTAGGTTACAATTAGATTAGCATGACCAATTATGCAAATTAGGCAATGACGTCATTTAGCGACTTCTAGCGACTTCTAGGACAACCAATAGCGATTTTCCTTACTGAGGAGTTGGCAACACTGGTTCAAGGCTTTTACCACAAACTTAGTCACTGCTTGGTCACATTCGTCTATCCTGGCCTGAAAAGAGACGCTACCGGTAGACTGCAGCGAGAACTGCCAGCATCTGAGCCAGACTCTGTGTGTCTCTCTTATCATGGTCACCTAAATGCACAGTAATGGCAGGTTTAGTAATAAGGCAGATTGCGCTAATATAATATGCACTGTTAGTTGATTATTTACCTGCCGCATTAACGGGAGAGGATGTGCAAACGTTACCGCTGCTGCTGGGTTGAGATTCACGAGTCCGGAGCGGAATTAAAAACATGACATTCATTTAAGGTGATCACGTGTTTTGTGAGCAAATGCTTTTGCATATTCGTAGTGTTTCCTCCCTTAAATTAAGTATCTACTTTGCAAGTATTGCAAGTTGCCCTGTTGTCATCCGTTCTCGTAAACTTTTGAGCGTTTGAGCCGCTTACGCGCCGTGTTTCCTGCCAGGTAAATGACGCTCCGCAACGTGGTGACGTCATTCGGGGCGACTGGAATCGATAAGGGAATCGTTTGCAAAAATGTCAAACAATTCCAAGGAATTGAAACAGTGGGAACCGGTTCTCAACAAGAACCGGTTTTCGATACCCATCCCTACCCCTCTCCCTACTTCCTTTAAGCGGCAGGCAGCAGTAAACAGGTCATCAGAGGAGGCCGAGATGATGATTAAGTTTATTATTCCCTACAATATTGCCAAAAAGTGCACTTTAAGCACAAGCACTTTTTTCAGTAACTTATCTTTCTTGTAGAAAGGTGCTCCAAATAAAGAACTTTGTGTTGACAAGATTGTTAGTTAATCATTTGCAAATTAATATTGTCTGTATGGGCAGCAACTTTCCCCTCAAAAGAGTGCACATGTAAAACTGTGATGTTAAGTGATGCGGTTGAAAGATTTGGGTGCACCTAACTTTTGTGCTGGTGCACCTAAGAAAAAAAAGTTAGGCGCACCAGTGCAAAAAGTTAGTCTAGAGCCCTGCTTATGTTATATTGGAAACATGTTAAGTTCTTGTGTTGTCATTATTAGTTAGGATTTAGCTGAGTTTTAGTTTATATTTCACCTATGTCTCCATGTTTATGAGTCTTTTCGTGTTTGTCATGTGTCATCTCCTCATCTATGTAGGGTCCCCTTGTGTCTTTCTCATCTGTGTCCCTCGCCCTCTCTCACTCCCTCTCTCTATCTCTTTTGTCAAGCTTGCGTCTCCCAATTCAAGTCTCTTCATGTTTCTTGTTTTATTTTGAAAGTTTTGTTTCCATGTTTGCTGTGGGTTTTTTTGTTTGTTTGTTTGTTTTTGTTTTTTTGCCTGTCCCGTTTGGATCTTTAGCCATTAGAATTGTTGTCTGAAAGCCAAGAAAGATGCCAAGCGGATTTACTTTACCAAGTGGATCATCGTAGCCTTGTCATATTCGTCCATTTGATTGACCTTTATTATAATTATGTATTTATTTGATTTGATTTTTGGTTGTTACAGACGGGACAGACATGACTAGGGGATAGGACAGGGAGAAAGAATGAAAGAAAGAGAGGGAGAGAAAGAAAAATACAGGGGAGAAGAGATAGTGAGAAAGGGGGGAAGAAAAAAAACAGAAGAGAAAACAAAGAAAAAAGAGCAAATTAGGCTTTCTTGTCAGAGGTAATTTTTCCAAAACAAAAAAGATTTTTTTAAAAGCGGACGGCTGCACTGTCCACAACAGGAGATTGACGCATATTGCATCTGTGAGAAAAACAATATAATAAGGCAGAAACTAGTGATTTATAATGGAAAACTGCTCTTGAAACAGACTTGGAAATGCAGTTTTATCGCAATTTCTTTTTTTTTGGAAGCAAAGCAGCAAAGGTAAGACAGAATTCATGATAATGTCTTTCAAAAGTGAAGCATAATTTAGGTCTTCTTTTGCTGTTGGTTCAGCAATTTTAGTTGGAGCGTGATGAAACTAGCAGGTTTAAAATCTGTGAGATCTGTGCTTTCAGCAGAGGCATTGTTTTCCGTGTACATGCCGTCAGGTGAATGGGGAAGTCTGCACTTACCAAACCATATGTCTATATTTAAATAACAGACCTAGAGGTGCAGCCTGTGAAACCAGATGGGGGGCACTGGGGTTCAACAGGTTCAGGGTGTTGTGTTGTGAAGCGCTGAACAGAGTGGATGGAAGAATGGCAAGGAGAGCTTATTGGTTTTCAGGATGTTTGTGTAAATGTGAATGTGTGCAAGAAAGGAAAGACATCTGATCTTAAGCTTACAACAGACACCAGTAGATCAAGTATATCTATATTAATACATATATTAAGAGCAAGCTATGGTTTCCTCTCCATACCCCATCACCTTATTATTATACTAAGAAACAGAAAAGAAAAAAAGAGACAACAGACTCTAGTTATTTAGCACAAATATAGAGTGCTAAATAACTACTTATAACAGTAAAGGATGACGGTTTTATGCGCAGAGGACAGTCCAAGGACAGAACTATCAGTTTAACTTGCTTTTGGTTGATTTCTGTTTTTATGTTTTAGTTTTTCTGTGAAGCACTTTGTGATTTTTGTCTTGAAAGGTGCTATACAAATACAATTTTACTTACTTGCTTTTACTTTAATATTTAATACTTCATATAAAGCCTTTGTTAGCAATGACAGCTTCAAAATGCCTCCTGAGTAGAAAAAAGTGAGTTGCATGCATTGCTCAGGTCTGAAAAACAGCTCCACACCATGATATTCCCACCTCCAGACTTCACTGTTGGCATGGTATTTTTAGGGTGACATTTGACCACTAAACATAATGTGTGTTATGGCATTCAAAGAGTTCGGTTTGGTCTCATCTGACCAGACTATATTCTGCTGTTGTTCAGCAACCTTTAAACACACTCCAACATGCTTTTGTCAGCAATGGAGTCTTGTGTTGTGAGCACGCATACAGGTCATGGTAGTGGACTTATTGTTTTCTTTGAAACAATTGTGCCTGCTGATTCCAGGTCTTTCTTTTTTTTGACAACTTTATTTATAATTTTCCAGTTTAACAAAAATACAGAAAAATATAACTGGAGTTGCGATTACAAACATTGCCATTGTGAAACAGGTTGCGCAAACCACAGTTTTGCGCACAGTGGCAAACCAGTTGGATGCAGGAAAATGTATAATCTATGCACACAAACAAGAAATACTACCATGTGAACAGGGTAGAAAACAAAAATAAAATAAAATAAATAAATAAATAAAGGGGGGGGGGGGGGCTGCATTGTGTGCAGTTCTTGTTGGCTTGTTACAGAGAGTAGGTGGCTTTAAAGAAGAAGAAAAAAACCCCACAGATAAAAAGCAGTATTACATCATACTTCAGTAAATGACAACTTCTCCACATATTCAATAAAGGATGACCAGGATTTGTAGTATTTACTTTGAGACCCTCTCAAACTGTATCTCAAATGCTTTATCTGCAAGCACTTCATTACTTCTCTCACACAATGAACAAACACTGGTGGACCTGAATCCTTCCATTTAAGAAGAATTAGCGTGCGTTCCAGGAGAGTTGAGAAAGATTAAAATAAACAATACAATAGACAATATACACAATGTAAAAGATCAAATGTAAATAATGTAAAGAATATAAAATATGTAGATCAACAAAAGGCTTGTTTGAGCAGAAATGTTTTTAACTGCTTTTTAAAAGAATCCACAGAGCAACTAAGGTGTGTTGCTTATGAAATCCATGAAGTGCTACAGAGAAAATTACATTTTATTTATGTAATTAACACATTTTGAACTCTTAAAGAAATCTAACAAAAGGAAAGATGCTGAACTAAAATGATCCATGTAGCAAACAAAAACTGTTGTGAGCCGCCACCCTCATATCGCCTTTGGGCTTTTGGAGCCTTGACCTGACTTTTAAAAAAATAATTGGAAAAAAAGTACTATGCTGCCACTGGGGTGGCTGTAGCTCAGGTGGCAGGGCAGGTCAGCCACTAATCAGAAGGTCGGTGGTTTGATCCCAGGCTGCCTCCTGGCTGCATGCCAAATATCCTTGGGCAAGATACTAACCCCATGGTTGCCTACTGGTGGTGGTCGGAGGGCCCGGTGGCGCCAGTGTCCGGCAGCCTCGCCTCTGTCAGTGCGCCCCACGGCAGCTGTGGCTACAATGTAGCTTGCCATCGCCAGTGTGTGAATGGGTGAATGACTGAATGTAGTGTGAAGCGCTTTGGGATCCTTAGGGACTAGAAAAAGCGCTATACAAATGCAGGCCATTTACCATTTACCAAATGCAGATAGATAGTAATTCCATGTTATGGTGTAGATTGTTTCTGTGATGGTCACAGTAGGTATTGTCTATAATGCTACATTTACTTCCTTCATTTAGTACCCTTCAGAGGATACTTAACATAGTCTTGGTAGTTGGCCACTTAGCCAGATTAGCCATGATTCTATCGCTAGGTCAGTTCCTCTCACACTCACTACAGTCAACACATCTGTTGCTCTTGGGGCTTGGTACCCAATATTGAAAGACCGGGATGATGATATCGCCCCCTGACCTGACATCCTGGCTCTCCCTTTGTGTTGTACCTCGTTAATCTCCTCCTAGATGTTGGAGCACTGAGCTACTAGTTGTTTCTGCATTAGTCCAGATGTTCAGTGTCAAAGACTCCATAGGTCTCACATCGTCTTCATGTAACCACTTCCATTGGAGTTACATGTGTAGTATCATTCCAACAGTGCCCTATTCTCATTACCGTATTTTCACAACCATAAGGCGCACTTAAAAGTCTTAGATTTTCTTCAAAAAGTACGGCGCGCCCTATAGCGCAGTGCGCCCTGTGTGTTGTAATGAGGACGTAGTAGAGAACACCATGAGAACGCTAAAGGGTGAAGTGCGTGCGTTGACTTTATCGCACATACCTGTATAAAAGAACAGGTATGTGCGTTATGCAGGACATCGTTGTTTTAACAACCCTGAAAATGGCAAAGAGACACGCTTACGAAGCACAGTTTAAACTGAAGGCCATCAGCTATGTGGAGGAACATGGAAATCGAGCAGCGGCGAGAGAATTTAAGATTAACGAATCGATGGTTCGCAAATGGAGGAAGCTAGAAAACAAGCTCCGGCAGGTCAAGAAAACGCAGCTGAGTTTCCGCGGACATAAGGCGCGGTGGCCCAAGTTGGAGGAAAGACTCGAGCGGTGGATCATCGAGCAAAGAACGAGCGGGAGAAGTGTTTCGACGGTCACCATTCGGCTAAAAGCAGTTTCACTAGCTGAAGAGATGAACATTGAACATTTCCAAGGAGGTCCGTCTTGGTGCTTTCGTTTTATGAAACGGTGCCATTTTTCCATCCGGACCAGGACTACGGTAGCTCAGCAACTTCCAGCGGATTATAAGGAAAAGCTGGCCATCTTCCGCTCTTACTGCAGCAAACACATCGGCGACAAAAACATCCAGCCCAGCCACATCACAAACATGGACGAGGTCACGCTCACTTTCGACATCCCGGTGAGTCACACTGTGGAGAAGAAGGGGACCAGCACGGTAGCGATACGCACAACGGGGCACGAAAAGTCTTCTTTCACTGTTGTGCTTGGCTGCCATGCTAATGGACAGAAACTGCCGCCTATGGTGATTTTTAAGCGAAAGACTTTGCCTAAAGAGAAGTTTCCAGCAGGAATCATCATTAAGGCAAATGAAAAGGGCTGGATGGATGAGGAAATGATGAAAGAGTGGCTGAGGGAGGTGTATGTAAGGAGACCAGGTGGTTTTTTCCACGCATCACCATCGCTGTTGATCTGTGACTCTATGCGTGCCCATCTCACAGCCGATGTGAAAAAACAAGTGAAACAAATGAACTGTGAGCTTGCTGTCATTCCGGGAGGCCTGACAAAGGAACTCCAACCGCTGGACATCGGTGTGAACCGCCCGTTCAAAGTAAGGCTGCGAGCGGCCTGGGAGCGATGGATGACCGATGGAGACCAGTTTCACCAAGAGTGGAAGGCAGCGCCGGGCGAGTTACGCCACAATTTGCCAATGGATTGTAGATGCTTGGGCTAACATGTCTGCTGGCACTGTTGTTCGAGCTTTCGCAAAAGCCGGCATCATTTCCGCACGGCACGGAAAGTGACTCTGACAGTGAAGAAAGTGAACCTGGCATGTTTGATGGAGATTTAGCGCAGCTGTTCAATTCAGACACAGAGGATGAGGACTTCGATGGGTTTGATTGATGATAAAAATGTGAGTACCAAACTTTGTTTTGCTCCTGCTTTATTTTTAAATATGCACACTTGTATGCTTGTGTGTTGTTGATGATGACGATTACCGGTAATAGAAATGTGAGTAAGGTACCGAACTCAGGTTTGCTCCCGCTTTATTGTTAAATACGCATACGGTACTTGTATGCGCCCTATGATCCAGTGCGCCTTATGTGTATGTTAAATACAGTAATGGCACACATAACTGAGACTGCGCCTTTTAGTACAGTGCGTCTTATGGTCGTGAAAATACGGTATGTTCTTTTATGCCTTTTTGATCCAGTAGTCCACTTTTTGTCATTGTGTCCTGGTCCGGCTATCTTTTATTGCACAATATCTTCATATTCCATGTTCCATATTCATTACTTATAGCGGGGACTATTTTAATAAATTATTATCTGGGTGTTCTAAAAGCTGCAGTTAGAGTATTAACAATAATGCGAAAATAACTAACTGTGCAGATTTTATATCTGAAAAAGCACGGTAGGTTACTGTGTTCCCCAACTCACGCTGTATTGACTTCTTTATTTATTTTAGTTAAAACAATACACTTCAGTAACAAGAACGTTACAACACTAGACAATTTTATACAACCATATAGTGTTTTAAAACCATAATTCAAACTGTTATGCAATAATTCTCATTTGCCATGACACGCAATATCATTTTCAAAGAAAACTCACCTGTCTCTTCATCTATGGCAAATCTTCCAAGCCCACTCCCATCTCGAATGGAGTACTGAACTTCTCCATCTCTGCCAGCATCATCATCATTAGCTGTGACCTGGAGTAGAGTGGTTCCAATCCGGGCATTTTCTTTAACTAATCCAGTCAAAGCAAAATCAGAAAAGTATGGGGCATAGAGGTTTTCATTCACATCTACAACCTCCACCTCCACAAAGGTAACAGAAAGAAGAGAAACAGGCCTTCCTTTGTCTTTGGCCTTTACAGTAAGGTTGTAGAACTGCTGTGTCTCATAGTCCAGCTCCTTTGTGAGTCGAATAACTCCATTTGCCCTGTCTACTTCAAACCATCCATTATAATCACTGGCTAGGGAGTACCGAACCTGGCCTCCCAACCCCAAATCTGGATCCAGAGTTTCTAACCAGGCTACAACTGTTCCTACTGGGAGATCCTCCAGAACCCTGGTTCTGTACACAGCAGGGATAAATAGTGGAGGACAGTCATTTACATCCTCCAAAATGATTTTCAGTGTGGTTACAGAAAACTTCTGGCTTCCTTTCTCCGCTTTGTCCCGAGCCTCAATTTTTAGGTTAAACGTAGAGACAAACTCCCTGTCTAGTTGGCCAGCAACATATAATATCCCACTAGTGGAATTGATACCAAACTGAGTGGTGCTTGTCAAAAGAGAGTATACAACCTCGCCATTGGGCCCAAGATCTTTGTCAATGGCCTCAACCTGGATGACGTCAGTACCTATGGCTAGGTTTTCAGGTATGACAATTCTAAAGCCTCCTTCTTGCAAAAATTGGGGTGCATTATCATTTGCATCTTCTATATAGACAGTAAGCAACCGCCAGGAACTTTTCTGTGGAAGGCCAAGGTCATAGAGAGTTAAGTTGAGGAGATAGCGATCTCTTTTTTCTCTGTCCATGTGTAGGAACACACTGATAAGTCCCGTCTGTATGTCAATGGTAAAACAGTTATCAATATTTCCATCTGAAATAGAGTATAGAATTTGACCATTGAAACCTGTGTCCCCATCATAGGCATTCACATTGAAAACACTTGAGCCTACCTTAAGGTCTTCCTGCACAGTAATATCTGTGGGAAATGTTTTGTCAAACTGGGGTGCCTGCCGATTCACAGAAAAAAGGTCAATAAAACCTTCCTCAATTTTAGGTTTATTGCTAGCTTTGGACTTTTTCAGTAACTTTTCAGCTAATTTTTGAGCCACATTTGTTTCTTTACATGTGAAACGTTTGGAAGAAGATTTTCCATAAACAACTGAGATATTGACAAACATAGGATCCGAAAAGCTCTCACCATCAGTGGCAGTTATTTTTAAACTAAATAAACCACTCTTTGGATGGGCTCTTGAGAGAGAATGCTGCAGTGCAAGAACCCCTGAATCTGGGTTGAGGTCAAAGTACCCCTGTTCGTTACCTGAAATAATCTTATATTTCACTAACTCTAATTCATCTATATCAATTGCAGACATTGTAGTAATAACTTCATTTACTGGAAAATCCTCAGGAATAATCCCCTGGCATGCTACCTTCTCAAACAATGGCTGATTATCATTTACATTTTCTAGATGGATTGTTACATTGACTTCACTTTCTCGTCTGTAAGGAGACCCCCAGTCAGATGCTCTGACTATGAACATAAAGCTTTCTGATGAGGATTCAAAATCCAGCTCTTCAGTAGTGCTTATAACACCAGAAAACTGATTGATTTTAAAGGGTAATGGCTGAAGACTGGAAATGCTGTAAGTTATGTATCCATTTTCACCTTTATCTTTATCAACTGCAGAAATTGTTAATACACTGGTTGCAACTGGTACACTTTCATTAACAAAAACCTCATAAGAGGACTGAGCAAATGTTGGTGTGTGATCATTGGCATCCTGAATGGTTACCCTCACTTTAACTTTGAGATTACTATCCATTTCCACTACTTCAAGATTAAAGACATCCTGGAACACCTGAGTGAACCAGCGAGCAGTAGAGATTACACCCGTTAGGGTATTCATTTGAAAAAAGGATGAATCCGCAGAGGTTGTTAAGATATATTCTGCATCATCAGGTTCTGGTGTGATTTTAACAGCCACTACAAGTGTACCTGGAGGTGAAATTTCATTTAAACTGACATCATACAACTCTTGCATAAATTTAGCATCTGAATTTTGATGTTTTTCGACCTTGATTTGGATGACTTCAACAGCAGATAACTTCTGTGGGGTGCCCCTGTCTTTAGCCTGCAAGCTAAGATTACAGCCATAAGGGTACGTTTGACTTATTGACTCAAAGGCTTTAATAGCAAACTCTCCTTCTTTAGTTCTGTCAACAAAAAACTGCTCTGACGGATCTCCTCCTACAATGACCAAGGAATCTATTTCTCCATTTAAGCCTTCATCTTGGTCCTCAACAGTAACCACTGCATACACAAGATTTTTATCCAGCCATGAGGGGCTGTGGGTGAGGACATTCATGAGTGGAGCATGTTCATTTAAACGCTCTACATGGACAAAAAGTTTGGCTGTGCTGCTGATACCATTATTTCCATAAAGCTTCATGCCACGGTCCACCGCTAGAATTTCTAAGTCATAACGGTTCTGCTCATCGACATTAAGCCTTCCACTGAGAGTAACCACTCCACTAGTTGGGTGTACAGCAAACAGTTCAGTTTTTTCCTTGAAAAAATAGTAAAACTCTCCATTGGAACCGATATCCGCATCTGTGGCAGTAACTTGTGCTATACTAGTTCTGAGAGGGGTACTCTCTGCTATGGTGACGGAGTATGTGGTAGGAGAGAACAAAGGCCGGAGGTCATTCATATCCAAAACCTGAATACTGACTTTAGTCCAGGTCTCAAGAAGAGCCTCTCCCTTGACAGAAGCTTTCACTGTCAATACATAATTATCCTGAATCTCTCGGTTCAATATGGCGGCATTACCACCTTTAGTCCTTATGCGTAAGAAACAGAAGTCTCCGAGTACATACTCCTCTGCCTTGAAAAAACCGTCATCGTCACCTGAGGTGATTCTGTAGCGGATCTCCCAGGAGTGCTGGGCGAGGTGGATGCCCATTTTAATTTTACTGTTGGCATAGGTGCGTGCTGCTGAGTTTTCATAAATTGTGGCATGGTAGACAGGCTGAGTGAAGCTGAAGTGAGATTCATCTTGAGGAGCCCCATGGGTGTTCTGACCGTTGCAGAGTGGTGACTTCAAGAATACCAACAGCAGCAGCAAGGCCAGGCGGAGATGAGGGGCTCGAATGCCTTCCCACTGGCTCATATTCATATCCATTCCATCATAACTCCATGCTGAAGCAGTCTAGAAAAAGAAAGGCAGAGACATAGAGAGAAACGTCAGCAACAGGAGGGGAGATTCTTTTCATTCACAGTCTCTGCCAATTAACCATAGTTAATAGCCATAGTTAACCATTAGAGGAGTAGAGATGGTGAAAGAGATGACCGAGCTGAGTGCAGTTACTTGGCAGCCATAATGAAACTTACATCATCCTTGTGCAGTATGTGGATACCGACAATCAACGGCTACTTTTAGAAAAAAAAAAGCTGTGGTTGTTTGTCAAGGAACAAAACAATTATATGGTTAGGAAGAATTGTATCATCATCAACATACTATAGAACATAACTGCAGAGACAAATTGCTACTATACTTTGACCCTATCATAACCCATTTTCTAAATTACTTGAAAATTGCAGTACTATATTTCAAAACCATGTAATATCACCAAAAGTAAGCCAGATGTGGTTTCAAATGCAAAGTAGCTACTTTTTTCAAAGTGTTCTCTCTTTTATTAAAAAAGAAAATACTGTGTTCTGTAAGTAAGCAGCCACAAGTATGTGCCAATCTGCACTTTTGGCCTGAAACCTTTTCCAGTAAAAGCCATGCTGTAGCTGTAAGACTACCACAATAGTCTGCATTTTGGTGACTAAGCACTTTCTCCACAAGGGATAAAGAGATGGAGTGGAAAGGCAGATGGTTTCCGAGTCTTCTGAAAGAGTATTTACTTTCTGTTGAAAGTAAACCTATTTAGCTTGGCAACAGTGCCCCCAAATTGAAACAATACAAATTGAAACCTGAGCGCGCATTTAAATAAAATTCAGTAGTCATTCGTGAGTGAAAAATGTGACGATAATCCTAAGAGAAATGCAGAAAATATCACTTTTTCTTCTTTTTCTCTGACATTATTAAACTGTCAACTGAGGCACACTAATTATGCCTCAGTACTGAAATAACCCTTCCAATCTGTTTTTGTTCACTTTTGGCAGAGTCACTACGTATCTTAGCTAATACAGTAATAATACATACAAATGGTTGTTTTTTCCCTATTTGTACTTGGAGTAGAAACAATTTAAGGGATTCTGTCATTGCAACATCTGAAATACTATTACCATTAATTTTATTTATATAGTACCAGTTCACAATCTTAGGTTTATTGCTGTCTCAATACATTTCCTGAAAGGCATGGTTCTGCCAAAATTTATAGCAGACAGCTGCCGCTCGCAAAAGGAGCAATGGCAAATGACAAAGCAGTGGAAGCTGAAAAATTGCTAGAAGTGTAACTAACAGAGGTATAACGGACTGAAAAAAGATGAGTGAAGAAGAAACACTCATTCTGCATTTATTGATTAGTTATTATTAATCGCTGGCGGTCTTCTACAGCCTGTTTTTGTCCTGTCTTCCAGCCTGGTTTATCTGGACGTTTTTTCTGTTAGAAGGAAGAAACCTTGCCACCGTCGCCAAAATACTGGCTCATGATTGTTAGGGTTTTCTCTGTTTTGTTTGTATTACTGTAATTTCTTTACTTTACAACATAAAGCACCTTGATGCACACAGTTATATCATAAATTAACTGTGATGTATCACATCTTTGGAAAGCTGAGTACAATTTCTCTAGCCACACCCAGGCCTGATTACTGCCACACCTGTTCTCAATCAAGAAATACCGTAAATAAGACCTGCCTGACAAAGTCGAGTAGACCAAAAGGTTCTCAAAAGCCAGACATCATGCTGTGATCCAAGAAATTCATGAACAAATGAGAAACAAAATTATTGAGATCTCTCAGTGTGGAAAATGTTATAAAGCCATTTCTAAAGCTGAGGGACTCCAGCAGACCACAGTATTATCCACAAATGGCGAAAACATGGAACAGTGGTGAAACTTCCCAGGAGTGGCCAGCCGACCAAATTTACCCCAAGACCACAGCTCCTGGGATATTTTTGGTCCAAGAGGTCACAAAAGACCACAGAACAACAACCAAAGAACTGCAGGCCTCACTTGCCTTAGTGTTCATGATTCCACCATAAGAAAGAGACTGGGCAAAAATGACCTGCATGGCAGAGTTCCAAGACGAAAACCACTGCTGAGCAAAAAGAACATAGAGGCTCCTCTCAGTTTTGCCAGAAAACATCTCGATGAACCCCTAAAGTCTTTTCGGAAAATACTATGTGGACTGATAAGACAAAAGTTAAACTTTTTAGAAGGTGTGTGTTCCATAATATTTGGTGTAAAATAACGCAGCTCTCAGAAAGCGAACGTTATTTCAACAGTAAAATACATGTGATGGTCTGCGGCCGTTTTGCTGCCTCAGGACCTAGACGACTTGCTGTGGTAAATAGTACCATGAATTCTGCTGTCTATCAAAACATCCTGAAAGAGAATGTCTGCCCATCTGTTTATGACCCCAAACAGAAGCACAATTGGGTTCTGCAGAAGAACAACAATCCAAAACACACCAGCAAGTCCACCTCTGAATGGATTAAGAGAAAGAAAACAAAAACTTTGCAGTAGCCTAGTCAAAGTCCTGACCTGAATCTAACTGAGATGCCCTGGCATGACCTTAAAAAGACAGTTCATGCTTAAAAAGTCCTCCAATGTAGCTGGGTGCAGCTCCTTTGCAGAGTGAGCTGCAGATGGGCAGGTGGACAACGAGCTCTGTAGTAAAGGTTTAACCCTTGCATGTTACGAGTTCTGTATTCTGATAATTATAACATATACTATATTATGCCTATATTAATTCAAATGCTGCAAATATCCCTCTGTAAGAATTGGGCACCTCAACATGCCAGTTTTGTCTAATTAAAAGAAGTAAGAAAAAACTTTAGTACCTTTTTTCATTCAACAGTACACAACATTAAGCATTAAGCTTAATATTAGACTCCATCTGCTGAAAAATGTAAACAGTTGACAGTTCTGAGCTGTATTTGATATTATTTTGTCATTGTTGGACAGATGTGGTTTCTGAGGATATAAAAGTTTCAAAATGATAATTATTCATCAAACTTTCCATCTCTTCAGATCTTCTTATAAACACTGTAAACAATGCGAGCTTAAAATAATTTTTCATCATTCTGCTGCATAATTGCTATGTTGTTACTATACCAGCAAATCCCACAAGCTTGTGTCAGCTAAATGTCTGCCACACACACCACATCAGCCACACAAAAAAATAGCATCATTCTCTTGAGAGAAGTCCCACTTACTGTCAGCTCTAAACACCCTGTCATTAGCTTTTTATTACAGGCTAATTAGCCTTGAAATACATGGCAAACGGCAACCAGCAACTTCTACTGGAAAGAGAGATAATGTTGCTTTGTCTGACCTTGCTAATACACAGCTATAGGTTAACATGTAACTCAGAGAAACAGTCCTGCTGGCAAGCCTGCTGGTCATAAAACCTTTATGGATCTATAGAAAGATGTTACCAGCATGTAAAGTTAAGCACACATATGCATGGACACAGGCACATATGCATACATACTCTCAGTGAAAAGCTGACTGAGGCAACAAGGTAATGTGAAGCATAGGGATGGGTATTGAAAACCGGTTCTTGTTGAGAACCGGTTCCCACTGTTTCAATTCCTTGGAATTGTTTGCCATTTTTGCAAACGATTCCCTTATCGATTCCAGTCACCCTGAATGACGTCACCACGTTGCGGAGCGTCATTTACCTGGCAGGAAACATGGCTGCTAAAACGCTAAAAAGTTTGGTTATACTTTACAAGAACGGAAGACAACAGGGCAACTTGCAATACTTGCAAAGTAGATATTTCATTTAAGGGAGGAAACACTACGAATATGCAAAAGCATTTGCTCACAAAACACACGATGACCTTAAATGAATGTCGTGTTTTTAATTCCGCTCCGGACTCGTGAATCTCAACCCAGCAGCAGCGGTAACGTTTGCACGTCCTCTCCCGTTAATGCGGCAGGTAAATAATCAACTAACAGTGCATATTATGTTAGCGCGATCTGCCTTATCTGCCATTACTGTGCGTTTAGGTGACCATGATGAGAGAGACACACAGAGTCTGGCTGGCGCTCGCTGGCAGTTCTCGCTGCAGTCTACCGGTAGCGTCTCCTTTCAAGCCAGAATAGACTAATGTTACCGAGCAGTGACTAAGTTTGTGGTCAAAGGCTTGAACCCATTTGCCACAGCAGGTGCCCCCGATTTTAGGTAAGTGAATGTGTTTAATTGTAGGCAGGGACATTACTGGATATTCTTGTGTAATTGCTACTGAATAACTTATGTTATACTTTGTTATTGCTACAGAAGAATATTTATTTTATTATTTTACATTTACAATTTTTTTCCCCGGGGTCCCTGTGACACCACATTGAAGAGCCGTAGGCTGGATCTCTTAAGATCTCACTGCTGGGTTTGTAAGGCCATGTTACTCCTAAATTTCTATCTTGTTCAAAGAGAAGATATAAAACAAAGTTCTATGCTAATCGACCTTAGTGTTCTCCTTTTTTAAAAAGAATCGATAAGAGAATCGATAAAGAATCGAATCGTTAAACAGAATCGAAAATGGAATCGGAATCGTGAAAATCTTATCAATACCCATCCCTAGTGAAGCAGCAAACAGAATAGTTTTTTTCTTTACCATACAAACAAGTATCTATGCGGTAGAGATCAGAAATGAAAGGTTTCTTCCTTCATGAGTTGACTAGAAATACTCCTCCCCGAGTCTAGGAATTATCAGCCACTCACAATTCACCAGGGCTGCAGACCAAACTCTCTCTGCGTCCAAATGTGGTGAACTTACAAGCTAAGAAGTGAAACAGACAACATATATTGAATCGCTGTGGTTTGGAAGCATTTTGATTAGGACATTAGCCTGTACTGAAAGAAGTCAAGTCAAGTCAGCTTTATTTCTATAGCACTTTTAAAAGACACCAAGTGTTGGTAAAATAAATGAGATAAAAAGATTACAAAACATCTATATATACACACACACATGCATGTGTTTATATGCTTGTATATACAAATTTTTATACAAGCATACAAACACACATATATATAAAAAAAGGGTGAGGGTAACAGTGGTCCTCGGAGCGCTAGGTGCAATGACTCCCAAGCTTGCCGATTGGCTCCAGCAGATCCCAGTATGTGCAATATCTATCTATCTATCTATCTATCTATCTATACACACACACACATTCGCGTGTGTATCTATACAGAAGACAAAAAGCATATGAAATACAGGTACAGCCACTCTCTCTCTCTCCCTCTCTCCTGTTGCTACTTCAATCATGAAACTGATCAATGATCAGCTGATTGGCTTTTGTGTCGCGAGTCCGTCTCTCTTGTTTGTTTATTGCCCACTTCGCGCCAGAAAGAGGAAACTAGCGGCTGAACAACAGCAGCACATTTAAGCTTGATAAGCTGTTGTTGGAATTTATTTACGTTCTACACCAGGATCCTTTTCTACGTAGCTGACGGCTGGTAACTGTGCAGGGGCGGATCTAGCAAAGTTTAGCCAGGGGGGCCGATAGGGCATTAATAACAGCATCCAATACACACTCAACACAAGGCTCCAGCCTGTCTCTCTCAACCACCCAGGTTAGGAGGGAACTGAGGAGGATTAAAGCCAAGAAGGCAGCGGGCACAGATGGCATCAGCTCAAGGGTCGTCAGGTCCTGCGTGGACCAATTGTGTGGGGTGATGGAGTGCATCTTCAACCTGAGGTTGGGGAGAGTCCCACAGCTCTGGAAAACCTCCTGTGTTGTACCAGTGCCAAAGACATCACGCACCAAGGACCTCAACAGCTACAGGCCGGTGGCTCTGACCCTGGAGCGGCTGGTCCTGGCTCAGCTTCGGTGTCTGGTGAGCTCATCAAACTTCAGTTTGCCTACCAGCCTGGCATTGGAGCAGATGATGCCATCATTCACCTCCTACATCGTTCCCTCTCTCACCTGGAGACCACTGGGAGCACTGTAAGAATCATGTTCTTTGATTTCTCCAGTGCCTTCAACACCATTCTTCCCACAGTCCTGAAGGACAAGCTGGAGAACTCAGGAGTGGACCATCACCTCACTACCTGGATTTTGGACTACCTCACCGACCGACCACAGTATGTGAGAACTCAGGGCTGTGTATCAGACAGGGTCGTCTTCACCATCTACACTGCAGACTTCTCCCACAACTCCACCCAGTGCTTCCTGCAGAAGTTCTCTGATGACTCTGCAATAGTCGGCCTCATCACTGATGGGGATGACAAGGAGTACAGAGAACTGACACAAGTCTTTGTGGACTGGTGCCAGCTGAACTACCTCCAGATCAACTGGTGGTAGACTTCCGCAGGCACAAACACTCTCCACTGTAACCACTGAACATCCAAGGTATGGACATTGAGGCTGTAGACAGCTACAGGTACCTTGGTGTTCATCTGAACAACAAACTGGACTGGACTCATAATTCAGACACCCTGTACAGGAAAGGACAGAGCAGGCTGTACCTGCTGCGGAGACTCAGGTCTTTTGGAGTGAAGGGCCCACTCCTGAAGACCTTCTATGACTCTGTGGTGGCCTCAGCCATCTTTTATGGTGTGGTCTGCTGGGGTGGCAACATGTCTGCTGGGGATAGGAAGAGACTGAACAGGCTGATCCGCAGGGCCAGCTCTGTTCTAGGATGCCCTCTGGACCCAGTGGAGGTGGTGAGTGACAGGAGAATGGTGGCTAAGATTTCATCCCTGTTGGACAACATCTCCCACCCCAAGCAGGAGACTCTGACAGCACTGAGCAGCTCCTTCAGGGGGACGATGTGGGACGGAGAGATTTCGCAGGTCTTTCCTCCCCACTGCTGTCAGACTGTACAACAAAGACTTATGCAGCTGATCAAACATACACAAACCCACACATGTGCAATAAGACTAAGTGCAATACTCTTTTCTGACAAAGTTGTGCTTTTACTCAGTTGTATATAGAATTTGCATTCTAATTTTTATCCAATTGTATAATTTATTCTATTTTATTTTACTGTCTATAGTATGTTATTTTATTCTATTCTGTACAGTTGTGTACAGTACAGGGTGGGCCATTTATATGGATACACTGTAATAAAATGGGAATGGTTGGTGATATTAAAGTCCTGTTTGTGGCACATTAGTATATGTGAGGGGGCAAACTCCTCAAGATGGGTGGTGACCATGGTGGCCATTTAGAAGTTGGCCATTTTGGATACAACTTTTGTTTTTTCAATAGGAAGAGGGCCATGTGACACAAATTGGTAATGTCACAAGAAAAACAATGGCGTGCTTGGTTTCAACGTAACTCTATTCTTTCATGAGTTATTTACAAGTTTCTCTTTGTTCACAGCCATTGACATGTTCAAGGTTAACACGTGAGGAGCGGATCAAAATTTTGTTGATATCTGGTGAACGCAGTAACCGGGTTATTGCAGCAGATTTCAATGCAAGACACCCTACAAGACCACCCATCTCCCATGCTACAGTTAGCAAACTGCTTGCTAACTTTCGTGAAAGTGGTTCAGTGTTGGATTTGCCAAAATGTGGACGCACTATTGAAGAAACATCAGTGGCTGTCCTAGCTTCATTCAGCAAGAGCCCACAGCGTAGCACTCGCTGCATGTCACTGGAGAGTGGCATTAGTCGAACATCCCTTCGGCGGATATTAGCTACTCACAAATGGCACCCTTACAAACTCCAGCAACAGGATGACCCAAATCGGTGCACAGAATTTGCAGAATGGGCAAAACAAAAATTGGAACAGGACCCTCAGTTCATGCAGAAGATTTTGTTCAGTGATGAGGCAAACTTTTATGTGAATGGTGAAGTTAACAAACAAAACCGCCGCTATTGGTCTGACACTAACCCACATTGGATGGATCCCTCCAAGACTGTTGGAACAACAAAAGTGATAGTTTGGTGTGGTATATGGGGTACAACGATAGTGGGTCCATTCTTCATCAATGGAAACCTCAAGGCCACTGGATATTTGAAATTGCTACATGATGATGTGTTTCCCTCTTTATGCACTGAAGCTGGCACGTTCCCTGAGTTTTTCCAGCAAGATGGTGCACCACCACATTATGGGTGCCAGGTCCGAGCATTCCTAGATGAACAGTTTTCTAGAAAGTGGATTGGTCGTCGTGGGCCAGTTGAATGGCCCCCAGGGTCTCCCGATCTGACCCCCTTAGACTTTTATCTTTGGGATCATCGGAAGACAAATGTCTATGGTGTGAAGATACGAGATGTGCAGCACCTGAAACTACGGATACTGGATGTCTGTGCTGGCATTTCTCCTGCGATGTTGCTATCAGTGTGTGAAGAGTGGGAGAAGAGGGTTGCATTGACAATCCAACATATTTTATAAGTGGTCAGAAACTTGTAAATAACTCATGAAAGAATAAAGTTACGTTGAAACCAAGCACACCATTGTTGTTCTTGTGACATTACCAATAAGTTTGATGTGTCACATGGCCCTCTTCCTATTGAAAAAACAAAAGTTGTATCCAAGATGGCCGACTTCTAAAATGGCCACCATGGTCACCACCCATCTTGAGGAGTTTGCCCCCTCACATATACTAATGTGCCACAAACAGGACTTTAATATATAATACAATACAATACAACTTTATTTGTATAGCACATTTAAAGGACCAGCGGTACACCAAAGTGCTTTACAATAAAAACAGGAAAATTAAGACATTAAATAAAAGACTATTAACAAAGTACCACATATGTCATCAGGTTAAGGGCACTAATTATACATTAATAGAAGGGAATATAAGAACAAAGTACTAAGAACAGATAGAGCTAAAAGTACATAAATAAGAAATTGAACCAAATATAAAATAATATAACCAACCATTCCCATTTTATTACGGTGTATCCATATAAATGGCCCACCCTGTATATTGGTAAATGGCCTGTATTTGTATAGCGCTTTACTAGTCCCTAAAGACCCCAAAGCGCTTTACACATTCAGTCATCCACCCATTCACACACAGATTCACACACTGGTGATGGCAAGCTACATTGTAGCCACAGCCACCCTGGGGCGCACTGACAGAGGCGAGGCTGCCGAACACTGGCGCCACCGGGCCTTCTGACCACCACCAGTAGGCAACAGGTGAAGTGTCTTGCCCAAGGAAACAACGACCGAGACTGTCCAAGCCGGGGCTCGAACTGGCAACCTTCCGATTACAAGACGAACTGCCAACTCTTGAGCCACGATCGCCCACAGATATTATTCGTATTGTATTCTAATTTTTGCTATATAACATTTGCACTGTCCACTTCCTGCTGTGACAAAACAAATTTCCCACATGTGGGACTAATAAAGGTTATCTTATCTTATCCAGAAAACACATTATATGTCATGATAAACGCACTGCCCAAGTGTCGCCATTCAGCGGCAGGCAGCAGCAAAAAGCACAAGATTGTTAGTTAATCATTTACAAATCAATATTGTCTGTATGGACATCAATTCCCCCCCCCCCCCAAAAAAAAGTGCACATGTAAAACTGCGGTATTAAGTGATGCGGTTGAAAAATTTGGGTCCGCCTAACTTTTGTGCTGGTGCACCTAAGAAAAAAAGTTAGGCGCACCAGTGCAGCTGAGGCAAAAAGTTAGTCTAGAGCCCTGGTTATAATATAAAGCCATTGAGGCCACTGTTTTGATTTGGTGCTATATAAATAAAACTGAATTGAAGCTGAGCTTCGGAGAGCTGTTTGAAAGAACACCACTATGATGCTAATGATAATTTTATGGACAGGTAAGAACCTGTCCATAAAGTTGGCCTTAACATTTCTGCAGCAATTAAGCAGCGATTTGTCTGCTGTCATGTTCAGAAATGAAAGTCAGTAATAATCATATTCTATGATTATTGCTGACTTTCGTTTCTGAACATGACAGCAGATACAGTAAATTACTGCATCACTTTCTGTCTGGCAACCTGTATTTTATTTGCTGCAAACATATATCTGTATCAATATTTTATATTAAAGGCTGATTCTATCATAATTATAGAATCCCTGAACAAATTTAAAAGATATGTGTGGCAAGCCTCCACACTAATCCCCCTGGTGGATACACAAGACATTACCACTTGTTTTCCTAAATGCAACTTTGGGGTGTACTCAGGGTTGCATCAACCATGTCATTACGGCCAGCATTTTGGTCAGGATTCCACCAAGCATCCATCATGATCCTGTCACTGATGAGGCAGCCGTTTTAAGTGGCTGTATCTGTACAATTAACAGTACTGCAGGTCTATATGTAAAATGCTTATCAAACTAATGTAACAAACATGAAATAAATTATATAAAAGTTTCAATTCAACACAACTGCCCAGCATAGTAAATTGCTCAGCTTAAGTTGCACAATTACATGGATCCCATAGACCTCAACAGACAAAGCCATCTCATGTTAGCTGATAAGTTAATTAGTGAAGCAAAGAGCTACCATAAAGACTGACATTCAATTGAAGATTACTAAACATTAGGGCTGGGTATCGTCACTGATTTCTAGAAGCCAATAGCAAGCGAATAATGCAGAAAACAGATTTCGGGGATAGACTGTTCTTGAAGTACACTGAGAAAGAGAGAGAGAGCTGTGCATGAAGTGTGCTTTTATTGTGGTGGAAGCAAAACAGTAAAAGTAAGAGAGAGTCCATGACGATGTTTATGTGACGCTTAGTTTGGATCTTCTTTTGCTGCTGGTTCGGTCAATATTGTTTGGAGAGAAATAAAACTAACAGCTTTAGAATCAGCGCAAAAAGGGGCGTAAACACAAAGCGCGGACCCGCCAAAACATCAGAATCAGCGAGCTGTCAGCTTTCAGCCCCGACCGTGTCTGTGCTGTCGGGTGAGAAAGGCAACATCTCACTGATTCTGATCTGCGGGTCTGCGCTTTGTGTTTACGTCTTTATGCAGAAGCCGTGTACCTGGGGTAGGGTTACAATGTACTTGCATTACATTGTAAAATAACTAAACTCGCTGAAAATCATTATTTAATTTCAATAATTTATCTTCTAATGGTAAAAATAAACTCTGCCACTTTAACATCGCTGTAGTGCAGCTGTACGTCATTTCGCGCCAGTTTGCCGCATAGTCACATTCTACAGCGGAAGATGTCGGACTCGGCTGAAGCGAGGGCCTGTTTTATGAAATGGAAATATTCCCGTCACTTCACTTTTCTAAAACAAGCAGACAAGAACATTACGGTAATATGTAAGCTATGTCCTGGGGAGAAAAAATTATCGGCCGCTGTCAATAGCACGAGTAATCTGCTGAAACACCTGACACGGCAGCACAGACAAAGCCTTCTGAGTGAGCCATCTTCATCATCCATGGATAACACCGCAGCAACTCCTGCTAAGCAGACGAAACTTGATTTCACTTCAGCAACACAGAAAGTGTCTGAAGGTGAGCTTAAGAAAATGATTGCAGGCTACGTTGTGGAAGAGATGCTACCGCTGCGGACTGTAGAGTCTCCGTCTTTTAGGTGCATATTAAACAAAATACCTGTGTGTGGCAAAAAAGCAGCACTGCATGATCGAAAAACGTTTTCTACTTACTTAGATAAGTGTTATGCTGACATGGAAATGGAGCTTAAAGAGACATTCAAGAGTTTGGAATATATTTTCACGACTGCTGACATTTGGACCAGCCATAACAAAAGTTTTCTCAGAATGACGGCACACTGGATTGATCCTTCTACTTTTGTATGAGGACATGCAGCGCTAGCATGTAAAAGAGTTCGAGGGAGACACACATATGATGTCATCGGCAATGAAATCGAGCAAGTACATTCGGCTTATGGACTGAACTCTAAAGTGACAGCCACCGTGACAGACAACGGGTCCAATTTTATCAAAGCTTTTAGAATGTTCCAAAAATCAGACTCTGATGAGGAATCGGATGAAGATGAAGAGGTGACATTTACTGATGTTGAGCAGACCCTCTCCACAGAATCTGAAGGAAGGTTTTCTCTCCCTCCACACTTAAGGTGTGCATCACACACACTGAACTTATTTTTTCATGATGTTGAGAAATGGCTTCAAGCAAATGTGGCAAAATTCATCCACAGAAGTGCAACTTCAAAGTGTTCTGCAATGTGGACAAAAGCAAACCGTTCTTCTGTTACTTCAGAGTTGGTAGATAATTTTTTCAAGAAAAAACTCATCGTACCTGTTTCAACACGATGGAATTCATTTCACGACGCTCTGTCCAGGATCACTGACATTCCCCTTGCTGAATTAAATACTGTCTGCACTCAGTTTGGAATCAAATGCTTCACTGATCGGGAGTATCTGTTCCTAAAGGAGTATTATATCGGTCTGAGCTGGGTGTTCTTAGCCAGTTTCCCAGGATTAAGGCCATTTCACTGAGGTACAACACAGCCACATCATCAAGCGTACCAGTCGAAAGGCTTTTTAGCCTCGGCAATCTTGTGCTTACACCCAGAAGGAACAGATTGTCAAGCGAACGCTTTGAGAGACTTACATTAATGAGATACAACAACTTTTTCAAAAACAACACAGCTAAGTAGTAGAAAAAATGTTTTGGAAAACATGAGTGCATACAGCATGCAGGAAATATGGTGCTCATTGGTTTGAGGAAGTTTCAGAGGAATTCTGTTTGTTAACCAAAGTTCAGAGTTAACTTCACTTTGTTGAATCACATGACATGATTACATACATTATGTATGAATATGTTACTCATTGCTTTGAAAATGTAAAAATTTTAATGTTTACTGCATGAAATATGTCATGTTTAACATGTCTTAAGTTAAGCTCTTTTGTTATTCCGATATGTTGCAGAAAAATATATTTGTTATTCTGGAATTGTGTTTCTTAGCTAAAGAAAGTTACATTCCTTACAAAAAATGTAATTATTAAAGAATGTTTTTTTATAGAATGTAATAAAGATGATTCAGGAAGCAAAAAGGCTAAACTATTTCATGTTGACTCGTATTTTTTTTTTAAAAATTATTTATTATTTAAAGAGTTAATTTCTATTGTTTGTCCACTCAAGGTTTATGGGGATTTTAATAAGTATTTAGTTAAATTACTTATTGAGTAATTAAGTTACTTTTCAGACACAGTAATTAGATAAGTATTTTAAATACAATATTGATTAAGTAATTAGTAATAGTAATTAATTACTTTTTTAAAGTAACTTACCCAACACTGCCTAATACAAACTGACTTTTGTACGCATGGTGCTTGTACTCACCCTCTGAAAGTGAGAAGCACGTATATATTGAACTGCTCCACTATAAAAATCGTGCATTTCAAGCAGTTCCGCTTTTGTGCAGTGTTTAGTGCCATAGAATAACTAAAGACTACACACCTATTATATTGTTTGTTCCTCTGACTCCTCTGTCCTATTACATTATTATTTGTTATTTAAAAATCTTTTCTCCCTGTCTCACGTTACTTTCCTACTGTCTTTGCAAGTGTGAGCTCAGGTTTCAGGTCTAAAATTCATTAGTTCCTGCACCTTAAAATCCGTTAAAAACAAACAGGCCAACAAGCCAGATTAATGGCCTTTCAGGGCCTAAGAAAAAGGTTGCCTGGAATTCAAGAGTACTGCACAGCTTTACACTGGTACTGTACTTGAAGCAGAAAAAGACAGACATAGCCCTGATTCAGGAGACCCATCTCGATGAGGTGGAATCATTAAACTTAAAAGAGATTGGGTGGCTCAAGTCTATTTTAGTGCATTTTCTGCTAGAAAAATAGGAGTGGTCATATTGATCAGAAGAAACTTGGATTTTCAGGTATTTAAGCATTATACAGATCAGGAGGGTAGATGGGTGGTCCTGGATGCATGTTTACAGGGGCGGAAAGTGACATTGGTCAACATATATGCCCCCAATTCTCCTCAGCCACAATTTTTTCACGAAGTCTGTAACACTGTGCGGACTATTGGTAATACAAATATTGTAATTGGGGGAGATTTTAACCGGGTCAGGGATGTATTTTTGGATAAATCCTCCCGTCCTGGACTAAGTAAGGACCCTGTAAATGCTGCGGTGGATGTGATGTCAGAGGAACTGAGCCTGGTAGATATGTGGAGACTTCTTCATCCTCAAGAAAGAGACTATACTTTCTTTTCGCATCCTCACTCAACCGACTCTAGGATAGATTACTTCTTGGTGTCTCGCTCTCTGGTGAGTCAAACTATTGGGTCCTCTATTGGTAATATTGCTGTAACGGATCATGCTCCCATCAACCTTGTTCTTTCTGGTAATGATAATATTAAACCGTCACCTAGGTGGCGTCTGAATAACTCATTATTGAAGAATAAGGGTCACTGTGAATGTATAAGGGAAATGATGAAGGAGTTTTGGTTGCACAAGGAGGGCTCTATTGACGATGTTGGAATGACCTGGGATGCTTTTAAAGACTACCTGAGGGGGCGCCTTATCCAGTATTGCTCCTTGATTAAAAAAGCTGAGAGGGACAAGCTGATGAAGCTGGAACAGGATATCAAGGAGCTCGAAAAACAGCACATGCTGCACCCAGAGAGGGAAGTGTGGAACAAATTAATAAAATTTAAATTTGAGATGAATAGTATACTGCAGAAAAAAACGGGAATATGCAATGTTTTGCCTAAATCAAAAGTATTTTGAACAAGGGGAGAGAACAGGTAAAATTTTGGCACACAGGGTTAAGCAGATCAAATCTAGCAACCTTATACCATCTATTTTTGTTCCTAGTAATAATAATAAGTTGACCACCAGTAAAAAAGAAATTAATGATGCTTTTACTAAATTCTATCAGGAGCTTTACACCTCCAATGGATTGGTGGAGGAACAGAGGCTGTCAGATTTGATACAGAACTGTATTAGAAGGTAAGATCACTAATTTAAGTTAAGCAGGCAATTGGTAGTCTTAGATTGGGCAAATCTCCAGGCAACGATGGATTTCCATCAGATTTTTATAAGGTGTTTGTGGGCGAATTAGCTCCAAGACTACTGTCGATAGATCAAGATGCGTTTCAAAGGGGGAGATTACCATTTAGTATCAAAGTCAAAGTCAAAGTCAAAGTCAACTTTATTTGTCGATTCTGCCACATGTACAGGACATACGGAGAATAGAAATTGCGTTACTCTTCACTCCCTAGATAAATAGCAAATGAACATTTAAATATATTTAAATATAAAAGTGATTAAAAAATGCAAGTAAAATAATTAAAAAGTAAAAATTTAAATAAATACAATTTTACATATAACAAGAAAGCTATATAATATACAATATAATGGGTAAGTGACATTGAGTGTAAACCAGGCAGAGTAGTGCAAATAGGCAAATAGTGCAAATGGAGATTTGGTAATGTATGGTAAGAGAAAGTGTAACAACAAAGTCTTATGAGGTAATGGCAGTCCAATGCTCCACAAAGTGACTGGTAACTGGTGCAGGCCAGTGAGTGAGTCAGAGAGTGTGTGTGTTTGTGTGTGTGTGACAGAGTTCAGTGAGACCGTGGAGGAGAGAGGGGAGAGGGGGCAGAATCGGGAGGGAGTTAAGCTTCCTGACAGCCTGATGGATGAAGCTGTCCTTCAGCCTGCTGGTCCTGGCCTGGAGACTCCGCAGTCTCCTCCCCGACGGCAGCAGCTTGAAGAAGCTTTGCATTGGGTGCGTGGGATCAGCCGCTATGCAAAGGGCTTTTTTAGTGAGACGGGTGCTGTAAATGTCCTGGAGGGAGGGGAGAGAGACACCAATGATCCTCTCTGCAGCTCTCACTATGCGTTGGAGGGTTCTATGACAGGACGCATTGCAGGCTCCAAACCACACAGTGATGCAGCTCGACAGGATGCTCTCGATGGTGCCTCTGTAGAAAGTGTACATGATGGGGGCTGGTGCTCCTGCTCTTCTTAGTTTGCGGAGAAAGAAGAGACGCTGCTGTGATTTCTTGGCCAGTGCTGTGGTGTTGTACGTCCAGGAGAGATCCTCTGTGATGTGCACACCCAAGAACTTGGTGCTGCTCACTCTCTCCACAGACGCTCCGTCAATGGTCAGAGGAGCATGTTGGGTGTGCATTCTCCTGAAGTCCACAACAATCTCCTTCGTCTTCTCCACATTCAGAGAGAGATTGTTGTCAGCACACCACGTGGCCAGGCGTCTCACCTCACTTCTGTAGTCGGTCTCATCCCTGTTGCTAATGAGACCCACCACCGTTGTGTCGTCCGCAAACTTGATGAAGAGGTTGGAGCTGTATGATGGGGTGCAGTCATGGGTCAGCAGAGTGAAGAGGAGGGGGCTCAGCACACATCCCTGCGGGGCCCCCGTGTTTAAAATGATGGTGCTGGATGTATTACTGCCAACCCGTACTGCTTGAGGTCTTCCGGTGAGGAAATCCAACAGCCAGTTGCACAGTGAGGTGTTGAGCCCCAGCTGGACCAGTTTTTGAATGAGCTGTTGGGGGATTATGGTGTTGAATGCTGAACTGAAATCTATGAACAGCATTCGAACATATGAGTCTTTTTTGTCCAGGTGTGTGAGTGCCGAGTGGAGTGCAGTGGAGATGGCATCATCGGTTGAGCGGTTGGGCCGATAGGCAAACTGGAAGGGATCCAGGGAGGGGGGCAGGACAGTCTTGATGTGTTGCATGACTAGTCGTTCGAAGCACTTCATCAGGATGGGAGTAAGTGCAACAGGACGGTAGTCATTAAAGCAGGAGGGAGATGACTTTTTTGGAACCGGAATGATTGTGGTGGCTTTAAAACATGTGGGGACGACAGCCTGGATGAGTGATATGTTGAAGATGTCTGTGAAGACATCAGTGAGTTCCACTGCACAGTCTCTCAGAGCACGACCAGGAATGTTGTCAGGACCCGGAGCTTTACGTGCATTGATCCTGCTGAGGGATCTCCTCACGCTGTCCGGTGACAGAGTCATCACCTGGTCACCAGGAGGGGGTGGGGTCTTCTGTGCCGTGGTGCTGTTTCGGACTTCAAAGCGAGCAAAGAAAGTGTTCAGCTCGTTCAGCAGGGGGATAGTACTGTCACAAGTCTGTGGTGGGGGCTTGTAATCTGTGATGGTCTGAATGCCCCGCCACAGGCTCCGTGAGTCTCTGCTGTCTTTGAAGTGATGAGATATTTTCCTGGAGTACTGTCTCTTAGCCTCTCTGATGCCACGGGAAAGGTTGGCCCTAGCTGTCCTCAGGCTTGCCTCGTCTCCAACTCTGAAGGCAACATTCCGAGCTTTCAGCAGCCTGTAGACCTCTCCTGTCATCCATGGTTTTTGATTGGCCCGGACAGTTATGGTTTTCGTGACTGTTACATCCTCAATACACTTGTTGATGTAGGCAGTAACAGTCTCTGCGTACTCCTGGAGGTCAGTGGTGTTGTTATAGGTGGCAGCCTGCTTAAACATGTTCCAGTCTGTAGTATTGAAGCAGTCCTGTAGAGCCTCTGAAGACCCCTCTGGCCACACTTGTATCCGCTTACGAACCGGTTTGGTCACTTTAACGAGCGGTCTGTAAGCAGGCATTAGCATGACAGTGATATGGTCTGAGGCGCCGAGGTGGGGGAGGGGAAAAGCTTTGTAAGCTCCTCTCTGGGTGGTGTAAACAAAGTCCAGTGTGTTATTTCCCCTTGTTGGAAAGTCTATGTGTTGTTGTATTTTTGGAAACACGCACTTTAAGTCTGCATGATTGAAATCCCCAGCCAGGATGAGAAAAGCATCAGGATGGGCTGTCTGCTGCTCACTGATGTGCTGGTACAGTTCATTCAGTGCCTCATTCCTGTTGTTGACATTGGAGGAGGGAGGGATGTACACAGCGCACAGGAGTATGGCTGTATATTCCCTCGGTAGATAGAATGGCCGGCACTTAATAACCATTAACTCCAGCACTGGTGAGCAGTGTTTGCAGACCGCAACAGCATCGCGACACCAGGCATCGTTAATGTAAACACAAAGTCCTCCCCCGCGGGTCTTACCTCCCGCGACGATGACTCTGTCAGCACGGTAGCATGTTAGCTGGTCGAGCTGAATGGCGCGGTCCGGGACACTGTCGCTGAGCCATGTTTCCGTGAACACAAAAGCACAGCAGTCCTTTACATTCCTTTGAGATGAACGTAGCAGTCGGATGTCGTCCAGTTTATTTTCTAGCGAGCGTACGTTGGCCAGAACGATAGAGGGGATGGCGGGTTTGTGTGGGCTAGCCGCTAGCCTAGCTCGGATGCCACCGCGCTTACCCCTCTTCTGCTTCCTCTCACACCGCTTGAGGCGCATCCATTGTGGGCGAAGTGCGGGAGTGGGGGTCGGTGATTGAGTAGGCCTTCGGAGCAGACCCAGATCTTTCAGCTTCTCGGTGTCCACAGAGTTTAACTTAAAAAGTTTGTTTCTGCCGATGTCGAGAAGAAGTGTTCGGGCATATCCTCGCTTGCACACAGATAGACGCGACAAAGACTTACAAAAACACTGCAACTTACAGGACGAAAAACACGAAAAAGTAGTTTGTTCGGGAGAGAGAGAAGCCGCTGCGTGTGCACGCGCCGCCATATTCGATCGGCAGTGATCACGTTATTACATAAAAAAAGGTAAAGACCCACAGCATTGTGGGAATTACCGCCCAATTTCATTAATTAATGTGGACGAAAAGATTATTTCCAAGATACTAGCTTTTAGGCTTGAGAAGGTTCTCCCTTGCTTGGTGCGCATAGGGATCAGGTCGGTTTTGTGAAAAACAGAAGTTCTGCAGATAACTTACGTAGGTTATTGCATATATTCTGGAAGAGCAGGAATAATTTAGATCCTGTCGTCGCCTTCTCCTTAGGTGCAGAGAAGGCCTTCGATAAAGTTGAGTATCCCTTTCTGTTTTATATTTTGAAGAGATTCGGTTTTGGTCCCATTTTCAGGCAGTGGATTCAGGTGGTATACACAGATCCAATGGCTACAGTTACTACCAATGGGATAATGTCACCCTCCTTTTCGTTAAGTCGGGGTACTAGACAAGGTTCACCCTTATCACCTCTCATTTTCGCCCTGTTTTTGGAGCCTTTGGCTATTGCACTACGTGAATGTAAGAAAATCAGAGGGGTGGATATGGGTCAAGAAGAACATAAAACTTTTTTGTATGCAGACGACATTTTATTGATTTCATGTAACCCAGAACAGGCCGTTCCTGCAATTTCCTCAATTATTGATTCCTTTTCTGTAATCTCTGGCTACACCATAAATTGGTCTAAGTCGGAAGTTATGCCCATTTCTAAATTGTGTCCTCCAGTCATTAGGAGCTCATGGCAGTTCAAGTGGATGTCCGAGGGTTTGACTTACTTGGGGATTAAATTGACCCCTGGTCTAGATAACATAATGCAAGTAAATATCTCCCCAGTGATTCAAAACATGTTGCAGAATTGGGTTAAAATAAATCTGTCCCTTTTGGGCAGAATTAACTTGGTGAAGATGATAATTGCTCCTAAACTTCAGTATGTTACTTCACATGTTACCTATAGCAGGCCCATATAATTTACTAAAGCTTTATAATACATGTGTGGAGGGTTTTGTGTGGGCAGGCAAAAAGCCATCTTTTAATCGGTCCAAACTATATGCTGCTAAAGATAGTGGCGGGTTGGCTATGCCCAAGATGGTCTGCTATCACTATGCTTTCTCCCTCTCTCAGTTAGTTAAGATACATAATTCCCTTACGGAGAAGCCATCATGGGTTGCGATTGAAGAAAGTCTTGTGGCTCCCTCGTCTTTAGAGGCCTTCCTCACTCAGAGGGGAAGACCAGTACCATCTAAAGATCCAGTATTGGCTTTCATACAAGAGACCTGGTTTATACCTCACCAATTTACCAACATTAGCCCCTGTTCTCTTAGGGAATGGACTGAACAAATGTCTAAGATGGCATTATATGAACGGGTTATGTACAGGATTAAGGGGAGAGAAGATATTCTTGAGCAGGTCTGGGGTCCTTTTTTGTTGTACATCGACAATGTCTCCTAGATATTGTAATTTTATTTTATTTATTTATTTATTTATTTTTTGGGGGGGGGGGGGTCATGTGTCGTTGGTATCTTTGTTGTTGTTCTTTTTCTTTGAAAGCCAGTAGAGGGAATAAATTGTTTAATATTATCAGTGGTCAAGGTTATGTTTTGTTTTTTAGGCACCTGGGTGTTTTGCCCCTTTTGCTTTTGTTTTTGCTGGTGTTTCCCAGGAGGCGGTTTCTTATTTTGTTTCTCCTGGTGTTTTTTTTGTTTTTGTTTTTGTTTGTCTCCCTTTTCAGGGCTCTAGAGTGCGACCAATTTGGTCGCAAATGCGACCAAAGTTTTCAGTGGTGCGACTAAAAGAAAATATTTGGTCGCACCGGTGCGACCAACTGTTCGGGTAACAAAAAACAAAAAAAAATCTCTGCAACTCTCCGTGTGGTCAACAACAGACACACATTATGCCCCTATCGTGGACTAATCCAATCAGAGATAGTCAGGGGCGGGACCTCTCTGATTGGCCGTGGTCCAGTTGAAAGTGCAGGTGGAAGAGGGAGGTGAGTAGCTTGAATAAAGCGTTATCGATTCATTAACGGATTCCACACAAAGACGTAAACACAGAGCGGACCCGACGCATCAGAATCAGCTTTATCTTTCTCGGCTTTCTCGCCCGAACACGGACACACTGTCGGAGCTCACCGAGCCCACCGTCCGCGCTGTGTTTACGTCTTTTTGCGCTGATTCTGAGCTGGAGGTTTTGTCTCTCTCCAACCAAAATTCACCGAGCCAGCAGCAAACTACGCTTCACATTTGATCAATGTCGTCATGAATTCACTCTGACTTTTGCTGTTTTGCTTCCACCACGATAAAAATGACACTTCATGCACAGCTCTCTTTCTCTCTCTCTCTGTACTTCAAGAACAGTTTCCCGTCTCAAATCTCTGTTTTCTGCATTATTCATTCGCTTATTACCCACCAGTCTACCGTTGTTTACAGCGCTGTCGGCCGTGGTCTTTTTCTTTTCTTTTTTTTTCACTTAAATGACCTTGAACAAGAATAATAATAAGCAGCAGAATAATTTAAGATTATCTGCTATAAAAGGTCAGGTCAGAAAAATCTCCTTCATGTTTTTCTGTGTTTTATTCTCAGTTACTTTGACACAAAGCCATCTGCTGTTTTGTTCACAATTCTGATGAAGTCTCACATGTATCAGTACTGATAAATGATCAGAATTATAATATTTCTGACTGTCTGAGGAAAAATCGAATTGAATCAGGACTTTGAGAGCCGGAATCGAATGGATTATAGAAATCAGTGATGATACCCAGCCCTAGTGAGCAGCCTAGGCCCGACAGAAGTGGATGTAGCTGTGGGTAATAAGAAAAGATGAAAAGAACGATTGATAACTTTTTTGTTACGTTAAGGCCTGATCTGAAATTCATAGCCAGTGCTCTGACACGGTGCCATCAATCTTTGGATGCTGAAAAAGCACAGTGTATCCAGAAAACACATTATATGCTGCAATAAATGCACTGCCCAAGTGTCCTCTCTCCCCACTGTCTTTCAGCAGCATGCAACAGCAAACAGGTCGTCAGAGGAGGCCAAGATGATGATTAAGTTTAACATTTTCTACAATATTGACAAAGCACTTTAAGTGCAAGATTGTTAGTTAATAATTTAGAAATGGATATTGTCTTTATGGACTGCAACGTCCCCCCCCCCAAAAAAGCACACATGTAAAACTGCGATGATAAGCGATGCCGTTGAAAAATTTGAGTGCGCCTAACTTTTTAAAGTTAGGGGTACCGGTGCGCCTATGGCAAAAAGTTAGTCTAGAGCCCTGCTTTTAGTTTTCTTTAGTTATTGTTAGCCCTTATTTGTCGGTTGTTGTTAAGAAACAGACAGAGAACTGACAATATGATTACTCCTGTTGTATATCTGTTAATGTTTCTGTCCATCCAAAACATGAATGTAAAAAAAAAAAAGAATGTGTTTTTCTAACTGCAATACACTAGAGCAGGGGTAGGCAACCTTTCTGATGATCAGTACCATCTAAAATTTGCTCAGCAGTCAATGTGCCATATGATTGCATTAGCAGTAAATTAAATAACACTCTATATTAACAGTTACACACTATATAGAACAACTTTATAAGATTATATTTGTTGGCAGCTAGGGCTGGGCCATATTATACCGTTCACGGTAATACCGGTATAATGTTAGGCAACGATAGGAAAATGAAATATCGCGATAGAATGGGAGTAAAACGCGCATGCGCAGTGCCTTTGTTTTCATACGCACACGGCCGATTGTTGAGTGAAACAGATGAACCAGAATTGGTTTGTAAAAATGGTGCAACTTCCGTGATGTGGAACTGGTTTGGTGTTTGTCCGTCAGATACACAACAAAGCACATTTTTTTGCAGAACATGCAAGCGGCCGTTCTAAGATGCTCTTAAATCTGGGAGTAATCTGGGTCCTAAACTCAGTATACTTCAGGTCAAACAACACTGCAGCATCACTTAGAGTTAAAAACTGTCTAAATTCTTTCATCTTTAATAAAACGATCAGCATTGCTGCTTTACCAGGTGTAACTATAAAGTTTAACTTCCAGGCATCCATGAAAACAAAAGTTATTACATTTAACGGAGTTAGAAGTTAGCAGGAAGCTAGCGGAAGTTAGCTCGCTAGTTTCGCTAGTTACCTAAGCATGATATAGCATGTTATGACTGAGAGATTTCTGAAAAAAATCAAACGTACAGCTCTGCTATCACTTCCAACATAAATGAAGACAGGAAACTAAACAGCAGTGACGTTTGTAGGGTTACTGAAGTTTGGCTAGCTGGTATATAATGATGTGCTACGTGATCGCTAGCGACACAGCTATGTTAGCATAACATAAACAGTGAAGCTGGAGGACGAACACTAACACTTTTCCACTTATAAAAGTTAACGTGAAGGTTCTTCATGGTTAGAGACAAATGCAATCGCATGGCAGGATGCTGTAAACGGACCAAACTTCAGTCAGGAGAACAACTGAGATAATCCATCCACAATACGAGGTTAGTCATTAATATACTGCAACAACATGGGAATAGAGCAGCTACCAGAGAATTCAACATTAATGAATCAATGGTACAGAAGTGGAGGAAGCAAGAAGAATGAGTTGAATAAAGTTTGATTTATCTGACTGCTTTGTTTCGCTTAATGTGCCTTATAATCCCGTCCACCTTATGGTCCGAAAAATGCGTACTGCACACTGCAGTTTAATGTTGCAAAGCACCTCTTTTTAACTTCAGTGGATATTATACATGGTTATGCTCAGGATATGTCAGCCCATTTCTACTGGAAATGCCTTTTGGTTAAACTTTCAGCAAGGAATTTGCATTTGCACTGTTAAATTTTTATAAAGCTTTAATGTACATAAAAACCAGCTTCTTGTTTAAGTGAAAATAAATGGAAGGTTGTCTTTTTGCGCTAGTAATGTTGTGGAGTTGTATTTTGTCTCGCATCAATTATATCGTCGGTTATATCGTTATCGCAAATTTTCAAATATATATCGTGATAAATATTTTTGGCCATATCGCCCTGCTCTATTGGCAGCTATCAGCGACACTTTTTATCCATAACAAGAACAGCAAATGAACTGTACAACAGAAAATGCAAATGCTATTTATGGTCTCCTCACAACAATGATAAGAAAAATAAACTGGGCCAATATGGCATGTTTGTGCCATGGTTTTGGGTCAGTTTCTACCCAGTATTTTGAGTTTATTATGTTTTGGTTTTATTTTGCATCAGGGATTGTTTTCTTGTTCTCTTGTTGTGTTAATGATGATGATGATGATGATTATGATGTTTATTATTAGAGTTTCATGTTTCTGTTTATTTGTGTTTAGGATTTGTTCTTCGGTTTAGTCTGCTTAGTATACGTCTAGTTCCATGTGTCATTTTCTGTCTGTCTCTCAATGTCGAGTCTGCGTCTTGGTGGTTTCTTGTTCCTGTTTTATTGTGAAGGTCTGCGTCTCATGTGAGTGTGTTCAGCTTTTTTTTTTTTTTTTTTTTTGTCTGTCCCATTTGGTTCTTTAGCCATCAGAATTGTTGTCTGAAGACCAACAAGGATACCCAATGGATTTATTTTGCCAAATGGATCATCGTGACATTGCCGTATTGGTCCATTTGATCGACCTTTGTTTTTATTATTTATTTTATTTTATTATTCAAATGGTTTCCACATGTAATGGTCTGCAAGAGGATGTAGAGAGCCATAGCCCTTCAGGGCATGAAGCAGGCATGGAGGAGATCCAGGCCCCAGACATCCAGAGACCCCAGAGTGCGAGAGCCCAAGGAGGACCACCGGAGGGGCATCCGTGCCACCCTCATGGGAAGGGCTGAGGATCCGCAGACGAGGCGTCACCCAGTAGCCACCGAGCAGAAGCTAGAGGGGGGTGCACCGGCGTGCCCGCCGGCTCTGCCGGCAGCCAGCTGTGCCAGACTGAACCGAGCCGCAGGCCCAGAGGCCGGAGGCCTGAGTAGGGATGGGTATCGAAAGCCAGTTCTTGTTGAGAACCGGTTCCCACTGTTTCAGTTCCTTGGAATTGTTTGCCATTTTTGCAAACGATTCCCTTATCGATTCCAGTCGCCCCGAATGACGTCACCATGTTGCGGAGCGTCATTTACCTGGCAGGAAACACGGCGCCTAAGCAGCTCAAACGCTCAAAAGTTTGATTATACTTTACGAGAACGGATGACAACAGGGCAACTTGCAATACTTGAAAAGTAGATACTTCGTTTAAGGGAGGAAACACTATGAATATGCAAAAGCATTTGCTCACAAAACACGTGATCACCTTAAATGAATGTCGTGTTTTTAATTCTGCTCCGGACTCGTGAATCTCAACCCAGCAGCAGGGGTAACGTTTGCACGTCCTCTCCCGTTAATGCGGCAGGTAAATAATCAACTAACAGTGCATATTATGTTAGCGCAATCTGCCTTATTACAAAACCTGCCATTACTGTGCATTTAGGTGACCATGATAAGAGAGACACACAGAGTCTGGCTCAGATGCTGGCAGTTCTCGTTGCAGTCTAGCGGTGGCGTCTCCTTTCAGGCCAGGATAGACGAATGTCATCGAGCAGTGACTCAGTTTGTGGTCAAAGGCTTGAACCCATTTGCCACAGCAGATGCCCCCGATTTTCGGTAAATGAATGTGTTTAATTGTAGGCAGGGACATTACTGGATATTCTTGTGTAATTGCTACTGAATAATTTATGTTATACTTTGTTATTGTTACAGAAGAATATTTATTTTATTATTTTACATTTACAATTTTTTTCCTGGGGACCCTGTGACACCCATTGAAGAGCCGTAGGCTGGATCTCTTAAGATCTCACTGTTGGGTTTGTAAGGCCATGTTACTCCTAAATTGCTATCTTGTTCAAAGAGAAGATATAAAACGAAGTTCTAAGCTATTCGAACTTAGTGTTCTCCTTTTTAAAAATAATCGATAAGAGAATCGATAAAGAATCGAATTGTTAAACAGAATCGAAAATGGAATCGGAATCGTGAAAATCTTATCAATACCCATCCCTAGGCCTGAGTGTGTTCAGTTTTACCTCTCGTCTCGTTAATGACTCCCAGCTGTGCCCCCCACCTGTGTGTAATCTCCCTGTGGTTCTGAGTGTATTTAAGTCGTGTCTTCTGTGTTTGTAGTAGCTGGTTCGTCTGTGTATCCACCCTGCTTCATCTGTGTGTTTCCCTGCTGTCACCATCTTGTACCGTCGTCCACCTTGCTTCATGTTTGAGTTCCGGTTCGTATTCAGTAGTTTAGTTGTCTCCAGTATAGTTTAGTGTGATCTCTGTTTCCGTTTTTCCACTGGTGCATTGTGTTCAATAAACCACCTTCACTCCTCCACTACTGCCTGCGATTGGATCCTCCTTTATTATTTTCACACGGCTCATCTCACTCGCAGGGACAGTTTGTTAATACAGAGGTGTTAACATGTTAATGTGATCTCTGCTCTTCCACTCAGAAACACAGGTCTCCGAGTGTCCAACATTCAGACGGCTACCTGAGGACACTCTTTGTGTGAGAGAAAATCTGATCACACAGATATGTAGAGCCAGATACTGTCAATAATGCCTCTGCAATGTTCTGAAGACAGTTAGACTTGTCAGGTAGTGATGTCCAGCAGGTGAAAATGCAAGCTCCATGAACACGCATACCTATGGATTCCAGCTGCTTTCATAGTTCTGCAAACTTTGACCCCTACAGAGTCAAGGTTTTCACTTCAATCAGCTGAATTTCGATTTCGCATTAACTGGCATTAACTCAGCCAGTTAATCTGAGACAAATCCAGCTGCTCATTTAAGCTTTCTGGTTTGATCAGAAAAGAAAACATTGGTCCATACGCCTGAAAGTCCTGAAAACACATTGTGAATTCTGTCTCGAGTCTACGGATGTATCCATGTATTTTTGTGATGCTGATGCTGCGCTGAGCGGACAGCTCCTGAAGCATTTGAAGTGTTGGAATGTGGAAATTTCAACATTGCTTGAGAAAACTGTCAGCTAGCAACGTCCCTCTCACCGGTAGGCTAAGTTATTTTTAGCCAATTACAAATTGAATCTGGTAGTTGGGGTTGTTAGCTAAGATACCGTCATTAAGAAGCAGCACAACTAATGTGTGTATGCGAGCTAATTTTCGATATGCACCGCTGGCTCGGCCATTTATTTTTTAATGCACCTTCTCAAATTAATTCACTGCTTGTCACGCCCAGGGCTGGACTGGGGAAAAAAAACAGCCTGGGCATTTTGACTAGAGACCTGCCCACCTGGTATTATAGGAAAAGCCATGAACTTAGCCATAACTTTGGTTGTAAGATTCAGATAACTATTTATTAAAAGCTAGACATTTTAAATGAGAATAAGAAAGAAAAGTATTTCTTTGTGCACCCCTTTCCATGTTAATGCCCTACCTGGCACCCCTGGCAAAGCTTTGCAAGACCCGCCCCTGCACAGTTTCCAGCTGTCAGCTACTTAGAAAAGGATCCTGGTGTTATTTGTCTCTCAGAAACAGTTCATAACTTGCCTTCAACTCATTCATGTCACCTAAAAGTTAAACCTGTTTCTCCATCACAGCTCTGATGATTCAGTAAGGACATCTCCTGGTTTCATCTTCATGTTTCCCTCTCACCAGATAACCAAACCGATATCATGACCAGCAGCTTTACAGCTGTGGCTCCAGCAAACATCAGCTGATACTAGAAAGTAATATTAAATAAATTCTAACAACAGCTGATCAAGCTTAAACCTGCTGCTGTTGTTTAGCGCGACATCCGCTGGTTTCCTCTTTCTGGCGCAAAGTGGGAGATAAACAAACAAGAGAGACGGGACTTCCGGCAGAAAAGACGATCAGTTGATCATCGATCAGTTTCATGACTGAAGTAGCAACAGGAGAGGGAGGGGGTGAGAAGAAGAGGCAGCTGCAGCGTAAAGACGCGGAATAACTCCAGCTTTGTGTCTTTTTCATTGTAGCTGAAGTACGGGACAAACTGCATTCATTTTCACCTCAATACGAAATATTTTCTCTGAATACGAGACGATATCCCTTTTTTAGGGGACAGTTGGCAACTCTATTAATTAGAGCCACCGCCTCGGGTCTCTCCTCCTTCTGCCTCCACTTTCCCTCATCCACCTGCTGGCCTTTGTGGAAGCTCCGGCATAGCCACCACCAAACAACTGAGTTATTTTTACACATCGGCCATCATCTGGCCAATCCACCACCTTTCATTGTTTATACCGTTACCAAAAAATAAAATCATCGGCTCATAAAAACGAAAAATCACCACCGGCATCGGGCATACCGGGCCAGTCTAGCTATGGTCGTGCTATAAGTTAACCCTTCGCGTGCCAGCTGTGGCACGCGTGCCCAGGGCTGCCGACCCCTGCACTAGAGGAAGCTATGGGTCGGTATCACCGCTATTGTCTGCCAAGACAGCACTCAATACAACCAAAAACAGAACAAAATGCGAACAGCAAAACATGAGGGTGAAGAACAATAGAATAGATTGAAGAAAAACGAGATAGAGACCTCGAAAAGTGTGGGAGCATTTTGCATAAAATGAAGCTGAATGCAGACTGTAATGCAGAGATTTTGGTCAATGACAGCAATGTATGAGCATTTAAAACACCAGGAACCTAGACCTTGGGTGTAAACTCTGAATGTGTACATTTTACATAGTTAAGTTACTGCGTCACATTGATACCTTGTTAATGTTAATGTTAGTACCATAATGCTTATGTTAGTTTACCTGTCAGTAACAAGGTGTCATAGATGATGCTTGCAAAGAGAACAATTTATTATATCAGATAAAAAGTGAAATGAAATAGTAAACCACTAAAATAGTAACCACACTAGTTTTTTGCATTGCATTACACCTTGCATTAATATTAGTGTTTATTCTGTAAATTAAACCTCTTCCACCTTACCTTAGGCAGTTAACCTGTGGGTTGGAGCGCATCAGTAATTCATTAATCAACTTAGAAAATCACTTCAACCACTATTAACCCTTTAAGACCTACCATAGAACCAAGTCCGCCAGAGCTTATATTATATTTTTACATGTTGTAGTGCCGGTTTTGGGAGCATTTCAAGTTGATATACATCAATACAACCATTATAGCCCAAATTTCAATAATATGTCTGCATTAAGTGCATGGACAAGTTTGGGGAATTGGTTAAGACTGACCAATACATTGAGTGTGGTTTGGTTGGTCCATGAAGTGCTGCAAAAATAGAGCGAGACATGAACCTAGAACTTTGTGGCAGACAGGGACAGCAGCATGAAGAAATGTAAGAAGATGAATTGCAGGAGCTGTTTTCCAAGAGAGGAAATAAAATATTCACAGCTGGTGTCAAGTCATGAAGATCAACAGTGACTCAGAGTTTCAGTTATAGTTCTTTATCTTACTGCTGCTTTTGATACTGTTGACCATGACATTCTAATTCAAAGGCTTCATGTTGGTTTAACAGGTTAGGTTCTGGACTGGCTTTCAAGATTTCTAACGGGTAGAAGTTTTTATGTTTCGGTTAGCAGCTTTAGATCTGCACAAATCAAAATTCAATCAGGGGTTCCGTAAAGTCTGTCCTTGGTCCATTACTATTTAATCTGTATCCATTTAGCCTGGAGAAATAGTTTGTTGCTTTATAAGAAAGCCCTCCGCAAAGCCAGAACATCTTACTATTCATCACTGATTGAAGAAAATAAGAACAACCCTAGGTTTATCTTTAGCACTGTAGCCAGGCTGACAAAAAGTCAGAGTACTGTTGAGCCAACCATCCCTTTAACGTTAACTAGTAATGACTTCATGAACTTCTTCACAAATAAAATTTTAATCATTAGAGAAAAAATTACCAATAATCATCCACAGATGTAATATTATCTACAGCTACTTTCAGTACCATTGATATTAATTTAGACTCTTTTTCTCCAATCGATCTTTCTGAGTTAACTTCAATAATTACTTCCTCCAAACCATCAATGTGTCTTTTAGACCCCATTCCTACAAAACTGCTTAAAGAAGTCCTGGCATTAATTAATGCTAAACCTATCTCTAATAATCGGCTATGTACCACAGGCCTTCAGGCCGGCAGTAGTTAAACCTTTACTTAAAAAGCCATCCCTGGACCCAGCTGTCTTAGCTAATTATAGACCAATCTCCAACCTTCCTTTCATATCAAAAATCCTTGAAAGAGTAGTTGTCAAACAGCTAACAGATCATCTGAAGAGGAATGGCTTATTTGAAGAGTTCCAGTCAGGTTTCAGAGCCCATCACAGCATGGAAATAGCTTTAGTGAAGGTTACAAATGTTCTTATGGCATCTGACAGTGGACTCATCTCTGTGCTTGTCCTGGTAGACCTTAGTGCAGCGTTCGATACCGGTGACCATAATATTCCATTAGCGCGATTAGAGCACGCTGTAGATATTACAGGTACTGCACTGCATATCATATCTATCTAATAGACTCCAATTTGTGCATGTAAATGGAGAGTCCTCTTCACACACTAAGGTCAATTATGGTGTTCCACAGGGTTCAGTGCTAGGACCAATTCTGTTTACATTATACATGCTTCCCCTAGGCAGTATCATAAGAAGATACAGTATACATTTTCATTGCTATGCAGAGGACACCCAACTCCATCTGTTCATGAAGCCAGATAACACACACACCAATTAGTTAAACTGCAGGAATGTCTTAAAGACATAAAGACCTGGATGGCCGCTAACTTTCTGCTTCTTAATTCAGATAAAACTAAGGTTATTGTACTTGGCCCTGAAAATCTTAGAAATATGGTCTCTAACCAGATACTTACTCTGGATGGCATTACATTGGCCTCCAGTAACAATGTGAGGAACCTTGGAGTCATTTTTGACCAGGACATGTCCTTCAGTGCACATATTAAACAAATATGTAAGACTGCTTTCTTCCATTTGTGCAACATCTCTAAAGTTAGAAATATCCTGTCTCAGAGTGACGCTGAAAAACTAGTTCATGCATTTATTACTTCCAGGCTGGACTACTGTAATTCATTGTTATCAGGATGTCCTAAAAACGCCCTGAAAAGCCTTCAGTTAATCCAAAATGCTGCAGCAAGAGTACTGACAGGGACTAGAAAGAGAGAGCATATTTCTCCTCTATTGGCTTCACTTCATTGGCTTCCTGTTAAATCTAGAATTGAATTCAAAATCCTGATCCTCACATACAAGGTCTTAAATAATCAGGCCCCATCTTATCTTAATGACCTTGTAGTACCATATCACCCTATTAGAGCACTTCGCTCTCACACTGCAGACTTACTTGTTGTTCCTAGAGTATTTAAAAGTAGAATGGGAGGCAGAGCCTTCAGTTTTCAGGCCCCTTGTCTGTGGAACCAGCTTCCAGTTTGGATTCGGGAGACAGACACTATCTCTAATTTTAAGATTAGGCTTAAAACTTTCCTTTTTGGTAAAGCATATAGTTAGGGTTGGACCAGGTGACCCCGTATCCTCCCTTAGTTGTGCTGCAATAGATGTAGGCTGCCGGGGGATTCCCATGATGCATTGAGTTTTTCCTCTCCAGTCACCTTTCTCACTCACTATGTGTTAATAGACATCTCTGCATTGAATCATACCTGTTGTTAATCTCTGTCTCTCTTCCACAGCATGTCTTTATCATGTTTTCCTTCTCTCACCCCAACTGGTAGCAGCAGATGGCCGCCCCTCCCTGAGCAGGTTCTGCTGGAGGTTTCTTCCTGTTAAAAGGAAGTTTTTCCTTCCCACTGTCACCAAAGTGCTTGCTCATAGGGGGTCATATGATTGTTGGGTTGTTCCCTGTATCTATTATTGTACAATCTACCGTACAATATAAAGCCCCTTGAGGCGACTGCTGTTGTGTTTTGGTGCTGTATAAATAAAATTGAACAGAATTCAATTGAATTACAAGCTCTCATCTGATAGCCTACCATTCTTATGTAGAGATCACACAGTTGTGATTTTCCGCCAGCAGGTAGAGCACCGCTTTCCCCTCCTGAGACGCCTGACGGTTTGCCAGAATCTCTTCGAGGCAGTCCGAAAGTCTTTTTCCATGGCCTCTCCGAACTCCTCCCACACCCGAGTTTTTGCTTCAGCCACTGCCCGAGCCGCATTCCGCTTGGCCTGTCGATACCTGTCAGCTGCCTCCGGAGTCCCACAGGTTAACCAAGCCCGATAGGACTCCTTCTTCAGCCTGGTGGCTCCCTTCACCTCTGGTGTCCACCATTTGGTTCGGGGATTACCACCACGGCAGGCACCAACCACCTTGCGGCCGCAGCTAAATGCAGCAGCTTCGGCAATGGAAACGCTGAACATGGTCCATTCGGACTCAATGTCCCCAGTCTCCCTCGGAATGCTGTTGAAGCTCTGCCGGAGGTGTGCGTTGAAGATCTCACGGAGTGGGGCCTCTGCTAGACGTAGCAAAATCGTACTAAAACATTTTTTGAAGGATTTTTGAGTGCCATGTACCACATAAAATCGTTTCGGTAATAACGACAGCCGCTTGCATGCTCTACCAGAAAATGTGCTTTGGTGTGTATCTGACGGACGAAAGCCAAATCAGTTCCACACCACTGAAGTTGCACAGTTTTTGCACCAATTCTGTTTCATCTGTTTCATTCAACGATCCGCTTTCGCCCTTCTCATTCTCCGTCGCCGCCATGCTTTTTCCGCCATGTGTGTATGAAAACAAAGGCACTGTGCATGCAAGTTTTGCCCATATTCTATCGCAATATTTCATTTTCTTATCATTGCCTAACATTTATTCCTACCAGGTTGGACTATTGCAATTCGTTATTATCAGGATGTCCTAAAATCTCTGAAAAGCCTTCAGTTGATCAATAAGAGCAAGAGTACTCACGGGGACTAGAAAGAGAAAGCATATTTCTCCTATACTGGCTTCCCTTTGAAACTCAGAATTGAATATAAAATCCTGCTCCTCACATACAAGCGCTCGAATAGAGTGTTTAAAAGTAGCAGTAGTATGGGAGGCAAAACCTTCAGCTTTCAGGGCCTCTTCTGTGGAACCAGCTCCCAGTTTAGATTCGGGAGACACCCTCTCTACCTTTAAGACTTTCCTTTTTGATACTCTCTTTATGCGCACTTCTGTTCTGGTTTAATTGCTCATTAACGGAAAGTGCTGGAATGCTGTTCCAGCCTATTTTAATCCCTGTCCATAAGCCACTTCAATAAATATTAATCAAGGGCCCAATCATCAACAGTAGGAAGTAGAATTAGGTCAACTGCCCACTTATTCAGTCCCAAGAAAAGCTACTTGCTGTTCAATTTTTTTTTTAAATCACTATGAGCAGTGCTAACATAACCCTAACCCATTATATTAAAATTCCATTATGCTGTTTAGTTTAAGAGTTTCTCAGAAACAGTTGATGTGCATGTGAAAATGTTTTCATATTGTGTTTGTTGTGCCATTTTAACTGTTTTTTTTATTTTAAAAAGAATTTTAAAAAAAAATTTAATATCCTCCTAATAATGCTCCACACCTTCTGAGTGTGGCCCAGTACAAGGGTATTTGTATGTAATGACCAGATGTAGTGAATGAAAATAGATTTTTTTTTAAATCGTTGCCTTCCCTTAACAAATCCAGTTTGCTCCTATGAAACAACAGTTGGTATAATATTTTGCAGACAATGTGGGAAAGCTTTAGCAAGGATCTTAGCATCCACATTTATTAAGAAGAGGTCTGTAAGGATTCAAATCTTTGCAGCTCCTATCTTTTTTTTTAAGATGAGATCTACTGAGGCTTGCATTAGAGTAGGGTAGAGTGCCATGATGCAATGATTCCTTATATACCACAAGCAGTAATGGGGACAGTTTGTCCTGGATTTCTTTTAAAGAATTCAACAGGGAATCTGCCCGAACTGCGAGATTTATTCTCATGGCAACAATGATTTCTCCAACAGTCAATGGTGAGTCAAGTTCTTTAGCAGTATCCAAGGTTTTCAATATTTTTTTATGTATTTATTTAATTATTTCTTTTCAAATATTTAACTATTTCCACAGCAAAAGAACCATCCTCAGAAGGGTAAAATATATGTAATGCAATAATTTGATGCCACTGTAACAGCATTTAAATACTGAAGGTCCTGGGTGGAAAAAATTGTGAATTTAATAGTTAGAAATAATATTATTTCAATTTTAACTGGAGAATAGAGTCCTGAAATTGCTCCTATGCAGTCTAGTGGAGATAAAATGTAACACTGAAACAGTGAAAAGTGGTGTTACAAAAAATAGAGGCTCTACCCTCAGGAACAATATATGTCTGCAGAGACCAACCAAACCTGACAACAGCCTGTTGTAAGGATACTCAGTGAACTAGCTTTAATTAGATGTGACCAGTGCAGACAAGTGGAATCAACGGACAGTGCCCACTAAAGCTGCAGTCTGAATGTTCAGTACAATGCTACAATTAGAAAAAGAGACTTTTGCAAATTCATGTATCTCACACTGGTTAATTAAAACAATATTTTTAAAATTTCCACAGACAATTTTCACTCTGATTTAAGTTTTTGTAAAAACTGGATCTAAAAACTTGGTGTTGGATTTTTAAAAAGCAGCAGCTTTATACAGCCACAGCCACAGAAACAACAACATATACAGTGGGGCAAAAAAGTATTTAGTCAGCCACCGATTGTGCAAGTTCCCCCACTTAAAATGATGACAGAGGTCAGTAATTTGCACCAGAGGTACACTTCAACTGTGAGAGACAGAATGTGAAAAAAAAATCCATGAATTCACATGGTAGGATTTGTAAAGAATTTATTCGTAAATTAGGGTGGAAAATAAGTATTTGGTCACCTCAAACAAGGAAAATCTCTGGGTCTCACAGACCTGTAAGGTCTTCTGTAAGAAGCTTTTCTGTCCCCCACTCGTTACCTGTATGAATGGCACCTGTTTGAACTCATCATCTGTATAAAAGACACCTGTCCACAGCCTCAAACAGTCAGACTCCAAACTCCGCCATGGCCAAGACCAAAGAGCTTTCGAAGGACACCAGGAAAAGTATTGTAGACCTGCACCAGACTGGGAAGAGTGAATCTACAATAGGCAAGCAGCTTGGTGTGAAAAAATCAACTGTGGGAGCAATCATCGGAAAATGGAAGACATACAAGACCACTGATAATCTCCCTCGATCTGGAGCTCCACGCAAGATCTCATCCCGTGGGGTCAAAATGATCATGAGAACGGTGAGCAAAGATCCCAGAACCACACGGGGGGACCTGGTGAATGACCTGCAGAGAGCTGGGACCAAAGTAACAAAGGTCACCATCAGTAACACACTACAACGGCAGGGAATCAAATCCCGCAGTGCCAGACGTGGCTCCGTAAGAAGCATTTGAAAGTCCTGGAGTGGCCTAGCCAGTCTCCAGACCTCAACCCCATAGAAAATCTGTGGCGGGAGTTGAAAGTCTGTGTTGCTCGGCGACAGCCCCAAAACATCACTGCTCTCGAGAAGATCTGCATGGAGGAATGGGCCAAAATACCAGCTACTGTGTGTGCAAACCTGGTAAAGACCTATAGTAAACGTTTGACCTCTGTTATTGCCAACAAAGGTTATGTTACAAAGTATTGAGTTGTATTTTTGTTATTGACCAAATACTTATTTTCCACCCTGATTTACGAATAAATTCTTTACAAATCCTACCATGTGGATTCATGAATTTTTTTTTTCACATTCTGTCTCTCACAGTTGAAGTGTACCTCTGGTGCAAATTACTGACCTCTGTCATCATTTTAGGTGGGGGAACTTGCACAATCGGTGGCTGACTAAATACTTTTTTGCCCCACTGTAAACAACAACTGTGCGGCAACAGTGCTAACCACCGTGACCTGTACTTTCTACTCCTACATTTTCACAATGAGCTTGTTACTTTTACTTTAACGCATTTGGGTTAAGTTATTGTTTTTTCACTGTGAGCTTCCAAACATTACACCAATTTTAGCCTAAACAGTAAGGCATAAATGGTAATCCTGTTCATGTGTTAATCACCAGAGGATGCTGCATAAAAAGAGATGATGTGTGCCAAATTTTGTGCGCAGTTTGTCACACAATGTGTTGGCCCAGCTGCTGTATTTTACAGGGAAAGAAAAGAAAGAGAGCTAACTTCACTCAGAGATAGAGAAAGATAAGAAAGACGGAGAGCAAGACGAGCGGTTAGATTTAAAGGTAAGGACTGCTCAGTGGTATTTGATAAACTGGACGTTTAAAGCTTAAATGTAACTCCTCATGTTTCTAAATTAGATATTAGGTCTGTACGTGTGACATTATGTCTTTTCATATTGTGAAACATGCTGCAAAATAAACTGAGGTAAACTAACTCAGTTCGCTTAGATCACTTAGATTACGGATCTTTATTTAAAGGCTGCATAAAAATACTCTGCAGGTTAATGCAGGATAAACAGGTTAGATTGTGTGTGACTAGTGCAGTGGCTGTGGTTTCAAGGTCAGAGGTTACATCAATTGTAACAGAGATTCATATGATTTTTAGCTGATAATGCTTAGATCCATTGAATGAATTCCACCTTCATACAAACTGTATAGAGTGGTCCCTCGTTTGTCATCGTAGTTACGTTCTAAAAATAACCCGCGATAGGTGAAATAGCCAACTGCAGCCAACAATTATTACAGATGTTTTAAGGCTGTAAAACCCCTCACTACACACTTTATACACTTTTCTCAGACAGGCCAGAAGATTTTCACACTTTTCTCTTGTTTAAACACTTTCACGTTCAAGCCTTCGTAGAAAAATAAGTCCAGTATTATAGAATGAAACCAAAGGTACAACGGTGCAAAACGTTTCGTCGACATTGTTGTGTTTGTTGGGGATTCAACTTAAAAACTAGTGATGTGCGATACCACTGATTTCCTATTCGATAGAATAGAATAGAATTCAACTTTATTGTCATTGCACATGCACAGGTACAGGGCAACGAAATGCAGTTTGCATCCATCCAGAAGTGCTTTAGTGATATACAGTAGATATATTACAATATATATTAGCAATAATATAGATATGTGAGTATATTACAGAAATGGGTCTATTATGGTATGTTATAATGTACACGATATGAAGTATGTTGTGAATATTCTATAACTATAAGTATGTACAGGCTGTAGTGAGTACAAGCTATGTAAATGGCCTGGTAAATGGCCTGTATTTATATAGCGCTTTACTGTATGTACAGGCTATGAACAGGATATAAATATTAAAAACTATACAGAATATGAAATAAATAACTTTAAAGAAATCTGAGATATACAGTTATACAGAAATGGGAACTATGCAAGTTGTAAACAGTTGTAGGATTAAAAATTATCAAATGTACAGAATGACTATTTACACAGAGCTATACAGTAGTGCAGTTAAGATAAGTGAGATATAATTCCTACAGAGGCTATATAAAGTGCTAGTGGTTGTGAGTGGTGGTTCAGTCCATGTTATTATTGTGTGTTTGAGGGTACAGTTGTCCATTGTGGGTGTGTGTATGTTCAGTCCATGTGTTAACGTGGGTCAGATGTCAGGAGGCAGAGTTCAGGAGTCTGACGGCTGTGGGGAAGAAGCTGTTCCGGTACCTGGTGGTCTTAGTCCGGAGGCTCCTGTAGCGCCTCCCAGAGGGCAGGAGGGTGAAGAGTCCATGTGATGGGTGACTGGGGTCTTTGATGATTTTCCCAGCCCTTTTCAGACACCGCTTCCTGTAGATGTCTTTCATGGCAGGAAGTGGTGCTCCGGTGATGCGCTGGGCAGTTTTCACGACCCTCTGCAACGCCTTCCGGTCCGAGGCAGAGCAGTTCTCGTACCAGACTGTTATACAGTTGGTCAGGATGCTCTCGATGGTGCAACGATAGAAGTTCACCAGGATGTCTGAGGACAGGTGGTTCTTCCTCAGAGTCCTCAAGAAGAAGAGGCGCTGGTGAGCCTTCCTGACCAGCTTGGAGCAGTTGGTCGTCCAGGTGAGATCCTCGGGGATGTGGACTCCCAGGAACTTGAAGCTGCTCACACGCTCCACAGCCGTCCCCTTAATGTGGATGGGTGGATGTGGGTCAGCATTCCTCCTGTAGTCCACGATGAGCTCCTTGGTCTTCTCGGTGTTAAGCAGCAGGTTGTTTCTGTCGCACCACTCAGCCAGACAATCCACCTCCTCCCTGTAGGCGGCCTCATCGTTGTCCCTGATGAGGCCAATCACCGTGGTGTCATCTGAAAACTTAATGATGGTGTTGGAACCATCAGCAGGTCTGCAGTCGTGGGTGAAGAGGGAGTAGAGGAAAGGGCTCATCACACAGCCTTGTGGTACACCGGGGTTCATTGTGATGGTAGATGAGCAGTGGTTATCCAGCCGGACATGTTGGGGGCGGTTGGTCAGGAAGTCCAGTAACCATTTGCAGATGAGGGAACTGATGCCCAGGTCTGTCAGTTTCCTGATGAGTTGTGAGGGGTGGATTGTATTGAATGCTGAACTGAAGTCTATAAACAGCATTCTGGCGTAGGTGTTGTTGTTGTCTAGGTGTGAGAGGACAGAGTGCAGTTCGATGGAGACTGCATCCTCTGTGCTCCTGTTCTGAATTGGTGGGGTTCCAGGGTGGGGGGGAGACAGGATTTGAAGTGTGCTAGGACCAGCTGCTCTAAGCACTTAGTGATGACGGGGGTGAGTGCTACTGGGCGGTAGTCATTGAGGCAAGATGGGTTGGAGTTTTTGGGTATCGGGACGATGGAGGTGGATTTGAAGCAGGCCGGTACCACAGCGTGGGCCAAGGACAGATTGAATATGTCTGTGAGCACTCCTGCAAGCTCCCCAGAACATGCTCTGAGAACACGCCCGGGGATGCCATCAGGACCTGCAGCCTTGTGGACATTGATCCTGCTCAGCACCGCTCCTACATCGGTGGGGGAGAGAGTCAGAGGTTGGTGGTCTGGCGTCACGTCTGCTTCAGTTACGGTTGTGGGATTCCCTCGCTCAAAACGAACATAAAAGTTGTTGAGCTCATTGAGGAAGGAGACATCAGAGGATGCGGGGGAGGGTTTGGTGGTCCTGTAGTCTGTAATGGTCTGGAGTCCTTGCCACATGCGTCGGGGGTTGGAGTTGGAGAAGTGTTCTTCTACCTTCTTTTTGTAATGGTGTTTGGCTTTTTTGATGCCCTTCTTTAGGCAATAAAGATCCGATACCAAGTAAAATTCAGGGTGGCATCTACGATACTGATCCGATGCCGATACTTTGTATAAAAACGTATTTTATTTATTGTATCTCAAATTATAGCGTCATAATGATTACTTGTTCTTATCACTTAATAATACAGAATTCATCATATAGAAATAAAAAAGCTGAATTGTGCACTATTTGAACACCTTGCCTGCCTGCAGCACTAAAGGACTCCGTGAGAGACGTCTGTCTCGCCCTAGCAGCACCTGTCCCTGTCCACTCCTCTTCAGTTCGCCTCAACATACACTCGTCATATTCTGTAATACGATTTACTCTGAGGTGTTTGACAAATTTGTGGTGGTGCCACAACACCTCACTTTCTTGCCACATGTATCGCAAACCACGTCTCAGCTGTTTGTGGATGTAAAATACGTCCACACATAACTCCAATTACGCTCAGCCATTGTTGTGAGTGTGCACGCCAAGGGGCAGCGACACATTTATACAGCTGTATTTCGCACATGACTATGAAAGGCAGAAGAGAGAGTAGTTCCTTCCAATGTAGACAATCCGAATGAAATAAGTTCTTTCCACTGTGTTCCTGTTAATGATAAACTACAAATTTAGCCTAAATTACTAAAGTATTGATATTTTAATGTGAGAATCGATTCTAGAACATAAATGACTGGTATCAGAGGAATTGATATTTCAGTATTGATCCGCACATCCCTATTAAAAACTAAGAACTTCAGAGTCACATTGCTAGCGAGCGATTGAATATTTAAGTAAATTTGACAAGCTGAACGCACTCTGTACTGTGGTCTACAGCCAATCAAGACACAGAACACAATGCGCTATAAAAAAACAAACAAAAAAAACCCAAGGAAAATTGCACAAAAAAAATCTGCGAAAGAGCGAGACTGCGAAAGGTGAGCCACGTTATGGCGGGGACCACTGTACAAAGCAAATTCAAAAGTGTTAAATGTTTTGGTGTTAGTAGTCTTCTTGCAAAAGTAGAGTTAATTTTACTCTAAGTAGAGTCACATTCTTTTAATGTAACTCTGAGGTGTAAAATGATAGTAGTTAAAATCGAGTGTTAAAAATGAGTGTTTCTATGTCAAATCTGGAGGTGTTACAATGGAAACATTAACTCTTGACCTCTTAACTCTGAACTCCTACAGGGGCTATGACACCAATAGAGTAAATTTACAGACTCCGCCCCCAGCACCATAGGCTCCAATCGAAGCTGAAGTGAAGCCGTTTCAGAACATTTTGCTCTACATATTTGAGTTGTTTGCAATGCTTGGTAAGTCATTTTTTCAAAGATTGTTTCAATTATTATTATTATTAGCTTTTACTTCTGTGGCTCTTTGGAGTTGAGACAAAGCTGTATGAAAGGCATTAGCCATGTTGCTCGGTGATAGCATAATATTCTGTTTTAGCTAGCTGAAAGGTATTGTTTGCAGGCAAATACCACAGCCTTGAAAAAAAGCTTGCATGTGAATTTTCAGTCACATTTTTGGTCAAATACACCTAAAACAATGTCTAGAATGTGAAATGTTGGTATAATGGTGCTATTTGAAGCCTGAAAATGAACTCCCATAAAAAAAATAAAAAAAAACGAGCAAACAGCAGTAGCAGATGTCCTCACTGGGTTCTACATTAGGATTTAGATCCCTCCAGAGTTTTGTGCACACGGTTTAGGTAAAAATGAAAAAGGTTGAGGTTTTACATTTAGTTCAGTATTACCTGCTGCCTGTGTCCTTGTCTTTTGGGAAAATACTTTACACAAGTAATGGCTCAAAAAGGATTTCTTTTTTTTTACTGTGCTGCAATTGTTTACTGGATTATTTGTGCCATTAATTAGTGTCAACTAATTTTTATTCAATCTCCACATAGGATATGCTTGTGAAGATGGAATATGGGGGAGAGCAGAAGTGCGTTGAAGTTCCACAAAGGGATGAATGAAGGACATGCATATTGTATTGAAGAAATAAGTGATGAGAATGCAGTTATTTGCATTTACCAGCTCATCTATGTCAGACCTTTTGATAAACAAAATTCTAATGAAAGTGAGAACATGTACACTGTTACATCTTTAAGAAAATGTTTTGAAATTGTGGTGCACAGTTCAGAATAAATGTTTATTTAAAAAAAAAACATTGCGTCTTTTTAGTAAATGTTTATTTCCAAAAGAAATTTCTAAAAGTTCAGAACAGTAAAATTCCCGCTTTTTAGAATTAATTAGAAGATAACTCTTACGTAGTTAAACTAAAATATTGTTTGAGAGTTAATATATAAACTCTTAACACCTAGTTAGCATTAGTAAGTGTTAAATTATCAACTCCAGACAGTTAACGTACCAACTCTCCAAAAAGAGTTAAATTAACACTCTCTGGTGTGGACCCATATAGACACTTTAATGGTGTTGAAATCAAATCTGACAGTGTTAATTTGGACATGCTGGATTTGCTGTGTACTGTCTAATATAAAGACATACACAGTGTACTGTCAGTGTTGAGGATGAAAATCAGGCAGGAGAACTCATTAAACACCCCCTTACATCTTGTTAAATTCTGAAATCCACAAACAGCAGCAGATCAACTGATCACAACCTGTACACTACGAAAATCTCCTGGGGCTCTAAATAGAAATTATTATGAGTTATGATACTTTTCCCCACATTGAGCCATTACAACCATTACAATTGTTCCCCTACTGACTAACTCCCCAATTTGGTCCCAAATACGACCTAATTTCTCAATGGTGCGACTAAAAAAAATCCTAGGTCGCACCAGTGCGACCAGCCGTTCGAGTGAAAGAAAGAAAGTCTATGCAACTCTGAAAGTCTATGTGTGGCCAACAGCAGACAACATTATGCCCTATCATGGCCTAACTGTGCTGCTGAAGCGCCGCAGCACCGACTCCGTGCTGCTGCTGTTCGATTGATTTCTGTGTCATGCAAGTGTCTCTGCACAGTTGGCAGAAAAGGGAAATGACGAAGGAAGGCTTCCCCACAATAATCCAATAGTGCATGGTGACACCTGCATATTCTGCCAATGTTCCGCCAAAACAGATCCTAGGCTGCACCGCTGCGACCAGCCATTCGAGTGAAAAAACAAACAAACAAACAAAAAAGACTGCAATTCTTAAAATCTCTGTGTGGTTAACAACAGACACCAGGGCTCACAAAATCGCCCGGGACGTCGGGCTAGCGATTTTTCCAGTCGGGCTACAAAAATCCATCTCAGTCCTGCCCATCAAGCTATCGTAGGAAGGAAAAATATATGTCAATGCTTTTGCATTCTTTCGCAAATGTAGCTGGGTAATTATGTCATTGGCATCGATGAACCACTGTCAATATGTGACATTTGAAATGGCGTTTGAATTTGGGCTTGTTTTTTGCTTTCACTTTCACTTTGCGATTGCACGAACTGTGTATAGAGATCAGCAGTACTGATTGGTGAATGACAGATTAATTGCGCACTAATTCCTCTGGCATAGTCTTATCAATCGTTAGCTTACTATTCAAACATGACAAGTGAAATCTCCCGCAGCAAGCTTAAACATGTCATAGAGGTTAATTGCTCAGAGAATCGCTGACCGTTATGTAAGTACGTGTGTAAATGCAGATGGATTTACGCAGGAATTTTAGTTCTGCAGAGCCAAATAAGACAGGTCAGGGTGAAGAAGGGACAGTCAAAGAAAAGCCTACCACAAAATGGAAAAGTTATGACAAATCAGACTATGAGGCAAAAACAAAGCGCAGCTTTTTTGGTTTCATGGTCAAAAGAATTTCTGTGGTTGGAATATAGTAAGCTAAATAACATAATAACATTTAATGTTCTGCCGGGTGTGTTGAGTTTCCCTCGATTTCTGAGTTGACAAGCGCCTTTGTTATTGGGACCAGTAATTTTAAGAAAGACCCCTCATCAGAACCCATGAGAAATGCAAAAGTGCGTTATTGCTCAGTCTGCAGTATCTTTCCTAGAACAAACACCAATTGCAAAAAACATACTAAAAATAAACCAAGCACAACAAGAAGTCCTGAAAAAGCTGTTTAGAACAGCATACTATGTTACAAAGAGTGAACTACCATTGGCAATATTTAGCAGTCTTTGCAAACTTCAAAAAGCAAATGTCCTAGATCTTGGTTCCACTTACCTCTTACCCGTGATTTCAGTGGAAATTTCAAATTCAGGATCTGACACAGACTGATTCATGTTCTACACAGTTCTAACAAGTTCATATAAATTTCTGTTCAATTAGAACCAAATATTTGAGTTGATGATTGTAATTTTTATACAGTTTTTGTAATTTGTGTTTTAACTATTTTTTGATTGCTGTTTTGTTTCCTTTACAATATTATACTTAATAATACTGTAAAGGAAACAAAACATCAATCAAAAAATTGTCCTTTTTTTTTGTTTGTTTGTTTTTTTAAAATTCGGGCTACTTAAATTTATTTTCGGCTACCAAAAACTGAAGAGTGCCTGCCCGAAGGGGTACCAGGGATTTTGAAATTTTTTGAGCCCTGGGAGCCATTATGCCCATATTGTGGTCTAAACCAATCAGATATTGAGATGTTCAGTTCAAAGCCTTTGAGGCACTTTTAATTTTGACTTTCTTTTTATTTTATATATCTTGAGATATTTTAAGTTTAAATTTCAGTTCAGCGAAGCACTTTAAGCACAAGAACGTTTTCAGTACCGTATTTTTCGGACTATAAGGTGCACTTAAAATCCTTTCATTTCCTCAAAAGTGTGCCTTATGTATGAATTCTATTTGTGCTTACTGAACGTGAACAGATTTATGTTACACAGCACTCAAAAATCTGTCAAAATGTTTTAGTATGACTTCGGTAAGCAATGAAGCCACACCGCTTGACGGACTGTTGGAGCATTACAGCTACCATAGTCAGGAGCCTTGCAGATTAATACGTACCGTGCTTCAACATAATATTACCGTATTGCGTGTGTATAAGGACCCAAAAATGGCACCTGTTAAGAGACATGCTCATGAAGCAGATTTCAAATTCTATCGGTCATGCAGTATGACATGGGAATAGAGCAGCAGCAAGAGAATTCAACATTAATGAATCAATGGTACAAAAGTGGAGGAAGCAAGAAGAATGCATTTCATATCTTAGTAACGTACGTCTGCCATAGAGTTGCTAGCTTAGTGGGCATCAGTGAATTGAACTGGCATTTACTTTCTACTGAAATGATAAATTCAAAAAAACGGACAACCATTTAATTGCCCATATTCATCTGATTTCTAGCAACAGAAATTCAGCAAGTGGTTATTAAGCAGAAAGGTGGATAAATAATGGTAATACAGCTAATGTCCTGAGAAGTAAGTTTCACAATTGCCATGAATGAGGAGGCTTTGCATCCAGCTTGCGGTGTGTGTGGCAACTGCTACAGGCAGGACCTGAAGCCAGTCAAGGTGCATCTAGATATGCGTGGCATTAAAAAAAGCAAATACTAGACCAGGGGTGTCAAACTCAAATACACAGTGGGCCAAAATTCAAAACTGGAACAAAGTCGCGGGCTAACGTTAATATTTAATAAAAAATCTTCCTCCAGATATAAGAATGAATCTTTTCTTATGGACTCAAACAAGTTTTGCTGAAAAACTGAATATGGAACAAGCAAAGCTTAATACTAAACTATATATATATATATTAGCTGTATAATACCAGTAGGCCAGCTCTAATAGTAACTTGGTATGGCTTTGCGGGCCAAATTTGGCCCGCGGGCCAGAGTTTGACACCTATTTACTAGACTAAACGCACACATTTAGATAGGGATGGGTATCGAAACCCGGTTCTTGTTGAGAACCGGTTCCCACTGTTCCAATTCCTTGGAATTGTTTGCCATTTTTGCAAACGATTCCCTTATCGATTCCAGTCGCCCCGAATGACGTCACCACGTTGCGGAGCGTCATTTACCTGGCAGTAGGGCTGCTCAATTAATCGAATTTTAATCACGATGACGATCTGGGCTTTCAACGATCATTAAAAATGACTGAGCCGATTATTAGCCCCTCCCTCATTTATCCGCGACACCTTATAAACTGGTCCTGGCGCAAAAAAGGTTGGAGACAGCTGATCGAATCGGCAAAGCCTGTTTCTGGAATATTATGGTTTTGTTCCTGCAAGCGCTTTTTATGCAATTTTTGCAAAGCTTTATGTGGAAGGAAACCGTGACCGAGGACAAGCTGATGGCATCAGATGTAAGTACAACTCCTCCGGTTTCATATGCAAAACAAATTATTGCGCTAGCTTACACGGTTCAGGTTCTACAGGGATTTAAAAATAGTTACACAACACAGAGCGTGCTGCTCTGACCGGCTTTAAAGGGTTAACAATGACTTTAAAAAATAATATAAAATAGTGTGCAACACCACTGAAGTTTTTTTACCTCTCTTTTCAACCAACAGCAGTCACTCTCCTCTCCAAATAACTTCTGCTTAGCTTTCCGAGCTTCCCTCGGGTCCTCTTAATCAGCGGTCTCCAACCTTTTTTGCGCCACGGACGGTTTATGCCCGACAATATTTTCACGGACCGGCCTTTAAGGTGTCGCGGATAAATGAGGGAGGGGCTAATAATCGGCTCAGTCATTTTTAATGATCGTTGAAATTCCAGATCGTAATCGTGATTAAAATTCGATTAATTGAGCAGCCCTACCTGCTATTACTGTGCATTTAGGTGACCATGATGAGAGAGACAGAGTCTGGCTGCCTCAGATGCTGGCAGTTCTCGCTGCAGTCTACCGGTAGCGTCTCCTTTCAGGCAGGATAGACGAATGTCACCGAGCAGTGACTAAGTTTGTGGTAAAAGGCTTGCACAGCAGGTGCCCCCGATTTGCCACAGCAGGTGCCCCCGATTTTCAGTAAGTGAATGTGTTTAATTGTAGGCAGGGACATTACTGGATATTCTTGTTTACACAAGAATATCCAGTAATGTCCCTGCCTACAATTGCTACAGAATAATTTATGGAAAATGGAATCGGAATCGTGAAAATCTTATCAATACCCATCCCTACATTTAGATGTAAAATTTCTGATATGTTCACAGTGAAAGCCTCACAAGCCTCACATCTAGGCAATTTAGCTGTCAGGTTTCAAAGGATATGTCAGCTGGTTGTTGAGTTAAGATATATTGATGGTACATAGATTACCAACTTTTTAGCTCGATTTCCTTGATGTTTCAGTTTATTTGAAGTGTATGTTTAAATGTAAGCATCCCATCAGATCATGGGGAAAAAAATTCGTTTTTGTTTTTTTTTTTTAAACTAATTTGTGGTGCTAAGCACAGTGTCATAGACAAAGGACTGGGATGCAGTAGAGCTGCAGTACATGTGTGAAAAGAGCTTATGGTGAAACTGTGAACAATAACATTCTCTTACTCACACGCCAATTGCACAAACGCTGGGGATGAAGCACTAGAACACAGCAACAGGCAACCCCCATCATGGATAAAGAAGGCATCCAAAGAAATCCCCCAACTCTCTCCCTCTCATACACACGCAGGAAGATGAAGGAAGGGGGGAGAGGGCATGCAGAGTGCTGGCATTTGGCTCAAACAGACGCTCACAAAGCTCTTGGGACCCCAGAGATGCAGGAAAAGCAGGGGGAGAGTGAAGAAGGAGGAGGGGTTGCAGCAATGCCATTTCCAAGCAGCCAGCCTGTGGAGCAAGGCACTTGGAGAGAAGGAGAACAAAAAGAATAGAGAGAATAGCTGCATCTTCTCCTCCCCCTCCTCTCTTTCTTCCATGTGGAGGTCAGTGTGCTCAGTGGGGAGGATCAGCCACTGCAGCCAGTCCTACAGTGCTCTGCAAAGTGCTCTCACATATTATCTGCAGCAATGCAGCCCGTGTCCTGATATGCAGCCACAAGAACACAGAAACAACGTCAAGGCTGGAACATCTATCAGTATACTGCTAAAAAAAAAATCCCGTCTAACATCGGAAGCCCAGCCTCATCCAGCAATGTTACACTGTCAGAAATTGCTCAGAGCTGCTAGGCTTTATTGTGAAAGGAAAATGTTAGTCATGAGGCTGAATTGTTAATAAATATGACTACAAACCTGTTTCACTTGATTGCAAAAATGATGCAGCTCTAAATCAGCACCAATCTAACAAGTTTAGGTTTAGGTAATGAAATATGCACATGCCACATTATCATCAAAAGTACCTGGAAAACGAAGGTAATCTAAACATTTCTGCCATCTTTAAAGGCAAATCTCTAAATTTTTAAATCCCACATCACACACGATAATTACCACTCAGAGGCACAACAAAACATCTCCAGCTCAGTTCACTTGTGTTTCCTCTGTATCATGGACAACTCATGACACCTCCTACACAAGACAGTTCTGAGGCAGCAGAGCTCCTTCCTCAGACTGACTCAACCATAAAAAGTGCTTCAGGAAATTATTCCTACCATTCTCTGTAAGTATAAGACGTGGTTGTTCAAACATACATATAGTATGGGGTTTTTTTTTTCAATTTAATTCAATTTATAAATGGGGCCAAATCTTAGCAACTGTTGCCTCAAGGCAAGTTGTAGCACACATAGAAAAACAAAACAAAACCAAAAAAAAAGCGTTTCAAAAGAAGAACTCATCATGTTACATTCCACAGCATAAATCTAAGTATTTTGTGTCCTAAATATGAATATTGAATTGCAGTTTTCTGTTAGTGTTTACTCTGAGTAATTCACTCACATGGGACAAAGTTTAGACAAAAAGGCTTATAGTTGCATCACTCCCACAAACTTAATAACCAGGTTTAAACAAATCTACAAATAAAATATGAGAAATATCTCATACAAGATGATATCTTTTAGTATGTACAAAAAGCTATAATTAAACCTGCCACACTGCAGTCTAAAGCAGCTACTGTATTCCAATTAGACCTTGCATAACAGGTAAAGGACAAGGGTGTAAAGAAGGAATTGTTTAGTATGATAAGAGGTGATGATGAAGGGAGGAACTGTTGGGAAAGGAGGAGTGGAAAAGGAGCTGCACGGACTCTGGCAGGGCAGAGCCAATTAACAGTGGATGCCTAGCTGGTGTTGTCTACCTGATGAAAGGTGAGAGGAGGAGGAAGCACCTTCATACTCTCTCCATCTTTCTGGCATACACACACACAGTAGCAGATGTGTGCAGATACGCACATGACCGATTTAAGCTGACATAGCAGTCTTTCTCTCTCCCTAATATATATATATATGCAATGCTTTTTCTGAATACTAAACAGTAGAGAAAAAAAAGGCACCTCATTGCTATTGGTGGAAAAATGTATCATGTCGACAAATAAAAAAAAGTGGCATCATGTGGGATTTTATTGTTTCGGAATGATGTGAAAAATTTGGGAGTGACGGCAGCGAGATCCAGCGGGCGAGAGAGAGAAAGAGATGTGTAACGTTTAGGGTGGAGTGCATAGCTAGTGTGTTGTGTGATTGTTGTTTTGCTTTGTGTCAGTAAGGGTACTAATGAACGTCACAAAGGAAGACACCATCTCCACTGAACAATGTCTCCAGGTGGAAAACCGGAGGAATCATACGCCTGTTGTCAGGCCTGCAGGGTTTATCCCTGTGGTGTTCTCCCCTGCCTTGTGGCGGACAAACTTTTTTTTTTTTTTTTTTACTGGCAAAAATAATTTGTGGGACATCTTATTATGACAGCTGATTGTTCTCTCATTTTAGTTTTAGTAGTTTTTTTTAATGGTTGTACAAAAAAACCCCCCAAAAAAACAATGAAATGAAAAAATAACTGTACATGCAGACATAAGATTGTGCTGAAAACAATGATACCACACAAGGCAAAAAAAAAAACATTTAAAGGTGAAATATAAATGTAAAATCAAAAGCAGTCAAATATGGCCAATTATAATCTGGAACTAAGTGGGTTAACTTTTTTTGCTAGGCCCCCCTTTGTTTTACAAGAATAATGCCCCCTGTATCCCACTGTAACTTTACTGTATAAAGAGCTAACATCTCCAAAATGTCAGGAGTAAGTTAGTCATTACAAGAAGTGTTTGTGAACTAAAAATCAAGAATGTGGGATACTGTCTGTCCGTGATTTGGAGAGCCCAGCGCTGCTCCCGATGCAGGGAAAACCAATTCTGCAGGGGAGACCTCCCTTGGCACTTGTGCAGGTGAAGCCAAAGGGAAGACATGCTTCACCATATTTTCTAGTCTTTGGCTTGGAAGGAAGTTGGTTTGGAAACATATTTGGCGATGCTTCATCTCCTGCTTTGCATTTGTCTGGGAGCCCCATCAAAAACCTGTCCACTATGCCATCAGTCTCCAAGCGTGTTTTTTTTTGTTGCTTTTTTTTTGCCCCGGGGGGCGGGCCCCACACTTTGGGAATCTCTGGTTTAATTCAACAAAGCATGAAAAACTTAGGTTTAAATTTTTCATGACAGTGCAGAATTTCTGACATTTCCCATATGGAAAAGAAATAGTAAAAACTTATATGATTTACTCATGAAAGTGGCCACTTTCTCATTACTTTCATACATTGTTTTAGTAAGTATCCAGAACATACAAGTTTCATTATATAATTTTTCAAGGGATCTTATATCTGTTTTCACTCTTGTATGCTTTTCATACAAGTTTCACACAAGACAGATACAAACTTTATAAGATTTATATATATCTTTTCCATATAGGTTTGTTTAAGTGTAAGCATGTAACAATTTTATTTTTTTCTAACAAAAAACTTAGACTTGTGTTTGTGAATGAACCACCTCAATTGTGTAGCTTTCTGGATTTTATACTTATTAGGCTACATATTTATTTATTATACAGGCTATACAGTAAAGTTGGGCGATTAGACGAATATATTGACTATTGACAATAGGGTGAGCCTATACCCATCATTTTTACAAGAGCGATTCATTTATTTATCATTTCCCCATGAGTACGTTTGCTAATAATGTTGGTTGAAGCTTACAGAAGCAGTCAACAGAAAAAATAATACCGCTGTTTCAACAGCACACTCTTCCAGCTGTGAACAAATGCACCCTCCTCAGAGTGCACCAAAATGCAGCGACTCATTTACTGAAACTCATAACAGAAAGAAAGAAAGTTAGTTCAGAAAAAAACAAACATTTTATTTCTTTCTTCTTCTTTTTTTTAAACCCACAATGGTGGGGAGGGAAACAAAGAGAAATTGGCTTCTTTTTTCCACTATAACCGTGTTTACAGGCAGCTCCGGTGTTTGTCTTACACACTCAACCAAACAACAAATACAAAATTAAACAAACAGTTAGGGCTGGGCCATATTATACCATTCACGGTAGTACCAGTATAATGTTAGGCAACGATAGGAAAATGAAATATCGCGATAGAATATGAGTAAAACGCGCATGCGCAGTGCCTTTGTTTTCATACGCACATGGCCAATTGTTGAGTGAAACAGATGAACCAGAATTGGTTTGTAAAAATGGTGCAACTTCAGTGATGTGGAACTGGTTTGGTGTTTGTCAGTCAGATACACGACAAAGCACATTTTTTTGCAGAACATGCAAGCGGCCGTCGTTATTGTCGTATTTGTCGGACTAAGATGCTCTTAAATGTGGGAGTAATCTGGGTCCTAAACTCAGTATACTTCAGGTCAAACGAACACTGCAGCATCACTGAGAGTTAAAAACTGTCTAAATTCTTTCATCTTTAATAAAACGATCAGCATTACTGCTTTACCAGGTGTAACTATGAAGTTTAACTTCCAGGCATCCATGAAAACAAAATTTATTACATTTAACGGAGTTAGAAGTTAGCAGGAAGCTAGCGGAAGTTAGCTCGCTAGTTTCGCGAGTTACCTAAGCATGATATTGCATGTTCTGACTGAGAGATTTCTGAAAAAATTAAAACGTACAGCTCTGTTATCACTTCCAACATAAATGAAGACAGGAAACTAAACAGCAGTGACGTTTGTAGGGTTACTGAAGTTGGGCTAGCTGGTATATAATGATGTGCTACGTGATCGCTTGCGACACAGCTATGTTAGCATAACATAAACAGTGAAGCTGGAGGACGAACACTAACACTTTTCCACTTATAAAAGTTAACGTTAAGGTTCCTCATGGTTAGAGACAAATGCAATCGCATGGCAGGATGCTGTAAACGGACCAAACTTCAGTCAGGAGAACAACTGAGATAATCCATCCACAATACGAGGTTAGTCATTAATATACTGCAACAACATGGGAATAGAGCAGCTGCCAGAGAATTCAACATTAATGAATCAATGGTACAGAAGTGGAGGAAGCAAGAAGAATGAGTTTAATAAAGTTTGATTTATCTGACTGCTTTGTTTCGCTTAATGTGCCTTATAATCCCGTGCACCTTATGGTCCGAAAAATACGTACTGCACCTCTTTTTAACTTCAGTGGATATTATACATGGTTATGCTCAGGATATGTCAGCCCATTTCTACTGGAAATGCCTTTTGGTTAAACTTTCAGCAAGGAATTTGCATTTGCACTGTTATATTTTTATAAAGCTTTAATGTACATAAAAACCAGTTTCTTGTTTAAGTGAAAATAAATGGAAGGTTGTCTTTTTGCGCTAGTAATGTTGTGGAGTTGTATTTTGTCTCGCATCAATTATATCGTCAGTTATATCGTTATTGCAAATTTTCAAATATATATCGTGATAAATATTTTTGGCCATATCGCCCTGCTCTACAAACAGTTACTTAAAAATCAAAATGCCTCTTCCAGCGAACATTAAAAAAAAAAAAAAAACAGATTCTCTGCCGTATTGTTAAGTCTACTGTTAAGTCTTTGGTGCATCTCAAATAAATAAATAAATAATCCCAAAAGTAGCTATATTAATACTGAAACAAACAAGAAAAGAAGGCAAAATATTCCCTCCAAACAAAACTTATACATTGTAATTGCGCAAATCAGTCCGTGCATGATTATATTGCTTCGCCCATCAAAAAGTCTGCACAAATATATCCCCTATTGTTGGTTATTGGACTGACGATTGTCAGTTGGAAAATTTTTACATATCACCTCGCCTCTGTCAGTGCGCCCCAGGGTGGCTGTGGCTACATTGTAGCTTGCCATCACCAGTGTGTGAATGTGTGTGTGAATGGGTGGATGACAGGTTGTGTAAAGCGCTTTGGGGTCCTTAGGGACTAGAAAAGCGCTATACAAATACAGGCCATTTACAGGCCATTTACTATACAGTACATAAAATTAAAATTCACATGTAACTGAAACGTTTAATTATGCAGGCTACAAAAAATAAATTAAGTTTAGATTATATTTATATGAAACCTGTATACTTACTGAATATGTATACTTCATTTTAACCATATGTAATATCTACATATGTGTGTGTGTGTGTGTGTGTGTGTGGGGGGGGGGGTTAAAAAAGGTTTTGATTTTGCCACCCCATTTGATGTCAATGCCGCCCTAGCAAAATTTCTTTAGATCCGCCCCTGCCAGTGCACATGGTGAAAAGCGCACACGCAAGCTACAGACTTTTTCATTAATGCAGCTCCACCCTTAAGATCGGCCTTACTGGCCGCTAGTAACCTTGATGACATAGCTTCTCTTCACACACCTCCCCTCAATGCCCACGGGACACTTAAAACCAGTCCCAGTTGTTGCTTCCATCTGTATGTCTGCAGCAACACACATGTTAACCTCGAAACTAGAGCACGTCTGCATCGCATCACATCACAAGAAGCATCCGAGGATTTCTCCCGAGCGCGTCCAGTATCATGAAACACGACGATTATTTTTATCATCTTCGTTCCACTCCCAGAGCACTGCAGCTCCGGCGATATGAGCGCTGCTGTAGGCGACAGCATTACAGAAATCATTCACATAAAGGTGCGACGGAGGCCTGCTTTGTGTGTGTGTGTGTGTGTGTGTGTGCTAAAGTTGCATGACCAGTACCACACAGCTGGGCTAGTCCCGGTGGAGCAAAGACAGCTACACAGCGGTTCAGTCATGGCGGCTGCAGCGGAGACTGGACCACTAATGGTCGGAGCCCGCCGACCACCGTTTTCCCTCCATACCGTGAGGTAGCGCGCACCTACTGCGCTGTAACACGGCGAAAGCAGCAGCTAGAGCTCATCTCACCTTCACCATCCCTGTTTTCAGTAAGGAGAAAAGAAAATGCACTACCGGCTCTCCAGAGCCGTCCCCCGCATTCACTTCGCACCTTTGCCCCCCACCAGCCCCTAAGCTACATGCGGTTTCCCGCGGAGCTCACCCGGCCACGCTACAGAAGACCTCGGTACGAAAGTCCGTCCAACTCCGCACGATCCTCCAACAATGACTGCAGAATGTCCGCTTCGATCTGATCCGCGCCCCCGCTCTGCTGATGCTGCTCCGCGAGCCGCGCGCTCACGACGAGGCCGGGGCGTGTGCAGAGATGCACGGGCAGAGCGCAACCTGCCGGAGATGCACAGATTTAACCAATTCTTTGCTCCATTTAGTCAAGTCAGCTTAGCTAAAGCTGTCACTAAACAGCTTGCTTTCGCAGTTTGCTTTGGTTTATTATCCATGTGCAACCCGTTTTGCAGCATTTGGCTGATTCTGAGCAGAGTGAAGGCCTTTACACTTCAGGATTCCTCCATCAGTAGAAACATTCAGATCACTGTGGTACAAGTTCATCTTGCCTTCCTCCGTAGATGCTTGATTTTGGTGTCTCTTTATTTTCGGCTGACAGCAGAGGTGGGTCGAGTATCCAAAAATTGTACTCAAGTAAGAGTAGCATTACTTTAAAATATTATTACTCAAGTAAAAGTGAAAAGTAGTCTCAAAAAAAGTTACTCAAGTAAGAGTAAAAAAGTACTTGGTGAAAAGACTACTCAAGTAGTGAGTAACTGTTTGAAATGTCCAATTTATTTTTTTAAATAAATGCTATCAGACAAACAAAAATTAATAAATATACAAATCTTAGTATTTTCAAAAGGAATATATGTAAAAACATCAACAAAATAAGGCATAATAATTCTAATTTCCAATTTCAGTTTTTCACAACATAAAGCTTTTTTCACCAATACCTACAGTAAATAATATAAATATATAAACAGTGCAAACAATTTCCAGTGACAAGATATGCTGTAAACTTTATATTCATTTTTGCGCCAAATGGCACAGCAGCCTCAGAGAAAACATTAGAACGAGGCATCTTCAACATACATACAAAGCAGCTCATTTTACCATAAATTGTATAAGTGTGCATTTATTTCTGCATATTTAGCAAAAATGTGCCATTTCTTCACACAGTGAAGTGATGGTTAAGGTTCTTTCTGTGAAGCTGTAACTGTTTAGCAGTGAACAGGAGTCCTGCATGACTAAGAAGTCCTTCACAAGCTCCAGATGCAGGAAGAGCTGTACAGATTTTGATTGACAGCTTCTTGATGTGGGGAAAGCCATGCAATAGATCCACACCTCCAGTGAATGGACATGAAAGGTACCTCTCCAGCTCCCCTGCTTCTGGCTTTCCTGAGCCCATGGATCCATTTATCTTAGTCGGTTAGGCTGCTGTTTGCGCTGGACTCATCCAGCTCTGAGTCTAGGTGATGTCTGATGAAGTTGAGACCTGTGGAAAGAGGTATGGTTTCCAAAATAATTAGGTCTGGTCATTATAGTGCTGTATACACTGCCAAGCTGCGGATGTTTAGCAAGTAGATTTGATTATACTAGAGATGTTTTTTACTAACTCTTGCTGAAAAACAAAATCACCCGCAGTATTGCCTTCTGTTTTAACAGTTAAAGAAGTAGAGACGAGCTGTTTGCATGTGCGTTGAACTCTAGCGTCATTAACCAGGCTAGCTGTTAGCTTATAGGCTATAAGCGTGAGCTATAACGGTGTGTTCACACCGAACACGATGGACGCGAACAAAACGCCCCAAACGCCCCTAATTTGACGCGTGCACATTTGCACCTCTACGCGTGTCCAAGAAAAATCCATCGCGCCTCAAAATTGCATTGGAAATGTGGGAGGGATGTGGGAGGAAGTTGTGCCAGACCGGTACCTTTGCTAGATGGCAGCTGTCGAGCTAGCGTTTGAAGAGAGAGTCTCCCTTCTCCATTCACTTTCCCTCGCCCAGTTTGAGGACCTGTTGTCCCGCGTTGGTCCAAGCATTGCCCGCCTAGACACCAACTACAGGCGCTCAATCCCACCTGCAGAGCGCCTGTCCGTCTGCCTGAGGTTAGTTAGTTACTAAGGTTAGTAGTTACTAAACAACTACCGTATACGGTAGTCCTTTATTGATACCTGTGCTAATATGCTAAACTATTGTTTATAGACTGCTAACATGGATGTGCTATGCTATCAATGAATGCCGTCGGTGTTTACTGATAGCAAACTGTGGTACGGAGATGACTGTTTATAATATTTCTAGTGATACTCAGAAGGTCTCATCAAGTCCTGATTTAATTCAATTTATGCTGTTATCAGTGTTTGCATTGATAGCATGGCTGTGGTGTCACATCAATTTATGCGCTCGGTGTTTGCTGATATCAAACTGTAGCATTAGGACCACTGAGTTAACCTTTGTAGTGATACTCACTCCTTTTTATTTAGACCTGGTTTAATTCTGGTATAGTTGAATATTTGTATATAACCCCTGCAGCTGTCAGACTCTATAACAGGGGTCACCAGCCTTTATTAAAACAGAGTTAGATAAAACTGTGAACAGTTTGGTTCATCTTTAGTTACATGGTTCTATCTTGATAAGCTATGTCTTATCACAGATTAATTTTTCAAAAATATTAATGATTTAAGCAAGGAAAGAGCTACATGTCAACATACAACTCTTTATTTCTATTAATGTCTTACTTCATTCCTACCTGATTGACATGTTTAGGAATTATGAGTGATTGGCACACTGTAGTTGTAAACGTTGCTACCAATCAAATTATGATATGTTAAAGTTAAAATAAAACACAACTGTTTTAGATATTATCTAATATACATTTTGTAATTATCCTTATAATTACAAAATGTTTTATGTAAGATTTAAGTTTTGTGATTTAAATCTGACATCACAAAAGTTTTTGGAATTTGACTAATGTATTTTGTAACTGCAGTACACATAATACTAATTTTGAACAATTTTGTCCAGGTTCCTTGTCACCAGGGACTCCTTCAGGACCATCGCGTTCAGTTTCAGAGTCAGTGTGTCCACGGTGAGCCAGATCACCCCCCAGGTAGCGACGGCCATCTGAGACTGTCTAGTGGACGACTTCATGGCTGTGCCTTCACCTGGAGACTGGCGGTCCATCACAGAGGGAGCGCTGGAACTTTCCTCTGTGCTGTGCAGCTCTGGATGGGAAGCACGTCCAGACAAAGGCACCCCATATATCATATAGGAGACACACACATTGATATACACTAAATATTTATTTCATTTCTTTTTTGTGGTGCCCAAATTTATGCACCTGCTTGATTTTGTTTAAACAATTATTGCACACTTTTTGTAAATCCAGTAAACTTTTTTTCACTTCTCTAATATCACTGTGTGTCTCCTGTATGATATTTAACTGACATTTTTTATTGTAACAACCAAGGATTTATACAGGAAAATAATGTCTATTAACAAGGTTGCCCAAACTTTTGCAACCCACTGTATTAGTATATTTTGTCATTAGTATAATATGAAATAAATTCTACATGTGTCAAGTCGTGTGCCAACATTTGCTGTGTAGTAGAACTGAGACATTAGTCATTATAAAAATTTATTTGAAATAATATTAAAATTCTCAAACAGAAAAACATTAAACATAAATATATAAAATATAAGAATTTACAGAGAGACAGGAATTAAAAAGGACCAGCTGCTCTCCAGAGCAGGAACAAGGCTGAGGAGGAAATGCTCCATTGGAGACTGGTGTGGACTCTTCAGGGATACCAGGATGGCCAGCTCCAGCGCTGATGGACCGTCCCTCATCTGCCTCGGAGCCGTCCTCCTCTGTGGGCCTGTAAAACAGCACAAAACACAAAGAAATGAGAAGGCTGCTACTAGATTTTAATTTCAAGATTGAAAAAAAAAACAAAACAAAAACAGGATATAATCAGATTGGTTGTAGATATTTAGTAAAGGTGATCACAAGGCAATCCCACCGACTAAAAAGGTATCAGTGCTTGCTGTACATACCTGTGGGTGCAGCAGCAGGAGCTCAGAGACTGGGGATGCTCTGCTGCAGAATCAGTTGGTTCTATCAATACAGTATTAAATGTTAACAGGTTGAATATAATAATCAGAGTAGACAGTGGTCCCTCATTTATTGCAGCAGGGGTTCTCAGAATAACTAGCCCCTGGTCACGCACTTTATATACTGTTTTCCCCACACACATGAACATTGGTCACAGTTCTCACAATTGATTCTCAAAGTGCAAACCTTTGTAGATTGCAAAACGTAAAAGTATTATTATGCCGTGGTTTGTCTTCATCTGCCTGCCACTTTCGTGCGCCTTTTTCCCTCGTGGTGCAGGTGTCTATTTCCTTTTTTTTTTTTTTTTGTGTCCCGTTTGGATCTTTAGCCATCAGAATTGTTGTCTTAAGGCCAAGAAAGATGCCAAGCGGATTTATTTTACCAAGTGGATCATCATGGCCTTGCCATATTGGTCCATTTGATTGACCTTTATTATAATTATGAATTTATTTTATTTTCAGTTGCTACAAACGGGACAGACATGACTGGGGGATAGGACAGGGAGAAAGAATGAAAGAGAGAGAGGGAGAGAAAGAAAACCAAAGGGGAGAAGAGACGGTGAGAAGGGGGGGAAGAAAGAAAAAAAAAACACCTGGGTCGCCTGTATGGAGAAAAAAAACAGAAGAGAAAGCAAACAACAAAGAGCAACATAATAAAAAAAAACGGCACCATCACAATAAACTAGCTAGCAGTAGATATCAGTAGATACTAAATAATAAACGATATTGTGCAGCACGCAAGATAGACAGCGCACAATGTGCTTTGAGGCAGCAGCCAAGAAAGCTGTAGTCCGCGTCTTTGAATACCCGTGTGTACACCTGTGTGCATACCTGTGTGGATCAGCATGCTTGCATTCCAAAGGTTTCTCCATGTAACGATCTGCTAGGGAGTGTGGGGAGCCACAGCCCCGTCCTCCAGGGTATGAAGCAGGTATGCGTGATTCAAGATGGCGCAGAGTATGGCAGCCTTGTCGCGAGCTCCCCCAAGCAACAGCTTTTTTCTGTGTTTAATTTTACTTTTCCTTCATTTTTTCGCGAGTAGCACATGTCTCCTTGTGTACGACCGACAAACCTTACTGGACATAAAAGACGGTCTTTCTTATAACTTTCCGGAGTTCAAGTTTTGCAACACGGACGCTCCGTTTGCAGACCCCCCATTCATCTCACCTGAGACGCCTTTGTTCTCTGGCCCTGGAGGCCGCAAACGCCGACGCAGAGGGAGAAGATCTGGCGTTCTGGTTCGACTGAGATGGCGCACTAACAGACCACCGTTACCCAGTTTATTACTGGCTAATGTGCAGTCTCTGGAGAACAAGCTGTGCGAGCTTCGGGCACGGATCTCATTCCAGCGAGAGATGCGGGACTGCTGCGTGATCTGCCTCACAGAAACCTGGCTATCGGACAAGGTACCGGACTCCGCAATACAACTACCGGGGTTCTCCGTCAATCGCGCGGACAGGTCACAGGATCTTACTGGGAAAAGCAGAGGCGGTGGTGTGTGTTTCATGATCAACAACAGCTGGTGTGATTATGCGAACGTGCACCCGGTCAAATCCTTCTGCTCACCGGACCTGGAGTACCTGATGATTAAGTGCCGGCCATTCTGGCTACCGAGGGAATTTACAGCAGTGATTATTACGGCTGTTTACATTCCCCCACAAGCCGACACTGACCGAGCACTCAGGGAACTGTACAGCGTGATCAGCAGCGAGGAAACCGCACACCCAGAGGCGGCGTTTATCACAGCCGGAGACTTTAATAAGGGAAACCTGAAGAAAGTCTCACCCAAACTCCACCAACACATCCACTTTAACACTCGTGGAGATCGGCTACTCGACCACTGCTACACCTCTTTCCGGGATGCGTACAAAGCCCTCCCCCACGCCCCATTCGGCCAAAACTGCACATTCCAGGGTGGCCTTTTGTTGTGGGCAGTCTGAGGTACACCTGTGCACTACTCATGATGTCAGATCAGCATCCTGATGTGGCACACCTGTGAGGTGGGATGGATTATCTCAATATAGCAGATGTGCCCACTACCACACATTTGGACTGATTTGTGACCACTGTTTGGGAGGGATGGTTATATTGTGTATCTAGAATGAATTTTAGGTCTCTACGTCCATCCCATGGGGAATGGGAGCAGTAACAAAGGTGTTGCGTTTATATTTTTGTTGAGTGTATATTTATTAGTTTTAGATGTAGCTTGTATTTTGCTTGTTTACATTATTGTATTTTGCACAACTCTGTTGCTTGTGAAGCTCGCACACAAGAATTTCACTCACATGTGCTGTACCAATGTACCTGTACATGTGATGTGACAATAAAAGTGATTTGATTTGATTTGATTTGTATGGAGGAGATCAAAACTCCAGACATCCAGAGGCCCCCAGAACACAAGAGACCAAGGAAGACCAACAGAGGGACAGCCGCGCCACTGTCCCAGTAAGAGCTGAGAAGAGTCCCAGATGAGGGCTCACTCAGCAGCCGCGGAGCAGAAGCCAGGGGGAGTTGCAGTGACGCGCCCGTGAGCTCCGCCGGCAGCCAGCTGTGCCTCAGTGACCGACACCCCACCTCTGAAGTGGCCCGAGCGAGCCCCAGGCTCCAGGCCCCGATAAGCGGCCGCCAAGGAGTGAGCCGGTGTGTACCCGGACGCCCACCCCCAGACACAAAGAACCACCAACGCATCGACACCTGAGGGAGTCCGCCACTGGCAGGGGAAGTGGTGGTGGGTGGAGATAGGCCTCCAAACCTTGGAGGGCCTGAGATGTCCCCAGAGAGGTGGCATCTGACATATAGACACAGACATACAGGCACACACAGACACAAACATCCATTCCCACTAGGGCTGGGCGATATGACCCAAAATTCATGTCTCGATATTTTTTAGCTGGATGGCGATATAAGATATATATCTCGATTTTTTTTTTAAAGCCATAAGTTAAGAACAAAAAGAGAGTTCCTAGTCACACTGTGTCCCAGATGTCACACGGGCACTTTTATTTACATACAGCGTAGATGTACATGAAGAAATTACTCAAAAATAAATTATCAGCATTTATTAAATAATCATGGTCCATAAATAAAAGAAAACAATGTTGTTTTTGTGCATAACAAAAAGCTCACAATTGTGCAGTCAAAATGTAAACTAATAGATGCTGAGCATAATAACAAAGAGACAGATTTCATAGCTGCACCACGTCTCTGAACAGGTGCCGTTTGTGGTCCTTATACACACACAGTACGTATCACTCCGCGAGGCTTCTCCTCGGTAGCCGTAATCCTCCGACAATCCATCAAGCGGTGCAGCTCCGTAGCTTAGCAAAGTCATATTAAAACATTTTTTGACAGATTGCTGAGCGCTGTGTACCACATAAAATCGGTTCGCGGTCAGTAAGCACAACCAGAATTCATGCATAAGGCGCACTGTCGATTTTTGAGAAAATGAAAGGATTTTAGGCCGTGCAGCCCCTCCGGGCTGCATGTCGTTAGCGCGGTTAGCTCGCTAGCGCGGTAAGCTCGCTAACACGTTGACGCCGTCCAGCCCCACGCACGGTAACTCGCTAACGGAGATTTTCCGCTTTGATCTTGTCATTGCCTGCAGGTGAAGCTATGGGGGAGGGGGAGTTGTGTTCAGTGAAGGAGAGGCGAGGCCGAGTAACGTTGCGTAGAGACAAAAGTGGACGGAAGAGAGGCAAACCTGCGGCTCCACAAGTATAATTATAACGTAACATAGACTATATCGATATAAACGATATTGTCACATCTTATATCTCGTATGAAAATATATCGATATTTTTAAAAAACTCGATATATCGCCCAGCCCTAATTCCCACCCTCATGCTCTCATATGCACTTACTCCACACTCAACCAACGTGGATACAGACATAAAGAGACGCTGTACACACGATCACACTCCCCAAGCGTACTCTACGAACCGGGTCTAGGTACCCTTGCCCCTGGAGGGGGGGAACTGCACCCAGACCCAGGTGGTGTTACCCTTTTCCCTGCGGTGGGGAGAGGCAGACCGCCCCGACTCCGCAGCAGCAAGGAGGCCCCACACTCCAGACCGCAGTCGGACGGCCAACTCCTCCTAGCACCCCCGCTCCAGCAGGCCGCAGAGAACGGGGGTGAGAGAAGACTCCAAACCTCCCTCCACCCGCTCATTGTAGTGTTGATGCATGTGTATTCTAAGGTGCAATGAAAAACCAGGGGGGATGGAGCTACCTGCCAGAGAGCAGCAGGTAAGCGCATAGTCCCTCCTGCTAGCCCTCAATGTCTACGTGTATTCAAAATTGAGAGGTGGGCAACGACGCCAGGGGTGAGGTGTACACCCTGATGGTAATTTGTATCGTGCCCACCCCCAAGATCCTATATGTATGTGTAATGAGAGTGTGAGTAATGTGAATGTCTAAGTTGTGGGATAAAATTGAGGCAGAGGCAGCCTGAAGGGGACAGAGGGGGGGGTAGCCTCCTCTGCACCCTGGTGACATACCCCTACTCCAAGGCCCTGCATGTGTGGGTGGTTGTGGTGGAGCGGGAAGAGGGAGGCAGCTGGAGATGGGGAGGGAAGGAAGGGAGGGGCAGGTGACCCCTCCCTGGGGCCAGCTCCCCCGCTGACCCCAGTAGGCACTCCCATACTCCGCGACCCGCCAGGGAAAGGGGGCCCAGGCGCATCCGGGGCCCAGCGCAGCAGCGCCCCCCGGCCCCACAGAGCCCGGGACAGTCCACCCAACCCCACCACAGAGAAAACTGCACCCACCCCACCATCCACTCATCTTCCAGACTACATGAGACAATAGACGCCCAGGCTGAGATCTTCCTCCACCTCTCCTGTATCTCCCCCTCCTGCAGAGAGTTCCTGAGGAGAGGAAAGCTCCTGCAAGGTGTGACAATCTCCCCCACCAGTTGAAGAGCCCCCCAGGTGGCTCGACGCACTGGCGGCACCCTGCGCCAGGGATGGGCCCCCATGCACCCACCCGCCCACAACCCCGGCAACACACAAACCAGGACCCAAGGCCCCGAGGCCCGGCCAGGGCCCCAGCCCAGAGACGGAGCGCCTCCAGAACCTCACGCCCATCCCGGACCCACCCAGGGGCAGACAGGCTACCAGGTCAGTAACCCACGTCCGTCAGCACAGACCCTCCCCTAGCCCCGCTGCACGCAGCCACGAGGAAACAGTCACCCGAGAGCCAAAAGAGCCCCCAACCGGACATGACCGCTACCCCGGGTTGAGCCCCCCAAGGAAGATGCCTCCGGGGAACCCCCCGACGCCCTAAGCCTGTCCCTACCCCCACACCAATCACAACAATGAAGGCGGGACCAAACTATGACCCCCCACCCCCACTAGGTGATGGAGCTGATCAAAGGAGCCCAGAGCAATTGATCTGATGTGGTGGCAGAGGCTGTATCAAGACTAATGTAATCTAATAGATAATTTCTATATTGGTTAGAATTAAGATTGTTTTTATTTTTCCAGTTCATGAGGACAGTTTTCTGGGCAGTGAAAACCATATGGGCTATATTCTTTTCTGAAGTGACATTATCTAAGCTGCCCAACAAACACACTAAGGGGGAAGTTGGAATGTTACATTTCAGACACTTTGATAAAGTCTTCACATATCTCGCGCCCAAACTTCTGCACTGGTGGACAGAACCAAAGAGCGAGTATGTAATTGTCTGGTGTATTGCCTTGACAGTGTGAGCAGTTGTTGGAAGATGTAAAGCCCATCTTGAACATCCGATGACCTGTATAGTGCACTCTATGTAGTATTTTGTATTGTATTAATTGCAGACTGGGATTTTTAATCAATTTAAAGGTTTTTAAGCATACCTGAGACCAGAAGTTTTGGTCAAAGCTGACTGATAAATCTGCTTCCCACTTTGCAATAGGAAGGGATATTGATTCATCTAATTTAGAAAGTGTTCTGTATATTTTAGATAATAATTTGGGGGATTTAAGAGTAAGGAAATGTGCCGCGCTTGGTGGTGTTTGTAATTCAACTTGACTGAGGTTAAATTTCTTTTTTACTATGGATTTAATTTGTTGATATTCTAAAAATCTTTTCTTGTTGATCCCATATTGTGCAACTAGTCTGTATTATTATGCCGCGGTTTGTCTTCATCTGCCTGCCACTTTCGTGCGCCTTTTTCCCTCGTGGTGCAGGTGTCTATTTCCGAATGAGGCTCATAGTTATGGGTATTTTTGTGCTGTTTTTTCTATTGGACGTGATGGTTATCAAAACCAAACATGATAAATTTGGCAAGCTTAGGAGACACGACACGAAGGAGATTTGTCAATCAGGCTGCAGAATGCAATGCTGTACTGTGCAATAAAAAAGAAAAGAAAAAGAAAATCAGTGAAAAAGCGAAGCAGTGACGGATGAACAGCGGGACCACTGTGTGCTGTTTATTAATAAACAATAAAATATATTCCTAAATGACAACATGCATAAAAGCAGAACGGTATTTGTACGTCAGTGGGAAAATAGCGGTGGCTTGCTAGCTTTTGTGCGGCTTCCCCGGGTCAGCGAAAACTTTAGAGAAAACTTAAGAGAAATGAATGAACTTACCAGGTTGCCCGATCTCTTTACATATCTTCCTCCAAGCTCGGTCCTTTATATTCCTGTCTTGGTACAGAAAGCAGCTGGTATCGTACGGCTCTGGGTTGTTTGCTACCGCATTGATTAGCCTTCCCTCCATTGAAGTATGAAGGGCTTTGGCTGGATCTGCCCCTTTGACCTAGGTCACAGCCACGTCACCAGGCTCCTGATTGGTTGTCGCGGTGCGATTTGCCGCTGGAGTTCAGATTTTTCCAACTCGAGCGGTAGACGCGTAACGCGCGTATGCACAAAATGCAACACAAAAACTCACACGCGTGTTTTTTTTCGCGAGTCAAACGCCTGAAACGCGCTACACTGACGCGCGTTTCAGGCGTTTTGGCGACGCAAATCTGCTTCCGAATTTTCGCGGGAGCCACAATTGCGGGTCATCGCGCCTTTCCATTAACTTTACATGTAAACCTGACGCTCTGGCCGCCTCTATCGCGTTCGGTGTGAACACACCGTAAGTTGTATCTCAAGCTAGCTAACCGGCAAGGAGTCAAAAGGACAGCCGAAGCTGCACAAAACACCCACAAACTTATCTCACTACAACGTAGCGCCGAAAATATGACTCGCAGCTCGAGCTTGACACAGCTGCTGTAACATAAGACTGACATCAAGCTAACCACAGCTAAAAAGATATTTAGAGAAAACTTACCGTTTCCTCAGATTACACGAGTTGAGTTTTTTCACGCTGAAAAGTTGGTTTGTTTTGGCTCTCACTGAAGACACTGAAGACATAGCTGTTCCTTTGTACTGCTTTTAAGCAAAACATTCTTTGTATTAGGGCTGGGCCATACTATACCGTTCACGGTAATACTGGTATAATGTTAGGCAACGATAGGAAAATGAAATATCGCGATAGAATATGAGTAAAACGCGCATGCGCAGTGCCTTTGTTTTCATGCGCACATGGCCGATTATTGAGTGAAACAAATGAACCAGAATTGGTTTGTAAAAATGGTGCAACTTCAGTGATGTGGAACTGGTTTGGTGTTTGTCCGTCAGATACACGACAAAGCACATTTTTTTGCAGAACATGCAAGCGGCCATCGTTATTGTCGTATTTGTCAGACTAAGATGCTCTTAAATCTGGGAGTAACTGGGTCCTAAACTCCATATACTTCAGATCAAACGAACACTGCAGCATCACTGAGAGTTAAAAACTGTCTAAATTGTTTCATCTTTAATAAAACAATCAGCATTGCTGCCTTACCAGGTGTAACTATGAAGTTTAACTTCCAGGCATCCATGAAAACAGAATTTATTACATTTAACTGAGTTAGAAGTTAGCAAGAAGCTAGCGGAAGTTAGCTCGCTAGTTTCGCTAGTTACCTAAGCATGATATAGCATGTTATGACTGCGAGATTTCTGAAAAAATTCAAACGTACAGCTCTGCTATCACTTCCAACATAAATGAGGACAGGAAATTAAACAGCAGTGACGTTTGTAGGGTTACTGAAGTTGGGCTAGCTGGTATATAATGATGTGCTACGTGACCGCTAGTGACACAGCTACGTTAGCATAACATAAACAGTGAAGCTGGAGGACGAACACTAACACTTTTCCACTTATAAAAGTTGACGTGAAGGTTCCTCATGGTTAGAGACAAATGCAATTGCATGGCAGGATGCTGTAAACGGACCAAACTTCAGTCAGGAGAACAACTGAGATAATCCATCCACAATACGAGGTTAGTCAATAATATACTGCAACAACATGGGAATAGAGCAGCTGCCAGAGAATTCAACATTAATGAATCAATGGTACAGAAGTGGAGGAAGCAAGAAGAATGAGTTGAATAAAGTTTGATTTATCTGACTGCTTTGTTTCGCTTAATGTGCCTTATAATCCTGTGTACCTTATGGTCTGAAAAATACGTACTGCACACTGCAGTTTAATGTTGCACAGCACCTCTTTTTAACTTCAGTGGATATTATACATGGTTATGCTCAGGATATGTCAGCCCATTTCTACTGGAAATGCCTTTTGGTTAAACTTTCAGCAAGGAATTTGCATTTGCACTGTTAAATTTTTGTAAAGCTTTAATGTACATAAAAACCAGCTTCTTGTTTAAGTGAAAATAAATGGAAGGTTGTCTTTTTGTGCTAGTAATGTTGTGGAGTTGTATTTTGTCTTGCATCAATTATATCGTCAGTTATATCGTTATCGCAAATTTTCAAATATATATCGTGATAAATATTTTTGGCCATATCGCCCTGCTCTACTTTGTATATGAGGCCAAGGGTGTTCATCCTCTTCAGCTCTAGCGTAGACAATTGGCTCTGCCATGTTTTCATGTGTTTCTTCTTTCCATGTGTCCGCTACTTTGAAGCGCTTGGGCCGTGTCACTACCCGATCCGTACCGGAAACCCGATCCGTACCCCGCATGCGCGAAAGGTGTCTACTTCCGGTCCAAGCGTTTTACGATAGTTACGGGTGGAGTTGAGCATAACTTGCTTTTCGCAAGTTTATCGCCGCTGGTCATCCACGACTCCCGCTGAACGCGTAGCGCTACTTTGAAGTTTGTTTTTCGCGCTACTTGTACGGCACTATGTTGCCTGGCGGATGGACATGTGACCAACATACCACTCTTGAACCCCGATCCTTCCGCCAGGCAACGTAGTGCCGTACAACAGCGGAACAAACAAAACAAATCGTCTTACGATATCACAAAAATCATGGACAATCCATAGAAAAGCCGCACCTGACTAAAAGCCGCAGGGTTCAAAGCTTGTGCAAAAAGTAGCGGCTTATAGCCCAACAATTACGGTAAGTGTAACAAAATCCCAGTTTCATCATATCAGTCATTCTCTTCTGCTTATCCTTGGGTATGTTGCTATTCCAGCTACCATACCCTGCACCCTGGACGGGACGCCTATCTGTCGCAGGGCTAACACGCAGAGACAGACAACTCACATTCCCACCTATGGGTTCTTTAAATAAATAAATAAATAAATAAAGGCAGATGAACAACCATTGATACCAGGCAACTATAAAATGTATATCTTGGCCCCAATATGACTATTAACTCTTGCAGCACCGGGTGTTCGTAATTTCGGTTCAAGTGAATTGATAAACTTTTTGAAGGCAATTGACTCACACAGTTATGTAGATATCCCAGTCCTGTTGTCTTGGGATGCATCACGCTGCCTTGCCTGGGGTTAGTTTCTGTTTTCTGGGGATGAGGGTTGAGTGTGCTCCCTTACCTTCTCAAGGTAAGCTAGGTTAGCCTTCCTGTGTGAGCTTTTCAAGTGCACTTTAAGGTTTGTGGGATTTTTTTCCCTTGAGAAATGTCCCTCATAAATTGTCTCTTTCCACTACAAGACACTTACTTCATTCAAAACACAGTCATATTCAAAGTAATCCCAAATTGGACTCTGGAGCTTTCTCCCGACTTTTCCTGACATGATTCTGCGCGAGGACGGAGCAGCAACACAGACGACTCGACTAAAGTACTTGCCACCTGCTGGCATAATTAGACAGCAAGAAATACAGTGGGGCAAAAAAGTATTTAGTCAGCCACCGATTGTGCAAGTTCCCCCACCTAAAATGATGACAGAGGTCAGTAATTTGCACCAGAGGTACACTTCAACTGTGAGAGACAGAATGTGTAAAAAAAATCCATGAATTCACATGGTAGGATTTGTAAAGAATTTATTCGTAAATCAGGGTGGAAAATAAGTATTTGGTCAATAACAAAAATACAACTCAATACTTTGTAACATAACCTTTGTTGGCAATAACAGAGGTCAAACATTTACTATAGGTCTTTACCAGGTTTGCACACACAGTAGCTGGTATTTTGGCCCATTCCTCCATGCAGATCTTCTCGAGAGCAGTGATGTTTTGGGGCTGTCGCCGAGCAACACGGACTTTCAACTCCCGCCACAGATTTTCTATGAGGTTGAGGTCTGGAGACTGGCTAGGCCACTCCAGGACTTTCAAATGCTTCTTACGGAGCCACTCCTTTGTTGCCCGGGCGGTGTGTTTTGGATCATTGTCATGTTGGAAGACCCAGCCTCGTTTCATCTTCAAAGTTCTCACTGATGGAAGGAGGTTTTGGCTCAAAATCTCACGATACATGGCCCCATTCATTCTGTCCTTAACACGGATCAGTCGTCCTGTCCCCTTGGCAGAAAAACAGCCCCATAGCATGATGTTTCCACCCCCATGCTTCACAGTAGGTATGGTGTTCTTGGGATGCAACTCAGTATTCTTCTTCCTCCAAACACGACGAGTTGAGTTTACACCAAAAAGTCCTACTTTGGTTTCATCTGACCACATGACATTCTCCCAATCCTCTGCTGTATCATCCATGTGCTCTCTGGCAAACTTCAGACGGGCCTGGACATGCACTGGCGTCAGCAGCGGAACACGTCTGGCACTGCGGGATTTGATTCCCTGCCGTTGTAGTGTGTTACTGATGGTGACCTTTGTTACTTTGGTCCCAGCTCTCTGCAGGTCATTCACCAGGTCCCCCCGTGTGGTTCTGGGATCTTTGCTCACCGTTCTCATGATCATTTTGACCCCACGGGATGAGATCTTGCGTGGAGCCCCAGATCGAGGGAGATTATCAGTGGTCTTGTATGTCTTCCATTTTCTGATGATTGCTCCCACAGTTGATTTTTTCACACCAAGCTGCTTGCCTATTGTAGATTCACTCTTCCCAGTCTGGTGCAGGTCTACAATACTTTTCCTGGTGTCCTTCGAAAGCTCTTTGGTCTTGGCCATGGCGGAGTTTGGAGTCTGACTGTTTGAGGCTGTGGACAGGTGTCTTTTATACAGATGATGAGTTCAAACAGGTGCCATTCATACAGGTAACGAGTGGGGGACAGAAAAGCTTCTTACAGAAGACCTTACAGGTCTGTGAGAGCCAGAGATTTTCCTTGTTTGAGGTGACCAAATACTTATTTTCCACCCTAATTTACGAATAAATTCTTTACAAATCCTACCATGTGGATTCATGGATTTTTTTTTCACATTCTGTCTCTCACAGTTGAAGTGTACCTCTGGTGCAAATTACTGACCTCTGTCATCATTTTAGGTAGGGAAACTTGCACAATCGGTGGCTGACTAAATACTTTTTTTCCCCACTGTACATAGAGCCTCCTTCGCAAAGCACTGACAAACCTTCGTGGCACCAGGATTCCAAGTTCTGTCCTCTATCGCTCCTTTTAAGACATCCAAACTGCGCAGTTTGGATGTCCCATGGTGTCCCTTCACTTCTCATGTGCTTTCACTAGCATCATCTACCATCCACCCTCGACACAATCATTCAAGATTGCTCTCTAAGCCAACTCATGGTTCCGACTACGTCTAAACAGCTTATCTACCATGAAGTTCAGTGGAGTCGCACTCTGCTCTCTGATGATTTTGGGGGTTATTTTTTATAGAAGAGACTTTCCTCTAATCAGTCATTTTGGATGTGGGGAAAGGAGGACCCAAATGGTGGATTCTGACTGAGCTGACTGAGCTGACTGAGCTACGGCTACAAGCTGGGCAGCTGACTGAGCTACGCTTCAGGTTGGGCAGCAGACTTAATTATGTGCAGGGGTCCAAAGGTGATGGAAATCCCCAGTTCAGCCTCAGACTAGACCCCAGGGTGATTTTCCAACTTTAAAACAGTCTGATTAATGGCTGCACAAACAGTATCAAATTCCACAGTTTTGGTGTTAATGGGCTCTAGTTTGAAAACTCCCGGCTCAGAATGAGCAGAAAAAAAAAGTTTTCTTCACTCCTTGAACAACACACCTCCCCAGGAAAAATAGTCACTGTTTCAGCAGGAAATGAAGAAATGTCTTTGTTACTCACCACAGCCGGTTGTTCCGAAATCCGTGAATCCGGCTGCGGTGAGGAGCGCCGGCGGTGCAAACGTCGCTTCCCTAACGATGCTGGGGCCGGCGTGACAGGCTGAGAATCCACCAGCGGGCTGGGCCAGTGGGTAGCCTGGGTAGGAAAGTGAAGCTGGAGGGTGGAGAACAGGAAGTCCATGGTGATCGGGTTGAGAGAGTCCACTAGCCAGGGAAAATTAAAAAGTTTTTAAATTTTTAATCATGGCGCGACGCAACCCTTCCCCTGGCTTCTCCTACCACAAATCACACATTTTGTAAACTTTGTCCATTACCTCCCTCCTGAGCCTCTCCTCAGAGTCCACTGGATCCATGTCTGGCGAGATCATTCTGTCATGGTCTGCGTGGGGATGTGGGGAAAGGAGGACCCAAATGTCGGACTCTGTGTGGTGAACAGTGTGTTTATTTACAGTGCAGTAAATATTCACACAAACAATCCCTGTGCGTTCTCCTGACTATTGCACCGTGTCTTCCTCCCCAATCCGTCTACCTCGTGCTCTCCGTTCCTGTGTGTCTGCACTCTCCATGCTCGCTGTTCTAGCTTTCCATGCTCTTCCTGCAGGAAACAATAGAAGCAGTTGTCAGGACACTCAACTACTGCGGGCATGCACTCACTGGACTTGACACTAACGGCACTAACATGGAGTCTGACGCAATGATTCTACGCCGAGGAGCGCTCAGCCACACTCTTAAGTCCCCGACGAGGCTTCATTTGCTGCAGGTGTGTGTGCTCATCTCCTTCAGGTCTGCCTGAATATTAAGATTTAAAAATTTAGTTGGTATTGATATGGCGAGTAACCTTCAGTAACAGTAATAAATCACACAGCAATAGCACATTCATGTAGTTGTAAAAAGCATGATAATATATTAAGTAATCCAAAGTATTCAGAATACGTTACTGTCATTGAGTAACGTAACGGAATAAATTACAAAATACACTTTGGGGCATGTATTCTGTAGTCTGTAGTGGAATACATTTTAAAAGTAACCTTCTCAACACTGGATATGGATTTTTAAAAATATAAACTTTATCCTGTTTGCTTTTGAATTATAAACAAAGATAGACTAGCAAAGAGCCCCTTACTGTCTGTCCCTCTTTTACTATTTCTTTCATGAAAAATTCTCTCGCCATATCAACACGTTGGAGCTGCAGGCCACGTTCCTGGAACTTCGTCACTTTCTGCCTTGGTTGCGTAGGTTCCACGTGATTGTCCAGATGGACAGCATGGCTGTGGCGGCCTATATCAACCGGCAGGGGGGGGCTGGGCTCTCCTCCCCTCTGCGAATTGGCTGTGGCAGTGGGCTTACCGCCGATTCCTCTCCCTCAGGGCAGTCCACGGCTGTGTCCCAATTCAGGGTCTGCACGCTTGAAGTACGCGAACTACGCGCACTACGCGCACTACGTACGGTGCGTACTATAAGTACGAGAAGTGCGGAAGTGAGAGGCTTGTGAAATGGGACGGTCTAGCCTTCATCGCACTGTTCAGGTGGCCTAGCACCCATGATACTAACCGCGAGAAACGTTACATACAGCTTTGTGTGACAGAAATGAAGGAGAAAAATGTTTTGTTGGTCATTCATTTTTGTCATGAACATCCATCCATCCATCCATCCATCCATCTTCATCCGTTTTATCCGAGGCCGGGTCGCGGGGGCAGCAGCTTAAGCAAAGAGGCCCAGACCTCCCTCTCCCCAGCCACCTCCTCCAGCTTATCCGGGGGAACACCAAGGCGTCCCCAGGCCAGCCGAGAGATATAATCTCTCCAGCGTGTCCTGGGTCTGCCCCGGGGCCTCCTGGAACACCTCACCCAGGAGGCGCCAGGGCATCCTTGTCAGATGCCTGAACCACCTCAGCTGGCTCCTTTCAATGTGGAGGAGCAGCTGCTCTACTCTGAGCTCCTCCTGGATGGCCGAACTATCTCTAAGGGAGAGGCCAGCCACCCTTCGGAGGAAGCTCATTTCTGCCGCTTCTATCCGCGATCTCATTCTTTCGGTCACTACCCACAGCTCGTGGCCATAGGTGAGGGTAGGGACGTAGATCGACCGGTAAATTGAGAGCTTCGCTTTTACACTCAGCTCCCTCTTCACCACGACGGACCGGTGCAGCGTCTGCATTACTGCAGCTGCAGCCCCAATCCGTCTGTCGATCTCCGGCTCCCTTCTCCCATCACTCGCTAACAAGACCCCGAGATACTTGAACTCCTCCACTTGGGGCAGGAACTCATCCCCGACCCAGAGTGGGCACTCCACCCTTTTCTGGCTGAGAACCATGGCCTCAGATTTGGAGGTGCTGATCCTCATTCCCGCTGCTTCACACTCGGCTGTGAACCGTTCCAGTGCGAGCTGGAGGCCCTCACCCGATGAAGCCAACAGAACCACATCATCCGCAAAAATCAGAGATGAGACTCTGAGGCCACCAAAGCGAAAGCCCTCCGCCACTTGGCTGCGCCTAGAAATCCTGTCCATAAAAATTATGAACAAAAACGGAGACAAAGGGCAGCCCTGGCGGAGCCCATCACTCACCGGGAGCCCGACTTATTGCCGGCAATGCGAACCAAGCTCTTGCAACGGTTGTATAGGGATCGAATGGCCCGTAGCAATGGGCCAGACACCCCATACTCCCGCAACACCTCCCACAGGACACCCCGAGGGACACGGTCGAATGCCTTCTCCAAGTCCACAAAACACATGTAGACTGGTTGGGCAAACTCCCATGCACCCTCAAGTATCCTCGAGAGGATAAAGAGCTGGTCCAGTGTTCCGCGACCAGGACGAAAACCGCATTGTTCCTCCTGTATCCGAGGTTCAACTAGCGGACGAACTCTCCTTTCCAGCACCTTGGCATAGACTTTCCCAGATAGGCTGAGGAGTGTGTAGTTGTCTGTGAAGGTTCTCAGTCATCCAGGTCATCATAGTCAAAGGAGCTTGCAAAGAAAAGCGTCTGGACTTCTTTTAAGTTACTTGAAGACGTTTCACCTCTCATCCCAGAAGCTTCTTCAGTTCTAAGGTCAAATGGTGGAGAGTCCCAGATATAAACCTAGTGGGAGTAACCCCCCACAGAGGGACAAAAGGACCCCCTGATGATCCTCTAATCGCCTGAGCCAAGGTGTGAAACTGGGTGTGGGTCCCAATCAGCCAGAGTTTCTGGTGAGTTCATTGTGAAACCTGGCCCCACCTTATCATGCGAATTCCTGAGATCAGATGGCCCAGGATGTGAGTGGGCGTTAAGGCATCCTCTTTCGAGGATGCCAATGTTCACATTTTGGACAGAGAGGACAGATGGTTTGAAAGAGGAGTGAAAGAAGCCATCTATGTCCACTGTGAGCGACCATCTTTGAACAGAGGCTTGGGGTTTACGACACCAACTCTCTGCCATCTATAATCCAGTTTTGAGATCCCTTCCCAGACGCCTTAACGCCCATTCACATCCTGGGCCATCTGATCTCAGGAATTCGCATGATAAGGTGGGGCCAGGTTTCTTAGCTTCTTAGCTTCAGGTTTTTTAGCTTGGGAGTCACCGCACCTAGTGCTACGATTACCACAGGGACCACCGTTACCTTCACCCTCCACATCCTCTCGAACTCTTCTCTGAGCCCTTGGTATTTCTCCAGCTTCTCGTGTTCCTTCTTCCTGATATTGCTGTCATTCGGAACCGCTACATTGATCACTACGGCCGCCTTCTTCTGTTTGTCTACCACCACTATGTCCGGTTGGTTAGCCACCACCATTTTGTCCGTCTGTATCTGGAAGTCCCACAGGATCTTAGCTCGGTCATTCTCCACCACCCTTGGGGGCATCTCCCATTTTGACCTCGGGACTTCCAGGTTATACTCGGCACAGATGTTTCTGTACACTATGTACACTTGGTTATGGCGTTCCATGTATGCCTTGCCTGCTAGCATCTTGCACCCTGCTGTTATGTGCTGGATTGTCTCTGGGGCATCTTTACACAGCCTGCACCTGGGGTCTTGCCTGGTGTAATAGACCCCAGCCTCTATGGATCTTGTACTCAGAACTTGTTCTTGTGCTGCCATGATTAGTGCCTCTGTGCTGTCTTTCAGTCCAGCTTTGTCCAGCCACTGGTAGGATTTCTGGATATCAGCCACCTCCTCTATCTGCCGGTGGTACATACCGTGCAGGGGCCTGTCCTTCCATGATGGTTCCTCGTCTCCCTCCTCTTTCTTGGGTTTCTGCTGCCTGAGGTATTCACTGAGCACTCAGTCAGTTGGGGCCATCTTCCCAATGTATTCTTGGATGTTCGTTGTCTCATCCTGGACTGTGGTGCTGACACTCACCAGTCCCCGGCCCCCTTCCTTCCGCTTAGCGTACAGCCTCAGGGTGCTGGACTTGGGGTGAAACCCTCCATGCATGGTAAGGAGCTTTCTTGTCTTTATGTCAGTGGCTTCTATCTCCTCCTTTGGCCAGCCTATTACCCTAGCAGGGTACCTGATCACGGGCAGGGCGTACGTGTTGATGGCCCGGATCTTGTTCTCACTATTCAGCTGACTCCTCAGGACTTGCCTGACCCTCTGCAGGTATTTGGTGGTTGCAGCTTTTCTAGCGGCCTCTTCATTGTTCCCATTCGCCTGCGGGATCCCCAGGTACTTGTAACTGTCCTCTATGTCTGCAATGTTGCCTTCTGGTAGTTCAATCCCCTCAGTTCTGACTACCATCCCTCTCTTTGTTACCATCCGACTACACTTCTCCAGTCCGAACGACATTCCAATGTATAGCCTGTATAGCCTGGTAGTGTGGATCAGTGAATCGATGTCTCGTTCACTCTTGGCATACAGCTCGATATATATATATATACAGGGAGTGCAGAATTATTAGGCAAGTTGTATTTTTGAGGAATAATTTTATTATTGAACAACAACCATGTTCTCAATGAACCCAAAAAACTCATTAATATCAAAGCTGAATGTTTTTGGAAGTAGTTTTTAGTTTGTTTTTAGTTTTAGCTATTTTAGGGGGATATCTGTGTGTGCAGGTGACTATTACTGTGCATAATTATTAGGCAACTTAACAAAAAACAAATATATACCCATTTCAATTATTTATTTTTACCAGTGAAACCAATATAACATCTCCACATTCACAAATATACATTTCTGACATTCAAAAACAAAACAAAAACAAATCAGCAACCAATATAGCCACCTTTCTTTGCAAGGACACTCAAAAGCCTGCCATCCATGAATTCTGTCAGTGTTTTGATCTGTTCACCATCAACATTGCGTGCAGCAGCAACCACAGCCTCCCAGGCACTGTTCAGAGAGGTGTACTGTTTTCCCTCCTTGTAAATCTCACATTTGATGATGGGCCACAGGTTCTCAATGGGGTCCAGATCAGGTGAACAAGGTGGCCATGTCATTAGTTCTTCTTCTTTTATACCCTTTCTTGCCAGCCACGCTGTGGAGTACTTGGACACGTGTGATGGAGCATTGTCCTGCATGAAAATCATGTTTTTCTTGAAGGATGCAGACTTCTTCCTGTACCACTGCTTGAAGAAGGTGTCTTCCAGAAACTGGCAGTAGGACTGGGAGTTGAGCTTGACTCCATCCTCAACCTGAAAAGGCCCCACAAGCTCATCTTTGATGATACCAGCCCAAACCAGTACTCCACCTCCACCTTGCTGGCATCTGAGTCGGACTGGAGCTCTCTGCCCTTTACCAATCCAGCCACGGGCCCATCCATCTGGCCCACCAAGACTCACTCTCATTTCATCAGTCCATAAAACCTTAGAAAAATCAGTCTTGAGATATTTCTTGGCCCAGTCTTGACGTTTCAGCTTGTGTGTCTTGTTCAGTGGTGGTCGTCTTTCAGCCTTTCTTACCTTGGCCATGTCTCTGAGTATTGCACACCTTGTGCTTTTGGGCACTCCAGTGATGTTGCAGCTCTGAAACATGGCCAAACTGGTGGCAAGTGGCATCTTGGCAGCTGCACGCTTGACTTTTCTCAGTTCATGGGCAATTATTTTGCGCCTTGGTTTTTCCACACGCTTCTTGCGACCCTGTTGACTATTTTGAATGAAACGCTTGATTGTTCGATGATCACGCTTCAGAAGCTTTGCAATTTTGAGACTGCTGCATCCCTCTGCAAGATATCTCACTATTTTTGACTTTTCTGTGCCTGTCAAGTCCTTCTTTTGACCCATTTTGCTAAAGGAAAGGAAGCTGCCTAATAATTATGCACACCTGATATAGGGTGTTGATGTCATTAGACCACACCCCTTCTCATTACAGAGATGCACATCACCTAATATGCTTAATTGGTAGTAGGCTTTCGAGACTATACAGCTTGGAGTAAGACAACATGCATGAAGAGGATGATGTGGACAAAATACTCATTTGCCTAATAATTCTGCACTCCCTGTATATATATATATATATATATATATATATATATATATATATATATATATATTTATATATATAATATATATATATCCATCCATTCACTTCCGCTTATCCTTTTCAGGGTCGCGGGGGGCGCTGGAGCCTATCCCAGCTGTCATAGGGCGAGAGGCGGGGTACACCCTGGACAGGTCGCCAGTCTGTCGCAAGGCTAACACACAGGGACAAACAACCATTCGCACTCACATTCATTTGCACATTCACACCTAGTGACAATTTGGGTTATCCAATTAACCTATCCCCACAAGCTGCATGTCTTTGGACAGTGGGAGGAAGCCGGAGTACCCGGAGAGAACCCACGCAAACACGGGGAGAACATGCAAACTCCACACAGAAAGACCCCGGCCTGGTGTTGGAATTGAACTCAGGACCTTCTTGCTGTGCGGCAACAGTGCTAACCACCGTGCCTATATATATGCGTATATATATACCGTGCGTATATATATATATATATATATATATATATATATATATATATATATATATATATATATATATATATATATATGTATGAATATAAATAAATATAAATATATAAGGTTTTACAACCAAGTTAATGCTGACAGTACAAACATCACTAATGTCACACAACTCTGCCGACATGTGGCTAACGGTAATGTTTTAATGTTCTTCGTTATTAAACATTCGCACATAAATAAGTGACGTCATATTCAGTACTTACTTCTGACAGTTCACTCTTTGGCCGCTCCCTTCTGCCGTATTTTGCGGCAAAATTATCCACACCCACCGCCACGCTATGAATTGTGGGATATATGGGACCACGAAGCGTGCACCGGACCACGCTTGATATTTGGGGAAATCGACAGCGCATTTGGAGTATGCATCTGAAGTACACTTCGAATCAAGAGTGACGGTGACGTAATCACACTTAAAATGCGTACTTCAAGTGTGCAGACCCTGAATTGGGACACAGCCCACGTGCCAGGTTTCCTGAACCAGGTGGTGGCCTCATGTCCAGTGGCTGGATTACAGGGTAAAATGAAGTGACCTTCATATTATATTTTTGTCTCCATTATTATTATTTTTGATAAATGGTGCATAAAGCCTTGCTGGCTTTATGGTGAAACTTCAGTATTAACTTTTAAAGTTATACAGACAGGGACAAAATTGTTGGTACCCTTCGGTCAATGAAAGAAAAACTCACAATGGTCACAGAAATAACTTTAATCTGACAAAAGTAATAATAAATAAAAATTCTATAAATCTTAACCAATAAAAGTTAGACATTGCTTTTCAACCATGCTTCAACTGAATTATTTAAAAAATAAATGATGGTACCCCTAGAAAAGAATGAAAATAATGTGACCAAAGGGACATGTTAATCCAAGGTGTGTCCACTAATCAGCATCACATGTGTCTGCAATCTTGTAATCAGTCAGTGGGCCTATATATAAAACTCCAGGTAGTCACTGTGTTGTTTGGTGACATGGTGTGTACCACACTCAACATGGACAAGAGGAAGCAAAGGAAAGAGTTGTCTCAGGACAAGCATGTTAAAGGTAAAGGCTATAATACCATCTCCAAGCAGCTAGATGTTCCTGTGTCTACGGTTGCTCATGTCATTCAGAAATTTAAGAGCCATGGGACTGTAGCCAACCTCCCTGGACGTGGCCGCAGGACGAAAATTGATGACACATCAAAAAGATGGATAATCCAAATGGTAACAAAAGAGGCCAGAAAGACTTCTAAAGAGATCCAAGCTGAACTTGATGCTCAAGGAACATCAGTGTCAGATCACACCATCCGTCGTTGTTTGAGCCAAAGTGAATAGGAGGACACCATTGTTGAAAACAAATCATAAAAAAGCCATAAAAATGTCAAACTACATGTTGACAAGCCACAAAGCTTCTGGGAGAACGTCCTGTGGACAGATGAGGCAAAATTTGAGACAAAGGAGGCGCTTACTTCCTTGTTGAAAAGGTAATGTAAAGTTTCATCCATAACGCATTTTATTTCATTTTATTTATGTGAATTTTTACGGGGCCAGGCCAGGCCAGGCTATAACATGAGTGAAGCACTGGGTCCCCTGCAAAGACCCAAGCAGGACAGGAAACAAATCTGTTTGTTACAATGTAATTTATTTACAATGTGATAAAAAAGGAACAACAAAACAGGAGTTTCAACACTTCAGGGTGAGCGAAGGTCAAAATAATACACAAAACGAATCTAAACTGTTTCCCACACCCCTGACCAAAACAAAAGTAAAAAAATAAAGACAGAGTCTGACCTCCTTAACTTACTCAAAACAGGGGAAAACGGGTTATTAAAACAAACGGTAGCTGACCCCTACCCACTCCACTTCCTCAAATGTCACAAAGTGACTGCAGCCAGCAGCTGTCACAGGCGTACGACTCGGACGTTGGGAGAAATGCGAGAACATATCTTGCCATGTGTCACAATCAGCAGGGCTGACTGTGTGTAGAGGGTGGACCCAAATGCAGTCGGAAACAAAATGTGAAACATGACTTGAATAACAGAAAACGAGCCGTTTATTGACGCTGGCAAAATAACTGTAAACAAAAGGCAAAATGCAAGGCTAACAATAAACTAAACTGGGTGAGCTAAATTAACTTAAAAACCTACAACAAGAACATGGACTTGACATGAGGAAACTTGACGCAACTTCTTGGCTTGCAAACAAAGCAGACGATCTGACAATGACACACTGAAAACACAGGACTTAAATACACAGGAGGTGATTAGGGGCAGTGGGAACACATGGAGGAAACCGGGAAGGAAAAAGGAAAAGAGAAAACAAAAAAAAATTCAAAGTGGAATCCCAGACTAAAACACAAACATATGAGACCAACTAACCCAACCCTGGGGGACAAGGCAAAAAGTCCAATATTCAAAGTTTCAGGAGGCCGACCCAGATGACAGCAGTACAAGAGTTCACACGGTTCAGGTGGCCGACCAGGAGGCCAACGGTTCAGTAGTCCATAGTTCAAGGGTTCAGGGGGCCGGCCACGAGTCCAACGGTGGCGATGGAGCAGATCAGGAGGCCGACAACGTGGAAAATGGCAGTGGCAAAGCGTGCATGGCTGACCACACCTGGAGAGCCTGGCTGGCTGCCGGCGGCGACTTGGGTATGTACGAAGACAGTCAGGGGGCTTGGCTGGCGGCCAACGGTGGCGTGGGCGCGTACGAAGACCATCGGGCGGCTTGGCAGGTGGTCGACGCCGTGGATGATAATCGTTGGATGGTTTGGTTGGTTTCCGTCGACAGGCTGTCCTGACAGGCTCCAGAAACAGCCGTGCTGGACCTGGACGTGGCTTGGCAGGTGGAAGGAGACCAGGCTGAGGCGTGGCAGGCACAGGCGAGGTGTCGTCCTCCGGCTGGGTCGCGTCGAGACCAGGCGAGGCGTCGTCCTCTGGCTGAGGCGTGGCAGGGCCAGAAGCCGAGGCTGGACCAGGCGTGGCAGAAGCAGTGGCATGGGCTGGACCAGACGAGGATGAAGACTCGGATGAAGCTGGACCAGGCGACGGCGTGGGCGGAGACACGGAGGCCACAGCTGGCTTTTAATTTCCTACTTCTGGTGAATTGACACATGGAAGTGTGTCAAAAGGGTGCAGTTCCAGGTTTAACATAAAACAATGGTTTCTCTTCTGCCCTCAGCTGAACGTCTCTATCCAGCTTATGCAGTGAGCTAAACATTAAATGGTTTCAGTAAACACTCAGGAGACCGCGTGGCATTCTTCAGAGCTTTACTGATCCTTATTTTCCTTTTTGTAAAACTGTAATAACAGAAACAGAATACAGTGTATTCACTCTCCATACAAATACACAAAGATTACATTAAATATTGTTGACTTATGTAAATGTAAACAGTCACTACACAATCAAGAGATACAGAGATGGTAAGAGATACAGCTAACACCACATGCTGGTATGCTTCATACATACACGTAAAGATCTTGCCTGTATGCTCATACACGTAAAGATCACTGCCCATCTCTTGGCCTCCGCTTGACCTCCTCGTGTCTTTCTGACTGTAAAAGGCCACGGACCAAAAACATCTAGGCCCACACACGTGAAAGGAGGGTCTGTACACATTCTGTCTTCTGGTAGATCTGACATGATCTGCTCTTGTTGCTTGCCCCTTAATCTGCGGCATATGATACAGTTGAAGATGACACTACTGACGGCTCTTTTCCCACCCACAATCCAAAAACCTGCAGCTCTGATTGCACCTTCGGTGAAGTGTCTGCCCTGATGACATACTTGTGCGTGAAAGTGTCTGATTATGAGCTGGGTTATGTGGTGTTTACTGGGAATGAGCATGGGGTGTGTCTCATCTGTTGACAGTTGAGCTCTTGCGAGCCGGCCACCGACCCTAAGAACTGCATCAGCGTCTATGTAAGGACTCAGCTTGCTAAGTGGACTTTGTGTGCGAATGGACTCACTCTGCTCCATGCGCTTGATGTCATCTGCATACACCTCTTTTTGAACTGCACGAATGATAGTAACCTTGGCCTGCTGGAGCTGTTCTTCTGTAGCATAGTTGTTGCACTTGTGCCATCCACGACATGTGCTCTCTGTTTCGCCTTTAAACGACTTGGCAATGTGCAGCAGTCTGGCAATAGTTTTCAGCAGACGACTCCAATTTGAGAATCTCTCGAACCTTGTGGTCCCGAGCTCTTTTTTTGACAGAAAGGTGGCACAGGATACGATATCTGGGCGCAGCTCAGTGTCGTTTTCAGGGCAAACAAGGTCAAAAGGTTCTTTCTGTATTTGTCGTTGGCCTGAATCTGTAAGGAAGGCAGGTCCGCTAAGCCATGTAGAGTGAGACAGATGCTCAGCGGGCAGTGCTCGTGTGGCATGGTCAGCTGGGTTTAGCTGTGTGGGTACGTAATGCCATTGGTGGGTCTGGGTAGAACGCCTAATGTGCTCCACACGGTTATGCACATACACATAAAAGCGTCTTTTTTCATTGAAAATATATCCAAGGACCACCTTCGAGTCAGTGTAGAAGTTCACCTCATCGATAGTAGTGTGAAGCTCCTGCTGGACCATTTCCGCCACTTCTACAGCCAGCACAGCAGCACAAAGTTCCAGTCTTGGAATTGTGATGTCTGGTTTTGGAGCCAGCCTGGCCTTTCCAAGAAGAAACCCAACTTCACTGAGCCCATTGCCTGCTGTGAGTTTCAGGTAAGCGACGGCTCCAACAGCTTTTGTGGATGCATCACAAAAAACATGCATTTCTTTTCTCTGAGATTCAGATAGTGAGATTGATGTATACATGCGGGAGATCTTGAGCTGTTGTAAGTGCTTTAGGGAATCTTTCCATTGTTGCCACTTGTCCTGTTTCTCCCTCGGCAGCGGTGCATCCCATTCGCTAATGTCCATAGAAATCTCTCTCAGAATGGAGCGGCCTTCGATGCTGACTGGCACAGCGAAGCCAAGTGGGTCATACAAACTGTTGATGACTGACAATACACCACGTTTGGTGAAAGGCCTGTCATTGATTTCAACTTGAAATGACAATTGGTCTGTCGACAGGTCCCAGCCTAACCCAAGGCTGCGTTGCATGAGTGGTGCGTGTTGTCCACGTTGGAGTTCCTGCGGGCCTGTGGCTAGATCTTCACTTGGGAAGGCACTGACAACTACAGGGCTGTTGGTTGAGATCTTGTGAAGGCGGATGTTAGACTGAGCCAGCATCCTTTGTGTTCTGTGAAGGACGTCAATCGCCTGGGTCTCAGAGGGAAATGACTTTAGCCTATCATCTACATAAAAATGGCACTCAATAAATTCCCTTACATCACTGCCATATTCTTTCTCTTCTTCCACAGCAGTCTTCTTGAGTCCATAGATGGCAACTGAGGGGGACGGGCAATTCCCAAAAACATGGACTGTCATGTGAAACTCATCCACTTCTCCATCCAGGTCATGATCGCGGAACCACAGGAAACGCAGATAATCACGATGGTCCTCTCTGACCGTGAAGTTGTGAAACATCTGCTCCACGTCAGCCATCACAGCATGTGGGTCACCTTGGAATCTGAGAAGCACGCCCACAAGGCTGTTATTGAGATCTGGGCCTTTACACAGTACTTGATTCAGAGACACATTTTCGAACTGGGCGCTTGAATCGAAGACTATTCTGATTTTTGCTGGCTTTTGGGGGTGGTAAACACCAAAGTGTGGGAGATACCAGCATTCTTGGTGGGGTTTGAGAGGGGGTGCCCTTTCTGCATGACCTTTGTCGAAGATCCTTTTCATAAACTCCACATAATGATCTTTCATCTCAGTCTTTCTCTTTAATGTCTTCCGTAGGGACATGAGGCGGTTGAGAGCCTGCTCTCTGTTGTTGGGTAAGCGACGTCGGGGATGACGAAAGGGCAGGGGGGCGACCCAGTTATTTGCATCATCTTTAGCAAACTCTTTGTGCATAATGTTCAGAAACGTCTTATCTTCTGCAGAGAGTGCCATTTTGTCATCATCAGTAGTTTGTTGAAAGATGTGTTTGCCCAGTTCATCTTTGACCTGTGTGCTCTCAAAAAGGGGACATTCTTCTGTGATCTTCACCTTTGTGTAAATTCTGTTGCCACAGGGAGAGAGAAAACTGGGGCGGCCATTATTCAGTATGTTAGTCTTGTAGGAGTTCAATGTGGGTCTGTGAGCTCCCGAGAGGCAAACATCTCCAACAATTACCCATCCAAGATCAAGCTTTTGGGCATAAGGTGCTTCATTGGGCCCATTTGCCTGGCGTCGAACCTTGTGAGCCTGAATTACATCACGGCCTAAGAGGAGGAGAATATCTGCCTCTGGATCAAGAGGGGGTATTTGTGTGGCTATGTGAGCTAGGTGATGATGAGCAGCTGCAGCTTCTGGGGTGGGTATCTCACTCCTGTTATCAGGAATCTGATTACACTCTGTCAGTGTTGGTAGTGGTATGGACACTTTTCCGTCCACACCCTCAATGACAAAGCCGTGAGCTCTACGGCCTGTTTTGTTCGTTGTGCCAGAGCATGTTTTCATTGTGTATGGAAAGGCTTCACCATGTACATTAAACATGTCAAAAAAGGGAGAACGAGCCAGTGACACATTACTTTGGTCGTCTAAAATTGCATACATTTTCGTTTTTGAGGGGCTGTGCTGTGATATACTTTCACCATGCAAATTTTAGAACAAGACCGTCCTTGTTGTCCCTGTCCACTGTGGAGCTCGGGATGTCTGGCTCCCCGCCGTGTGCCTCTGGTGTAGAATCAAAGCTCCCACTTGTCCAAGGGGGTGGCCCGGCATGCATGGCGGAGATGTGGGTATCGCTTTTGCACTCCAGACAACGAATATCAGCTTTACAGTCTTTGGCCCTGTGCTCTGTTGAGGAGAGACACTTGTAACAGATCGAAAGCCCTTTGAGCAGACTTTTCCGCTCATCCAGTGTTTTCATCCTAAACCCTCTACATTTTGCAAGTGAATGGGGCTTCATGTGTACTGGACACTGTTTATCAGGATCAAGAGAGTGAGTGTTAGATTTGTTGCTGGGTGTGCCAACCTGTGTTTTGTTTGCTGTTAGCGGGGCTCTAAAATGTGATTGTCTCACTGTGACAAAGTGGAGAAGCAGTTGCAATTCTCTCCATTTGTCCCATATGTGTTTACCTTTTTTTTACACATTGTACACATTATTCTGTTTCTAGGTATTTGCTATGATTTGCTATTTGTCAAGTAACATTGCTTCACTCACTATCCCGGGTTTGTTTGTGTAAGCGTTTTGTTGCCGGCAAATCAAACATTCTGCAAATTAAGACAAATACTAAGTTATGTTTCTTTATACTTTATTATGTTACAGATTAAGTCATTTGTTCATACTTACTCTGTTTGTCTTTTCAGTCATCATGAGTGTCAGGTGTGGGGAAACGCCCGCCTGGCATTTCCTCATTTTAAAGTCCTGATCATGTCACACATGACATCATCAGGTCAAACCATGTGGAGGGGTTTCTTTTTCCAGAGAGATGCTTCCTTTTGTTTGTGTTAATGTTTAAAGGGATTTGTTGAATGTTTTTCCTTTTGTTAATACTGCCATTTAGTTGTGTAAATGTGCATGTTAGAAGTGTGTAGAGGTTTTGTGTTTTTAGATAATCTGTGTAGAGTTTTAGATCCCTCAGTTGAGTGAGTGGTACTGGCTGGGCAATTGGAGGGAAATTGATGGCCCTGATTGATGGAGTTTTTCCACAATTGGGTTTATGCCTCTTGGAGTGTCGAGAAAGCTGAGGCCAGGCAGATATCCTTCGTTTTTTGCTGCTTCAAGTTCCAGGAGGAGATCTGCAAGTTCCTGTAGAAGGTGATTGTCTCTCGGAGTAACTCTGGGAAAGCTCTCTAGACGTTTGAACAGAGAAGCTTCAATAACTTCTGATGAGCCATAAATCCTGTCTAGCCTTTGCCATAAACGCTGAAGACCTGTTTCTGGATTGTTAACATGGACAGCCCTGATTCTCAGAGCATGCTGGAGAGACTCCCCACTAAGCCACTTAGTGAGCAGATCAAGTTCTTCACTGCACTTTAGGTTTAAATCTTCAGTGGCATTGTGAAACGTAGATCTCCATGCTAGATAAATCTCTGGCTTGTTATCAAACACTGTCAGTCCTGCTGCCAGTAGGTCATGACGTGAGAGGAGGGCAGCGAGGAATTTACAGAGACACAGCCAAATGGACCTTCCCTGTCGAGCGCTGGGAGAAAACCACTGCTTGCACTCTAATATGGTGAATCGTGTTTAGAAGATAAATGCCTGTGTTCATTCAGTGCGTTTTCATGAGAAGGCCGGCTGATGGTCTGGAAGACCCAGTATGTGACCGACTGAACGGGGACGACAGCTGATTTAGCACTGACTCGAGCACAGGACCCCACCCCAGTTAAGAAGAAAAAAGCTGAAAGGCTGACTATCACACTGGAGGGGAACCTGTGGGACAGCAGGCTGAATGAAACACATGCTCTCTTGTTCCTCCTTTCACATGTTTTAACTTGTGAAAGGAGGGAAGGTTAGGGTTGAAAATCTTTGATTTCTCCTACAATAAGCGGTTATAGTCATTTTTATACACACACTGCGAATGTGCTCATATGAGTTGGCACTCATACAGGGAGTGCAAAATTATTAGGCAAGTTGTATTTTTGAGGAATAAGTTTATTATTGAACAACAACCATGTTCTCAATGAACCCAAAAAACTCATTAATATCAAAGCTGAATGTTTTTGAAGTAGTTTTTAGGTTGTTTTTAGTTTTAGCTATTTTAGGGGGATATCTGTGTGTGCAGGTGACTATTACTGTGCATAATTATTAGGCAACTTAACAAAAAACAAATGTATACCCATTTCAATTATTTATTTTTACCAGTGAAACCAATATAACATCTCCACATTCACAAATATACATTTCTGACATTCAAAAACAAAAAAAAAAAACAAATCAGCGACCAATATAGCCACCTTTCTTTGCAAGGACACTCAAAAGCCTGCCATCCATGGATTCTGTCAGTGTTTTGATCTGCTCACCATCAACATTGCGTGCAGCAGCAACCACAGCCTCCCAGGCACTGTTCAGAGAGGTGTACTGTTTTCCCTCGTTGTAAATCTCACATTTGATGATGGACCACAGGTTCTCAATGGGGTCCAGATCAGGTGAACAAGGTGGCCATGTCATTAGTTTTTCTTCTTTTATACCCTTTCTTGCCAGCCACGCTGTGGAGTACTTGGACGCGTGTGATGGAGCATTGTCCTGCATGAAAATCATGTTTTTCTTGAAGGATGCAGACTTCTTCCTGTACCACTGCTTGAAGAAGGTGTCTTCCAGAAACTGGCAGTAGGACTGGGAGTTGAGCTCGACTCCATCCTCAACCCGAAAAAGCCCCACAAGCTCATCTTTGATGATACCAGCCCAAACAAGTACTCCACCTCCACCTTGCTGACGTCTGAGTCGGACTGGAGCTCTCTGCCCTTTACCAATCCAGCCACGGGCCCATCCATCTGGCCCATCAAGACTCACTCTCATTTCATCAGTCCATAAAACCTTAGAAAAATCAGTCTTGAGATATTTCTTGGCCCAAGTCTTGACGTTTCAGCTTGTGTGTCTTGTTCAGTGGTGGTCGTCTTTCAGCCTTTCTTACCTTGGCCATGTCTCTGAGTATTGCACACCTTGTGCTTTTGGGCACTCCAGTGATGTTGCAGCTCTGAAACATGGCCAAACTGGTGGCAAGTGGCATCTTGGCAGCTGCACGCTTGACTTTTCTCAGTTCATGGGCAGTTATTTTGTGCCTTGGTTTTTCCACACGCTTCTTGCGACCCTGTTGACTATTTTGAATGAAACGCTTGATTGTTCGATGATCACGCTTCAGAAGCTTTGCAATTTTGAGACTGCTGCATGCCTTTGCAAGATATCTCGCTATTGTTGACTTTTCTGTGCCTGTCAAGTCCTTCTTTTGACCCGTTTTGTCAAAGGAAAGGAAGTTGCCTAATAATTATGCACACCTGATATAGGGTGTTGATGTCATTAGACCACATCCCTTCTCATTACAGAGATGCACATCACCTAATATGCTTAATTGGTAGTAGGCTTTCGAGCCTATATAGCTTGGAGTAAGACAACATGCATGAAGAGGATGATGTGGACAAAATACTCATTTGCCTAATAATTCTGCACTCCCTGTATGAGTGTGCTGTCTTCCATCAGATGCCTATGAGGAATTAAAAGAACACGAAGTTTTGATACTTAACAATATTTATGGCTGAATCTTATAGAATTCAACATTCCCATGTTGTGCAAATGTTTTTTGCAGCTGTTTGATTTAAGATTTTCAAGTTACTCACAAAATAAAAAACTATAATTTGTTTTGTTTGAGAATGCCAAATGCATGTAACAGTAAGCAGTACATGCAATAACGTGTTTTTCTACAACTTCAGAAAGATAGCTGTAACTTTTGATAGAAGACTCAGACACACATATTAATGGCTTTATCTCATAGAATTCAATATCCCCGTGCTGGGCAAACAGGTTTTGCAGCTGTTTGATCTAAGATTTTCAAGTTATTCAGATAATGAAAATCTATACTTTTTTTCGGGCGAGTTCCCATTCATGTGCATGCAATAGTCGGAAACGCAATGTGTTGACAAAATAAAGCGTTTTTGTACAACTTCACATAAATAGCTGTAACCTTTGATAGAAGACTCAGACACACATATTCATAGCTTTATCTTATAGAATTCAATATCCCTGTGCTGGGCAAACAGGTTTTGCAGCTGTTTGAGTTAAGATTTTCAAGTTATTCATGAGATGGAAACTTATACTTTTTTCCTTGCGAGAAAAGCACTGGCTGTGGTGTAATGTTGATGGAATCAGCCAGAAACGTAGGTCCTGGTGAAATGTTGATGGTATCAGCCAGTAGAACAGGAATTTGTTGGTGGCTGATCCCATCTACAATACACAAAGGCCCTGGTGAAATGTAGTTGGCCTCAGACACTAGTACAGGCCCTGGTGAAATATGGATGGTATTGGTCAGCACCACACATCCTGGTGTGGTGATGATGGCCTCACAAGGAGCACTGGCCCTGGTGTAATGTGGGTGGCATCAGCCAGTAGTACAGACCTTTGAGTATTGTGGATGGCATCAGCCACCAACATAGGCCCTGGTGAAATGTAGTTTGCCTAAGCCATGAACACAGGCCCCTTTGAAATCCAGTTGGCCCAATCCAGAAAAACAGGCCCTGGTGTGGTGGAGATGGCCTCACAGGAAACACTAGCTCTGGTGTAATGTGGATGGCCACAGCCAACAACCCTGGCCTTTGTGAAATGTGGATGGTATTGGCCAGCAGCACAGGCCCTGGTGTAATGTGGATGGCCTCAGCCAAACACCACTGGACCTGGTGTTGTGAAGATGGCCTCACAGTGCTGGCCCTGCTGCAATGTGGATGGTATTGGCCAGTAGCACAGACCCTTGTGGATGGCTGACACCATCCACTGGTATCAGTCAGCAGCACAGGCCCTGGTTTGGTGAAGATGGCCTTATAGGGAGTCAAAGGAGCTTGGAAAGAAAAGCGTCTGGACTTCGTTAAGTTGCTTGAAGACGTTTCACCTCTCATCCGAGAAGTTTCTTCAGTTCTAAGGTCAAATGGTGGAGAGTCCCAGATATAAACCTAGTGGGAGTAACCCCCCACAGAGGGACAAAAGGACCCCCTGATGATCCTCTAATCGCCTGAGCCAAGGTGTGAAACTGGGCGTGGGTCCCACTCCCACTAGGTTTATATCTGGGACTCTCCACCATTTGACCTTAGAACTGAAGAAGCTTCTCGGATGAGAGGTGAAACGTTTTCAAGCAACTTAAAGAAGTCCAGACGCTTTTCTTCCCAAGCTCCTTTGACTACGATGACCTGGATGACTGAGAACCTTCACAGCCTCATAGGGAGGACTGGCCCTGGTGTAGTGTGGATGGCATCAGTCAGTAGCACAGGCCCTTGTGTATTGTGAATGGCCTCAGCAAGCAACACAGGCCCTGATATAATGTGGATGGCATCAGCCAGCAACACAGGCTCTGGTGTAATGTGAATGTCTTCAGCCAGTAGAAGAGGCCCTTGTGTATTGTGGATCGCATCATCCAGCAACACAAGCCCTGGTGAAATGTGGATGGTATCAACGAGTAGCAGAGGCCCTGGTGTGGTGATGATGGCCTCACAGGAAGCACTGGCAGTGGTGTAATGTGGATGGTCTCAGCCAACAACACTGACCCTGGTAAAATGTGGATGGCATCATCCAGCACCACATGCCCTGGTGTAATATGGATGGCATGAGCCAGCAAAGCAGGCCCTGGTGAAATCAGGATGGTATCAGCAAGAAGCACAGGCCCTGGTGTGGTGAATATGGCCTCACAGGGAGCAGTGGTCCTGGTGCAATGTGGATGGCCTCAGCCAGCAACGCAGGCCTTTGTATGTTGTGGATGGGATCGGCCACCAACACAGGCCCTGGTGAAATGTAGATGTCCTCAGCCAGTAGCACAGGCCCTGTTGTAATGTGGATGGCATCAATGAGCAGCAGTGGCCCTGGTGGGGTGAAGATGGCCTCACAGGAAGCACTGTCCGTGGTGTAATGTGGATGGTAGAAGTCGGCGTCACAGGCCGTGATGTAATTTGGATGGCCTCAGCCTAAAGCACAGGCCCTGGTTGTGGTGAAGATGGCCTCAAAGTAAGCACTGTCCGTGGTGTAATGTGGATGGCCTCATCCAGCACCACATGCCCTGGTGTGGTGATGATGCCCTCACAGGAAGCATTGTCCATGGTGTAATGTGGATGGCCTCATCCAACAACACAAGCCCTGGTGAAATGTGGATGGTTTTGGACAGCACCACATGCCCTGGTGTAATGTGCATGATATCGGTCAGCAGCACAGGGCCAGGTGTAATGTGGATGGCATCAATGAGCAGCAGAGGACCTGGTGGGGTGAAGATGGCCTCACAGGAAGCACTGTCCCTGTTGTAATGTGGATGGTAGAAGTCGGCGTCACAGGCCGTGATGTAATTTGGATGGCCTCATCCAACAGTACGGGCCTTGGTGTGGTGAAGATGAACTCATCCATTACCACATGCCCTGGTGTGGTGATGATGGCCTCAAAGGAAGCACTGTCCCTGGTGTAATGTGAATGTCCTCAGCCAACACCACAGGCCCTGGTGTAATGTGGATGGCATCAGCCATGACCACAGGCCCTGGTGAAATGTAGTTGGCCTCAGCCATGACCACAGGGCCTGGTGAAATGTAAATGTCCTCAACCAGTAGCACAGGCCCTGTTGTAATGTGGATTGCCTCATCTAACAACACTGTCCCTGATGAAATATGGATGGTATTGGTCAGCACCACACACCCTAGTGTAATGTGAATGGCCTTAGCCAACAACACTTGCCCTGGTGAAATGTGGATGGTATGGGCCAGCATCACAGGCCCTGGTGAAATGTGAATGTCCTCAGCCAACACCACTGGCCCTGGTGTAATGTGAATGGCATCAGCCAGTATCACAGGTCCTTGTGTTTTGTGGATGTCATCAGCCAGCAACACAATTCCTGGTGAAATGTGGATGGTTTCAGAAAGCACCACAGGCCCGGGTGTAATGTGGATGCCATCAACGAGTAGCACAGGCCCTGATGTAAAGTGGATGGCATGAGCCAACAACGTAGTTCTGGTGAAATGTGGATAGCCTCAGCCAGCAACGCAGGCCCTGGTGAAATGAGGATGTATCACCCAGCAGCACAGGCCCTGGTGTGATGTGAATGGCCTCAGCCAACAACACTGTCCTTGGTTAAATGTGCATGATATCGGTCAGCAGCACAGGGCCAGGTGTAATGTGGATGGCATCAATGAGCAGCAGAGGCCCTGATTTGGTGAAGATGGCCTCAGAGGAAGCACTGTCCCTGGTGTAATGTGAATGTCCTCAGCCAACACCACTGGCCCTGGTGAAATGTGCATGATATCTGTCAGCACCCCAGGCCCAGGTGTAATGTGGATGGCATCAACGAGCAGCAGAGGCCCTGGTGGGGTGAAGATTGCCTCACAGGAAGCACTGTCCTTGGTGTAATGTGGATGGTAGAAGCCGGCATGACAGACCGTGATGTAATGTGGATGGCCTAAGCCAACAACAGTGGCCCTGGTGAAATGTGGTTGATATTGGCCAGCACCACTGGCCCTGGTGTAATGTGAATGTCCTAAGCCAGTAGCACAGGCCCTTGCGTATTGTGGATGTCATCAGCCAGCAACACAAGCCCTGGTGAAATGTGGATGGTATCATCGAGTAGCACAGGCCCTGGTGTAATGTGGATGGCCTTATCCAGCACCACAGGCCCTGGTGTGGTGATGATGGCCTCTTAGGAAGAACTGTCCATCCATCCATCCATTCACTTCCGCTTATCCTTTTCAGGGTCGCGGGGGGCGCTGGAGCCTATCCCAGCTGTCATAGGGCGAGAGGCGGGGTACACCCTGGACAGGTCGCCAGTCTGTCACAAGGCTAACACACAGGGACAAACAACCATTCGCACTCACATTCATTTGCACATTCACACAATTTGGGTTATCCAATTAACCTATGTAATGTGGATGGTAGAAGTCGGCGTCACAGGCCGTGATGCAATGTGCATGGCCTCAGCCAAAAGCACAGGCCCTGGTGTGGTGAAGTGGCCTCAAAGAAAGCACTGTCCCTGGTGTAATGTGAATGTCCTCAGCCAACACCACTGGCCCTGGTGTAATGTGGATGGCATCAGCCATGACCACAGGCCCTGGTGAAATGTAGTTGGCCTCAGCCATGACCACAGGCCCTGGTGAAATGTGGATGGCCTCAGCCAGTAGCACAGGCCCTGTTGTAATGGGGATGGCCTCATCTAACAACACTGTCCCTGGTGAAATATGGATGGTATTGGTCAGCACCACACACCCTGGTGTAATGTGAATGGCCTTAGCCAACAACACTTGCCCTGGTGAAATGTGGATGGTATTGGCCAGCAGCACAGGCCCTTGTGTAATGTGAATGTCCTCAGCCAACACCACTGGCCCTGGTGTAATGTGAATGGCATTAGCCAGTATCACAGGCCCTTGTGTTTTGTGGATGTCATCAGCCACAAAACACAATTCCTGGTGAAATGTGGATGGTTTCAAAAAGCACCACAGGCCCGGGTGTAATGTGGATGCCATCAACTAGTAGCACAGGCCCTGATGTAAAGTGGATGGCATGAGCCGGCAACGTAGTTCTGGTGAAATGTGGATAGCCTCAGCCAGCAACGCGGGCCCTAGTGAAATGAGGATGTATCACCCAGCAGCAAAGGCCCTGGTGTGGTCAATATGGCCTCACAGGGAGCACTGTCCCTGGTGTAATGTGGATGGCCTCAGCCAATAACACTTGCCCTGGTGAAATGTGGATGGTATTGGCCAGCACCACAGGCCCTGGCGTAATGTGCATGTCCCCAGCCAACACCACTGGCCCTTGTGTAATGTCGATGGCATCAACCAGAATCAAAGGCCCTGGTGAAATGTGGATGTTTTCGGACAGCACCACAGGCCCTGGTGAAATGTGGATGTTATTGGCCAGCACCACAGGCCCTGGTTAAATGTGAATGTCCTCAGCCAACACCACTGGCCCTGGTGTAATGTCGATGGCATCAGCCATGACCACAGGCCCTGGTGAAATGTAAATTTCCTCAGCCATGACCACAGGCCCTGTTGTAATGTGGATGGCCTCATCTAACAACACTGTCTCTGGTGAAATATGGATGCTATTGGTCAGCACCACACACCCTGGTGTAATGTGAATGGCCTCATCTAACAACACTGTCCTTGGTTAAATGTGCATGATATGGGTCAGCAGCACAGGGCCAGGTGTAATGTGGATGGCATCAATGAGCAGCAGAGGCCCTGGTGAGGTGAAGATGTCCTCACAGGAAGCACTGTCCCTGGTGTAATGTGGATGGTAGAAGCCGGCATCACAGACCGTGATGTAATGTGGATGGCCTCAGCCAACAACAGTGGCCCTGGTGAATTGTGGTTGATATTGGCCAGCAACACAAGCCCTGGTGAAATGTGGATGGTATCATCGAGTAGCACAGGCCCTGGTGTAATGTGGATGGCCTTATCTAGCACCTGTTGAAATCTCCCAATTCTTTGAATCTTTGGGCTGAAGGAAGGACAATACTCCGTGTATTTATGCTCAATCAACAATCATTTATTTCCATACAATTCAACACTTAAGAGCATAAGGACCATCATGATGGGGAGACATGCCTGAAGAGGGTCACAGCAAGTCTCAAAATGGTGACGGGTTGCTCAGCTTTTTATAGTCTCTAGTGGCCCCCATCTAGTCGTAAAAGCCAAAACATCACATTCTTTCTCTGTTACAGCGCCTAAGTTATGACCTCGGCAGTTGTTTCTCTGCTTTCTGTAAGGTGGGGGTATGGAATGTGGTCTGTCTATCTCCCCTGTCTTAGACACAGAGTCTCCTGCTTACAATCTTCTCTTCATGATTCAACAATTAAGCATGTAAGACATTCACAGCAGATCAAGGATACAGAGTGACGCACACTTGTCTAATAAACTAATAAGTGAATATGTTCTTTTAACTCAAAAGTATAACGAGAACTAAACTACATACAGCTCACACACTCTATATTAAAGGGTATAATATGATCTACAGCAGTATTCTAATTCAACTACTTTGATTACATATATAAGGTAACATATAATAACAGAATAATCTAATAATTCCCCCTTTTGATATCTTAAAAGAGATCACTTATAACATGCACTCCAGGGTCGCAAGGTCCAGTTCTTCTTGGTCCTGAGGCCCTCTGTCCCCCTTTAACGGGTGGACCATATGTGGGATGACCTCTGTGCTCACGCAGTTCAGATGCAAGCAAAATTAGATTTACAACCATAACAGCAGTTACAGATGACACTCCCATCACTCCCCAATTCTCCCACAGCTTTAGTTTGGTGCTCCAGTTTTCCACCCCCTTTTTAATGCCCCCTTATGCCTTTCAAACGTACTTAGACTAGAACCTCTGTCTAAGGAGCTTTTAACCTTTATTTTTATTGCTGCAGCTACCAGTGTCTTCCAGTTGGGTGATTCTCAGCTTCTTTCTTCGACCTCTGGGGTTAGACCACCCTTTAGTCATTGCACAGTCCTGGGGATTATTCTGCCCCGATTTCAAACAAGGATCTGTGTGTTTTGGGGTCACCTCCGTGTCCCCCTTTTTGCCAAGAGCCTCTTGAACCTCGTTGGTCTGGTGTTCCTGGTTTTCGCCAACCCCTTCATGGTTATTGCTGTGTTTATGGGATCCATCTTCTCCAGGAGCCCAAACGCCATGACACTTGACCCCAGTTGCTGTCTCGGCAGTCCCTACATCTGTCTCTGCTGTGAAGGGTCCTCACATCTCCGTGTCCCCGTCTGGTGTCTGTTCCTTTCTCTGCAAGAGACAGAAAACCAAACACCTCTCTGCCTAGCCTTGATAATCTAATATTGTTATCCATTGTTCTTTTAATGATTCAAATTTGGTTTAAAATATTATGTTCAGGACTCTTTGACCCAGGGACTTATTCTAATCATAATCTATGTGTGTGTAAAAGAAATCAAAAATTAATGAACCATTTCTAAGTGTAACACCTTATATGCTTAAGTTTTTCCATAGCTAAATTATTAAACACAGAAATAACGTCATAAGATGTTCATATAACCATTGTTTGATGTTCGGACTCAACTCCCCCTTTTTGACACACTCCCATGTGTCAATTCATTGGAGCTAGACAATTAAAAGAGAAGGTTAGTGACATCATATCTCAGAAAGTATCAGAAATTCTTCTCTCGAGTACCGTTGCTCCAGCCTTGTCATCCCAGAGGATCCTCAATCCCGGAAATTTCCCTTCTCCTCATGTAATAAAGTCTGTCATCCTTCCATGCCCTGGTAACTGGTCCATCCAGAGCTGTAACATTTTGAAATGTACATACAACAAGCCAAACCACACCTTGGTCACACCAACCCTTTTCTGCCCTGAAGATGTCCAACGCCATCTTAGTCTGGACCAGGGTTGTAATAGTTTTGCAATTTTCATTAGTTTTTATTTTTATTTAGCTTCGACTTCAGATTTTCAATTTTATATCAGTTTTAATCAGTTTTTACCAATTGTTTGCTAGTTTAGTTTAGTTTTGATTAGTTTCAGTTATAGTTTTAGTTGTGCCTGCAATAATTAAGTGTAGCAAAATCCCAGTCCCATCATATCAGTCATGCTCTTGTGCTTATCCTTGGGTATTGTGACTGTTAACTCTTGCAGCACCGGGTGCTCCTAATTTTGGTTCAAGTCAATTTATAAACTTTGTGAAGGGAATTGACTCCTCTGCACACTGGAATAAACATAATCAACCTGATCCACATTTTACTGCGTGTTATTTCACCATCTTATTGATTCAAATGCTCCATCCTTATGTGGTTTGCGACATTATGTTTATCCACTTTGTCTCTAAATGTTTGAAGAATTTTCAAGTTTGGGGTCAAATTTTAAGAATTTGACCATAAGTGAAAGTTATGGTGTCATCACCCCCTTCGGGGCTTACCTTTCCCGGTTTTGATGATATTCCTCCCTATTCTTTGCAAATACCCCCTGTTGGTGGCGAGAAACTGTTGGTGTGGTCAAGTGGGTGCTATAGAAACAAAAGCTCAGGACAGAACAGTTATCAATAATGTACTTCATACAAATTTTGCATATGTTTTATTTCATATTGATCCTCTGAGTGTAATGGTAGATTTTAATTTGAATTTATCCAAACTAAACACAATATTTTCTTTATTTACTTTGCTCTTGTTCTTTTGCAGTACCACATCCTATCAAATGTCCCTGTCAATTATATTCTACATTTAATAACTTACTATTTCAAGTGAGAACCTAAATCACGTGGACCAATGTTCATTATTGCATATCTCTATTCTGAATGTGGCAAGTCATTCATAGGTATTGTTAAAGTTTTGGCGATTTTCCTCTATAAAATTTAATTGACTTTTTACAGTGGCCTGCTATGGTTAATAGTAACATATTCCAGTCATGAGTGATATCAATAGTTTTCTCCACTGTAGCATTTGGCATTCCCAATAATATAACACAATACCTTAATCAAAACACAGCTAATATAGCACAGTTGTCTTAATGCAAACATCAGTAACTCAGACTCAGCAACCAAAGTGTTAAGTCTGCAGTTCATACTTATGTGAAGCTACAGTCTCCTCCTCCAGTCTCTCTTATCCTCCTGCTCCTGAAAAAACAAAACAAAGCGAAGCATCCACCCTTCTCTTGTCCGCTGGGTGAATTGTTTATTGGCATTTATTAATCCTAAAGTTGATGCAGTCATTGTCTCAGTATCAAGTCAGTCAAAACTTTTAGTCGTCAGTCTATCACAGTCCATTCACATGCATTCATCCACACACATTCATACCAGATTTTGCTGATAATAGAGTCTCCCGCGCAACCTATTCGAGCCTCCATCACCAGCAAGATGACATCATCATTTTAAAAGAAAACAATTCTTTGTTCTTTTGTTCTGGATTGACTCGCTGCAATCCTTTTAGACTCAGGACTCATATGATCAGTGTCCCATATAAGTGAATTTCTCCCAAGCCAATTACAATCATGGAGAGACACACTTTGCAACTGTTTTTGTAAGAATATTTCATAGCGCTTTAAATTTCAATCTTTCAGGCCTGGTTTAAAGAGCTGATTGTTAAATCATGGACTCACAAAATATCAACATATCACCACCGGTGGATCACACCTCTCAGATTTTCTTATCTCAGTGCACTGTAACAAAAACGAAAACAGACATAACCAACAAAATACTACTAAAATAACACAAACTAGGGCCCGTTGCAGACATGTCCAAGCATAAAACTATCCCTCTCTCGCTTACGAGAAAGCACACAAGCCAAAGCTCACTGATAACATCAAGCTAGCGCTAAGCTAAAACCAAACAATCAACCAGAAATTCACAGGAATATTTTGCTTCCTGCCGGGACAATATTGTGTGGGAATGAGAACCTCAGGTGCCGTAACTCCTTTTATTCCTCCTTGAATTAAATCTCAATCACAGAAAATGCCGTACTCCAACCTAAACTTACACTATTAATTCATCATTTTTCACTCTGTGCCACTGTTCCTCATCAGGGCTGTGTGAAGCACAGCAAAGAATTCATTCAAGGCCTTGAGCCATAAACAGACATCACGCACAGACATTGTTTTCATAACCAAACCGTTTTAGAGCTTATTCCTAAAATCTACATAAATGCCCTCTAGGTGACATATAACACATTCTAAGTATCAATGGTAATCAATGGCTCCTCATAAAAATTATGCATTGGGATGTTTGTGTGCAGCATTTTGCATATCAGCATAAGCAAAGCATTCTTCATTGCATCAGCGTGTATGTGTGTATGTGTGTGCATCACTTCTCAGTGAATCATCATTCCAATGTGTGTGTGTGTGTGTGTGTGTGTGTGTGTGTGTGTGTGTGTGTGTGTGTGTGTGTGTGTTTGTTTCTCTTCATTCTGAGTCAGTGCATATAGATGTGTGTGTTTGTGTGGGTGTTCGTGTTCATCACTTTCCTGTTCTGGTGTTCTGAAGCATGCCCTGGGGTCCTGCCCTCCTCCTTTTCAGTTTGTTTGCGACCATTGCTGCTGCTGCTGCTCAAAGTTCAGTCCGTCCTGGTTCTGACCCCAATTGGGGCAGTCCTTTCTCCAGTGTCCATGCTCACCGCAGGTGAAAACCTGCATCTTCTCCTGTGTTTTTTGTCCATTCTGAGGTGCCTTCTGTCCTCAGTTACTCCTTCTGTCTCGGTCACGCCCTTTTTGCTGCCCGATCATCCGTGTTGGTCCATCACTGTCCTGCACAGTGTAAATGCAGAGTTATCAGGGTCAGCATTCTTTTGCTCAGCCTTACTTTTCCTTCGGGCTTGGCGGGCGTCTCGTCACAGCTCTGTCAGCTGACGCAGTCTGGGAATTTTCCCCTGTGTAGTGAAACGGGCCTTAGGTTTAGTGCTCTCCGTCTCTGCTGCATGAGATCGCATTCCTGCAGCACTGTTGACTTTTTCAGGTTGTTGTTGTGGGTCCAGCTGTTACAGCATTTGGTCAGTGTCACGTATGGGGGAGAGCAGGAGTCCAGTCAGCCTCGGCTTTCAGGGCCGGCAAAGCAGCCTGTAATTAAATATATAGAGAAAAACAAAAAACAAAAACAGACAAAAAACAAAAGCAAACGAACAGGAAAATGATGTTGTGTTGGCTGTATTACAACGAGAGGGGAGAAACACCGGGACCAGGCCCTGTGTCAGCCTTCTCTCCCCCTTTTTTTTGTTTTTTCTCTCCCGATATAATCAACTCCTAACCCACCAAGTTGACAGGACAACATGCACCTGTTAAAATTCTTAAGATCATGTTTAAAAGCCCAAAAAGAAATTTTCTTTCATTCAGTAATCACTTGTATCAATCAATCAGCAGAAAACATGTCACAATTTGAATCTTTTAACCCCTAAATTTGTCATGTCTTCACTGGTTGGTCAGACCAGTGTCTTTTTCTTTGAAGTTAAATTGTTGTCCTGCAACCCAGAGAGTTTATTTGTCAGTAATGTATTTATCCTTTAACAACAGATGTATGTTAAGTTTCGCTGCTTTAGCCTTGCTGGAAAATCTTCACGTGTTCATGAGTGTAAGCTGTTTCTTCATTGCGTGAGTGTGCATTTGTAGGCAGGCAACTTAATTTTATCTTTTTCTCAAACTAGGCGTTACCTTAAAAGGAGCCTTTCTCTCAGATTTCTCTGCTTGTGTGTGTTTTTGTTTCACCTTTTTGTTGTGATGCTCCGGACGCCTTCCCAACCTCCACAAGTCCGTTGGCCCCAATTTTATGTGTTAAAACTTCTCTTAATTTCTCCTCTAATTCTCTCCTCGCTGCTGTCTGTTTCACAGCTGCTGATTCGTGCTGGGTGTGGTTCCCATTACCTATAATTTTGCTTCGGCCGCTGTGCTTGTGGGGGCAGTTGGTCCAGGTCCGCAGCTTCCTGTATTAACACACTAAGAGATTTATTTAATTTCATTTTCATCACTGTTAAACAGATAAGCAGGCAACACGCCTACCTTGACAGCGTCATAATTCTCCACTACACACCTCTTACTATCTCTCTTTTTTATTTTTTTATTTTTATTACACCACAGAGTAATACACCCAATTATGCCCGTCTATCTCTATGTGGCTCCAAATTCCCTCTTTATTTAATTTCACACTCGTCAGGGGACAGGCACACAAGAATTTCAACCACTGAAACGAGGAATTCAACCTTTTTATATTTCTTTACTAATCTAGACTCAACCTTTGTTCGCAAAATGTGTCTTGTTCTAGTCCGGAATAAATGTGAACCCGTGATTACACGGCCGTTCCAGTGTTATTTCCGTAGCTAATGCGGGAGTCCTCAGTTCCCAAGTTGCCACCTTGGCATCCAGACGCCGCTGGGCCTGGCCGCGCGTCCACGACCAGGAGGGTCGCCACACCTTGAACAAAATTATTTCCACAGGTACACTAGGCATCAACCTTTGATCCTAAAATGTGTCTTTGCTCTAGCGTCCTCCTAATCAAACACATCAACCGTCACTGTCACTGTGTTCACGCTTCACACTCACAAAAAACACACTCAGAGCGCGCCTCACTCACACTCAAAACAACACCTAGAGCGCGCTTTACACACAAGACAGCACCCAGAGCGCGCTTCGCAGCTTCGCAGCTTCGCACACACTCACTCAGAGCGCGCCTTCACACACACACACACAACACTTTTCCTCAGCGGGAATTTTACACAGAAACCTCTGAGCTCAACTATTCTAAAACCTAACAGAGAATTATGGATTTGATCAACTGGTCTCTGAACGCTATTGACACCCTCTTCTCAACGAGAAGTCTGGGCTCGGGAGAGCCCGAGTGCCCTGGAGGGACTTTCCCTGCCGGATACACGATGGATGGGTGGCAAACCTGGAGGATCTTGTGCCTGGCGGGACTGTCTATCGAGGACGCTGAGGATATTTACCTATTCGGAACCATGATAACAGGGTTCTTGCTGATCGGAGCTGGCTTGGCCCTGACTTATCGGAGAAATAAGAGAGCGGAACCAGCTGTTCAAACCCCCCCTAAGCTGACCGCTGGAATTGAAGCGATGGGACGAGGCGCGGCCTCCCACACCGAACGCAGCATGGTTAACACCTTGGAGACGCTTACAGCTGCCGTGAAGACTCAAACTAACACCATTGAGCGTATGATGGGATACATCAGAGAGGGGCCTGCTCACAATAACACCCTTGAGCGAAAGTTGGATAACATCGCAGAACGGCTCACTGCAGCTGTGGGGTCTCAGAACCAAAAGAATGACAACACCACGGAACAGAAGCTTGATACCATCATGGGGAGGCTCGCAGCGCTCCAACGGGAAATCGAGGCCCCAGTGTCAGAGTGCTAAATTCGCTGCTCGCATAAAGGAGAAATCAACAATATTCTACATTTGGACACCACGGCGCCAGCTGCTAGGCCCAAGGCTGGAGCCCACCAAAACAACTCCCTGATAACGACTGTGTGATGACTATTCTTCCCATCCCATGAAGGACACCTGGATCGGCTGGAGGACTGTTTACTTAGCCTGATACAGCGAAGGACACTGTCTCAGCTGAACTATGGACACGCACACACATACACTTACACTGATAAGCACGCACTCATCCCCCTCCCTTCCAAACGCCTTCGATGCTTGTTCCTGCGGGGGAAGGCAGCGGGTCTGCGTGCCGCGCTGAAATGATAGCATGGTGCAGGACGACTGCTGTGTTCCTTCGAATCACCCCCCACCCCCCTATCCATCCCCTGTGGCTTGTCATGTGCTCTGATGTTGTGATGTGGTCCGACGTCACATCATGTCCTGCCTGCCACCCACACTCGACCCGCTCCAGTTTGCATACAGAGCTAACAGATCAACTGAAGATGCCATTGCTACAACGCTCCACACCACCATCTCTCACCTGGAAGTGCAGGGCCGTTACGCCAGGCTGCTCTTTGTTGACTTTAGCTCTGCTTTCAATACGATACTCCCGGACAGACTAATAGATAAACTGCTGGAAATTGGACTTCCTTCCACCACCTGCCGCTGGATCAGAGACTTCCTCTCAGACCGTGTACAGAGAGTCAGAGTGGGGCCTCATCTTTCCTCAGCCCTCAGCCTCAACACCGGCTCTCCACAAGGCTGTGTACTGAGTCCCCTACTGTACACTCTGTACACACATGACTGTGTTAGTTCCCACCCAGACAACACAGTCATCAAGTTTGCAGATGATACCACTGTGGTGGGGCTCATCTCAGGGGGAGATGAGACTGCATACAGAGCTGAAGTTCAGAGGCTGTCAGATTGGTGTGCAGACAACAACCTGGACCTCAATACCACCAAAACAAAAGAACTGGTAGTTGACTTCAGAAGGAGGAAGTCCGAGCTGCAGCCTGTCAGCATCAACGGGGAGTGCGTGGAAAGGGTCTCCAGTTTCAAGTTTCTGGGTGTGCACATAGACACAGACCTCCAATGGAGCTCTAACACCTCTGCGGTCTTAAAGAAGGCCCAACAGCGTCTCCACTTTCTGAGAATCCTCAGAAAAATGGACCTGAAGAAGGAGCTGATGACCGTCTTCTACCGCTGCTCCATTGAAAGTGTGCTGACATATTGCATCGGTGTGTGGTTCTCCAGCTGCACCACAGCACACAGAAAGGCACTCCAGAGGGTCATCAACATGGCCCAAAAAATCATTGGACATCCTCTTCCCTCCCTGAAGGACCTGTACAGCACTCGCTGTCTCAAGAGGGCACGCAGCATCCTACGGGACTGCACACACCCAGGACACCGGGTGTTTAAGCTGCTGCCGTCTGGCAGGAGGTTCAGGCTGCTGAGGTCCCGAACAAATAGACTCAAGGACAGCTTTTACAACAGGGCAATAGCCCTGATCAATGTAAATAGCTGACCTGACTGGATACCTCCCTGGACTTTTTAGGGGGAGGTAACAATGTTTAAAACGATAACAATAATATTTATATTTATAACAAGGTGCAATAATAATTAATGTGCAATAATAACAGTGTGCAATACACATACACTTATTCTTCTTTTTTATACTAAGTTAATATACTGTGTTGTGTTGTTTGTTACGTTGTGATGTGTCATATCGTGTCGTGTTGTGTTATATGTAGTGCCGACGTAGGACAGTTTTTCCAATTTCATTGTACTACTGTACTATGTATGACTGTGCAATGACAATAAAGAGTTATCTTATCTTATCTTATCTTATCTTATCTTAATGTGCTCTCTGTGCAGAGGAGTTTTTTTTGTTTCCTGTTCTCATGCTGTCCTCCCATAGGTTGCCCAGCGTGTGAAGAGGTCTCTTTTTTTCCTCTTGTACTTTTCCCAATGTTGTGTAATTTTTTCAGTGTTATTCTCCCAACGCTGCCGATCTCCGACTGTATTCCCATGTGATGTCTTGTTGTTGTGTGTGTAAGTCGGGGGGGGGTCCTATTCCTCTGTGGGGCAACCTGCATATGGCCAATAAAGCATTCATTCATTCATTCATTCATTCATTAGATCTTCTTAAAGCACACTGCACCATAGACCAAAATACCCCTTTCTCTGCGCTTATGACCGCCACAACGGGGCAAAGTCGCATCATAAAAGTGATGCTTGCATCCCCGAAGTTATACCCGACATCATAAACCAGGTTTTGCTCTATGTACTTCTTGGCAAGTAAAATTTTACTTTGTTTTATGACCGCAGCCCTTAAAAAACTCGACTGACGCCACAAACCACCGTCAAACCTCTATTCAATGTACTAAAACTAGCACCAACCACTACTGCACTTCACGGCCGCACCACCGGAACACGGCCGTATCATAAACCAAACCTACGGACGTGTTTCGCTCTCGCGTTGCCAGCGTTCAACCGCACCGTGAGCCAGCATCTGCTTTTCCTTAAATCAACTTCTATTTCATAGCCGGCAAGAGCCAGGACGTAACCGACACCATAAACAAACTTCAAACCTCGACTTCAATGTACTGAACTAATGGCCGCGTCTTCAGAAGAAATTCTAATGTATTATTGCTACAGAAGCCAGTATTAGACAAAATTAAATGTGGAAGGTAAAGTGGCTGCAACTAGTCCAACGTAGTATGTTATTAGTATCTCGGTAGAAGCAGTTTACTGCAACTAGTCCAACGTAGTATGTTATTAGTATCTCGGTAGAAGCAGTTTATTTAACACACTGGAATTCAGCCTCAACTTATGTTGTTAGTATCTTGCGCCAAAAACCAGACACCGACAAATTTAATGTGAAAATACATGTGACTCAGTGAACAGATTAATTTGGAAAGCCCAATATGCACATTTGGTATTTATAATACAACAGGCTGTGCTTACCTTTTTATATTTGGACCGGTCCTCTGTTCACCTCGCCCCACGATCTCACCAAAAGCCAAATCTGCACTTCCTCAGGACACCAAAGATCCGGGTCACACGGCACCAAGTTGTTGAAATCTCCCAATTCTTTGAATCTTTGGGCTGAAGGAAGGACAATACTTGGTGTATTTATGCTCAATCAACAATCATTTATTTCCATACAATTCAACACTTAAGAGCATAAGGACCATCATGATGGGGAGACATGCCTGAAGAGGGTCACAGCAAGTCTCAAAATGGTGATGTCATGAACCGAAGTTCCGAGCGCAGGCAGGACCCAGTAGCAGAACACACTCACTAGGGTATGAGCGAATAAAGAAAGTAATTTTTATTGAAACTAAAGGTGTCCCGTGAGGGTAGCCAGAAAAACAACGGATGAAACCAGACGAAACCGAGGGACCGCACAGGGAACGCCGAGAGCGGGGCTGTGAGAGGCTGTAAAACAAAAAGAGAGACAGATTACTGGGGTGCGGAAAAAAGGCAGCATACGAGGGAAGGTGGAGTGTGCGTCTCACGGTGATAGCCCCACCAGAGGGGGGTGGAGCTCCAAAAAGGGGTCGAGACGGCGAAGCTGAATGTGAACCAAATCCCAGGCGGACAGGTGGACAGGCAGGTGGCTCGAAAAAAACACGCCGAGTTGTGATCTGGGTACACAGGGAAAAAAAAACAGTGTTAGGTCCGATGGAGAGTTTGTCATACGAGTTCTTTTCCGCAGGCGTACGTTACCGCTGAGAGGCGACTACGGACTGGCGTGGAGCAGCAGGTAGGGCAGGATTAAATAGTCCACCTGGTGATCGCCTGGGATGGGATGCAGGTGTGGGGTTAGCAGCCACGCTCGTGGGCGTGGACATCCCAGCAGCACCCCGGACGCTGGGCCGCGGACCATGACAGGTGATGGGTTGCTCAGCTTTTTATAGTCTCTAGTGGCCCCCATCTAGTCGTAAAAGCCAAAACATCACATTCTTTCTCTGTTACAGCGCCTAAGTTATGACCTCGGCAGTTGTTTCTCTGCTTTCTGTAAGGTGGGGGTATGGAATGTGGTCTGTCTATCTCCCCTGTCTTAGACACAGAGTCTCCTGCTTACAATCTTCTCTTCATGATTCAACAATTAAGCATGTAAGACATTCACAGCAGATCAAGGATACAGAGTGATGCACACTTGTCTAATAAACTAATAAGTGAATATGTTCTTTTAACTCAAAAGTATAACGAGAACTAAACTACATACAGCTCACACACTCTATATTAAAGGGTATAATATGATCTACAGCAGTATTCTAATTCAACTACTTTGATTACATGTATAAGGTAACATATAATAACAGAATAGTCTAATACACCACAGGCCCTGGTGTGGTGATGATGGCCTCTTAGGAAGAACTGTCCCTGGTGTAATTTGGATTGCCTCATCCAACAGTACGGGCCTTGGTGTGGTGAAGATGGCCTCATCCAGCACCACATGCCCTGGTGTGGTGATGATGGCCTCACAGGAAGCACTTTCCCTGGTGTAATGTGGATGGCCTCATCCAACAACACTGGCCCTGGTGAAATGTGGATGGTATTGGCCAGCACCACAGGAAGCACAGGCCCTTGTGTAATGTAGATGGCCTCAGAAAGCAGTACAGGCCCTGGTGTGGTGAAGATGGCCTCACAGGTAGCACTGGATCTGGTGTAATGTTGATGGCATCAGGCAGTAGCACAGACCCTGGTCTGGTGAAGATGGTCTCAGACAGAAAGCACAGGCCCTGGTGTGGTGATGATGGCCTCACAGGAAGCACTGGCAGCGGTGTAATGTGGATGGCCTCAGCCAACAACACTGACCCTGGTGAAATGTGGATGGCATCATCCAGCAACACAAGCCCTGGTGAAATGTGGATGGTTTCGGACAGCACCACATGCCCTGGTGTAATATGGATGGCATGAGCTAGCAACGCAAGCCCTGGTGAAATCAGGATGGTATCAGCCAGAAGCACAGGCCCTGGTGTGGTTATTATGGCCTCACACGGAGCAGTGGCCCTGGTGCAATGTGGATGGCCTCAGCCAGCAACGCAGGCCTTTGTATATTGTGGATGGGATCAGCCACCAACACAGGCCCTGGTAAAATGTAAATGTCCTCAGCCAGTAGCACAGGCCCTGTTGTAATGTGGATGGCCTCATCTAACAACACTGTCCTTGGTTAAATGTGCATGATATCGGTCAGCAGCACAGGGCCAGGTGTAATGTGGATGGCATCAATGAGCAGCAGAGGCCCTGGTGCGGTGATGATGGCCTCACAGGAAGCACTGTCCCTGGTGTAATGTGGATGGCCTCATCCAACACCACTGGCACTGGTGAAATGTGGATGGCATTAGCCATGACCACAGGCCCTGGTGAAATGTAGTTGGCCTCAGCCATGACCACAGGCCCTGGTGAAATGTAGTTGGCCTCAGCCATGACCACAGGCCCTGGTGAAATTTAAATGTCCTCAGCCAGTAGCACATGCCCTGTTGTAATGTGGAAGCCATCAACGAGTAGCACAGGCCCTGATGTAAAGTGGATGGCATTAGCCAGCAACGCAAGCCCTGGTGAAATCAGGATGGTATCAGCCAGAAGCACAGGCCCTGGTGTGGTGAATATGGCCTCACAGGGAGCAGTGGCCCTGGTGCAATGTGGATGGCCTCAGCCAGTAGCACAGGCCCTGTTGTAATGGGGATGGCCTCATCTAACAACACTGTCCCTGGTGAAATATGGATGGTATTGGTCAGCACCACACACCCTGGTGTAATGTGAATGGCCTTAGCCAACAACACTTGCCCTGGTGAAATGTGGATGGTATTGGCCAGCAGTACAGGCCCTTGTGTTATGTGAATGTCCTCAGCCAACACCACTGGCCCTGGTGTAATGTGAATGGCATCAGCCAGTATCACAGGTCCTTGTGTTTTGTGGATGTCATCAGCCAGCAACACAATTCCAGGTGAAATGTGGATGGTTTCAGAAAGCACCACAGGCCCTTGTGTAATGCGGATTCCATCAACGAGTAGCACAGGCCCTGATGTAAAGTGGATGGCATGGGCCAGCAACGTAGTTCTGGTGAAATGTGGATGGGCTCAGCCAGCAACGCGGACCCTGGTGTAATGTGGATGGCATCAGCCATGACCAGAGGCCCTGGTGAAATGTAGTTGGCCTCAGCCATGACCACAGGCCCTGGTGAAATGTAAATGTCCTCAGCCAGTAGCACAGGCCCTGTTGTAATGTGGATGGCCTCATCTAACAACACTGTCCCTGGTGAAATATGGATGGTATTGGTCAGCACCACTCACCCTGGTGTAATGTGAATGGCCTTAGCCAACACCACTGGCCCTGGTGAAATGTGCATGATATCTGTCAGCACCCCAGGCCCAGGTGTAATGTGGATGGCATCAACGAGCAGCAGAGGCCCTGGTGGGGTGAAGATGGCCTCACAGGAAGCACTGTCCCTGGTGTAATGTGGATGGTAGAAGCCGGCATCACAGACCGTGATGTAATGTGGATGGCCTCAGCGGACAACAGTGGCCCAGGTGAAATGTGGTTGATATTGACCAGCACCACTGGCCCTGGTGTAATGTGAATGTCCTAAGCAAGTAGCACAGGCCCTTGCGTATTGTGGATGTCATCAGCCAGCAACACAAGCCCTGGTGAAATGTGGATGGTATCATCGAGTAGCACAGGCCCTGGTGTAATGTGGATGGCCTTATCCAGCACCACAGGCCCTGGTGTGGTGATGATGGTCTCAGACAGAAAGCACAGGCCCTGGTGTGGTGAAGACAGCCTCAGAGGGAGCACTGGCCCTGGTGAAACATGGATGGCCTCAGCCAGCACCACAGGCCCTGGTGTGGTGATGATGGCCTCACAGGAAGCACTGGCAGTGGTGTAATGTGGATGGCCTAAGCCAACAACACTGACCCTGGTGAAATGTGGATGGCATCATCCAGCAACACAAGCCCTGGTGAAATGTGGATGGTTTCGGACAGCACCACATGCCCTGGTGTAATATGGATGGCATGAGCCAGCAACGCAGGCCCTGGTGAAATCAGGATGGTATCAGCCAGAAGCACAGGCCCTGGTGAAATGTGAATATGACCTCACACGGAGCAGTGGCCCTGGTGCAATGTGGATGGCCTCAGCAAGCAACGCAGGCCTTTGTATATTGTGGATGGGATCAGCCACCAACACAGGCCCTGGTGAAATGTAGATGTCCTCAGCCAGTAGCACAGGCCCTGTTGTAATGTTGATGGCCTCATCAAACAACACTGTCCCTGGTTAAATGTGCATAATATCGGGCAGCAGCACAGGGCCAGGTGTAATGTGGATAGCATCAATGAGCAGCAGAGGCCCTGGTGGGGTGAAGATGGCCTCACAGGAAGCACTGTCCATGGTGTAATGTGAATGTCCTCAGCCATCACCACTGGCCCTGGTGTACTGTGGATGGCATCAGCCATGACCACAGGCCCTGGTGAAATGTAGTTGGCCTCAGCCATGACCACAGGCCCTGGTGAAATTTAAATGTCCTCAGCCAGTAGCACAGGCCCTGGTGTAATGTGAATGGTCTCAGCCAACACCACTGTCCCTGGTGTAATGCGAATGGCATCAGCCAGTAGCACAGGCCCTTGTGTATTGTGGATGTCATCAGCCAGCAACACAAACCCTGGTGAAATGTGGATGGTATCATCGAGTAGCACAGGCCCTGGTGTAATGTGGATGGCCTTATCCAGCACCACATGCCCTGGTGAATCGTGATGATGGCCTCACAGGAAGCACTTTCCCTCGTGTAATGTGGATGGCCTTATCCAACAACACTGGCCCTGGTGAAATGTGGATGGTATTGGCCAGCACCACAGGAAGCACAGGCCCTTGTGTAATGTAGATGGCCTCAGAAAGCAGTACAGGCCCTGGTGTGGTGAAGATGGCCTCACAGGAAGCAGTGGCCCTGATATAATGTGGATGGCATCAGGCACTAGCAAAGACCCTGGTCTGGTGAAGATGTTCTCACAGGTAGCACTGGATCTGGTGTAAGGTTGATGGCATCAGGCAGTAGCACGGACCCTGGTCTGGTGAAGATGGTCTCAGACAGAAAGCACAGGCCCTTTTGTGCTGAAGACAGCCTCACAGGGAGCACTGGCCCTGGTGAAACATGGATGGCCTCTGCCAGCACCACAGGCCCTGGTGTAGTGATGATGGCCTCACAGGAACCACTGGCAGTGGTGTAATGTGGATGGCCTCATCCAACAACACTGGCCCTGGTGAAATGTGGATGGTATTGGCCAGCACCACAGGCCCTGGCGTAATGTGAAAGTCTTCAGGCAGCAACACAAGCCCTGGTGAAATGTGGATGGTTTCAGAAAGCACCACAGGCCCTGGTGAAATGTGAATGTCCTCAGCCAACACCACTGGCCCTGGTGTAATGTGGATGGCATCAGCCATGACCACAGGCCCTGGTGAAATGTTGTTGGCCTCATCCATGACCACAGGCCCTGGTGAAATGTAAATGTCCTCAGCCAGTAGCACAGGCCCTGTTGTAATGTTGATGGCCTCATCTAACAACACTGTCCCTGGTTAAATGTGCATGATATGGGTAAGCAGCACAGGGCCAGGTGTAATGTGGATGGTATCAATGAGCAGCAGAGGCCCTGGTGAGGTGAAGATGGCCTCACAGGAAGCACTGTCCCTGGTGTAATGTGGATGGTAGAAGCCGGCATCACAGACCGTGATGTAATGTGGATGGCCTCAGCCAACAACAGTGGCCCTGGTGAATTGTGGTTTATATTGGCCAGCAACACAAGCCCTGGTGAAATGTGGATGGTATCATCGAGTAGCACAGGCCCTGGTGTAATGTGGATGGCCTTATCTAGCACCACAGGCCCTGGTGTGGTGATGATGGCCTCTTAGGAAGAACTGTCCCAGGTGTAATTTGGATGGCCTCATCCAACAGTACGGGCCTTGGTGTGGTGAAGATGGCCTCATCCACCACCACATGCCCTGGTGTGGTGATGATGGCCTCACAGGAAACACTTTCCCTCGTGTAATGTGGATGGCCTCAGCCAACAACACTGACCCTGGTGAAATGTGGATGGCATCATCCAGCAACACAAGCCCTGGTGAAATGTGGATTGTTTCGGACAGCATCACATGCCCTGGTGTAATATGGATGGCATGAGCCAGCAACGCAAGCCCTTGTGAAATCAGGATGTATCAGCCAGAAGCACAGGCCCTGGTGTGGTGAATATGGCCTCACACGGAGCAGTGGCCCTGGTGCAATGTGGATGGCCTCAGCCAGCAACGCAGGCCTTTGTATATTGTGGATGGGATCAGCCACCAACACAGGCCCTGGTGAAATGTAAATGTCCTCAGCCAGTAGCACAGGCCCTGTTGTAATGTGGATGGCCTCATCTAACAACACTGTCCTTGGTTAAATGTGCATGATATCGGTCATTAGCACAGGGCCAGGTGTAATGTGGATGGCATCAATGAGCAGCAGAGGCTGTGATTGGGTGAAGATGGCCTCACAGGAAGCACTGTCCCTGGTGTAATGTGAATGTCCTCAGCCAACACCACTGGTCCTGGTGTAATGTGGATGGCATCAGCCATGACCACAGGCCCTGATGAAATGTTGTTGGCCTCAGCCATGACCACAGGCCCTGGTGAAATGTAAATGTCCTCAGCCAGTAGCACAGGCCCTGTTGTAATGTGGATGGCCTCATCTAACAACACGGTCCCTGTTGAAATATAGATGGTATTGGTCAGCACCACACACCATGGTGAAATGTGAATGTCCTTAGCCAACACCACTAGCCCTGGTGAAATGTGCATGATATCTGTCAGCACCCCAGGCCCAGGTGTAATGTGGATGGCCTTATCTAGCACCACAGGCCCTGGTGTGGTGATGATGGCCTCTTAGGAAGAACTGTCCCTGGTGTAATTTGGATGGCCTCATCCAACAGTACGGGCCTTGGTGTGGTGAAGATGGCCTCATCCAACAACACTGGCCCTGGTGAAATGTGGATGGTATTGGCTTGCACCACAGGAAGCACAGGCCCTTGTGTAATGTAGATGGCCTCAGAAAGCAGTACAGGCCCTGGTGTGGTGAAGATGGCCTCACAGGAAGCAGTGGCCCTGATATAATGTGGATGGCATCAGGCACTAGCAAAGACCCTGGTCTGGTGAAGATGTTCTCACAGGTAGCACTGGATCTGGTGTAATGTTGATGACATCAGGCAGTAGCACAGACCCTGGTCTGGTGAAGATGGTCTCAGACAGAAAGCACAGGCCCTTTTGTGCTGAAGACAGCCTCACATGGAGCACTGGCCCTGGTGAAACATGGATGGCCTCAGCCAAAACCACTGGCCCTGGTTTAATGTGGATGGCATCAGCCAGTATCACAGGCCCTTGTGTATTGTGGATGATTTCCGACAGCACCACATGCCCTGGAGTAATGTGGATGGCATCAACGAATAGCACATGCCCCGGTGTAATGTAGATGCCATGAGCAAGCAACGCAGGCCCTGGTGTGGTGAAGATGGCCTCACAGGGAGCATTAGCACTGGTGCAATGTGGATGGCCTCAGCCACTAACGCAGGCCCTGGTGTGGTGATGATGGCCTCACAGGAAGCACTGGCAGTGGTGTAATGTGGATGGCATCAGCCATTAGCACAGGCCTTTGTATATTGTGGATGGGATCAGCCACCAATACAGGCCCTGGTGAAATGTACTTGGCCTCAGCCAAGACCACACACCCTGGTGTAATGTAAATGTCCTAAGCCAGTAGCAAAGGCCCTGGTGTAATGTGAATGGCCTTTGCCAACGCCACTGGCCCTGGTGAAATGTGCATGATATCGGTCAGCACCACAGGCCCAAGTTTAATGTGGATGGGATCAACGAGCAGCAGAGGCCCTGGTCGGGTGAAGATGGCCTCACAGGAAGCACTGTCCTTGGTGTAATGTGGATGGTAGAAGTCTGCATCACAGGCAGTGATGTAATGTGGATGGCCTCAGCCAAAAGCACAGACCCTGGTGTGGTGAAGATGGCCTCACAGGAAGCACTGTCCCAGGTGTAAAGTGTATGGCCTACACCAACAACAGTGGCCCTGGTGTGGTGAAGATGGCCTCACAGGGAGCACTGGCCCTGGTGTAATGTGGATGGCATCAGCCAGTAGCACAGGCCTTTGTATATTGTGGATGGGATCAGGCACCAATACAGGCCGTGGTGATATGTAGTTGGCCTCAGCCATGACCACACCCTGGTGTAATGTAAATGTCCTAAGCCAGTAGCAAAGAACCTGGTGTAATGTGAATGACCTTAGCCAACACCACTGGCCATGGTGAAATGTGCCTGGCATCAATGAGTAGCTCAGGCCCTGGTGGGGTGAAGATGGCCTCACAGGAAGCACTGTCCCAGGTGTAAAGTGTATGGCCTACACCAACAACAGTGGCCCTGGTGTGGTGAAGATGGCATCAGCCAGTATCACAGGCCCTTGTGTTTTGTGGATGTCATCAGCCAGCAACACAAGCCCTTGGGAAATGTGGATGGTTTCGAACATCACCACAGGCCCGGGGTAATGTGGATGGCATCAACGAGCAGCACAGGCCCTGATGTAATGTGGATGGCATGAGCCAGGAACGCAGGGCCTGGTGAAATAAGGATGGTATCAGCCAGCAGCACAGGCCCTAGTGTGGTTAATCTGACCTCACAGGAGGCAATGTGCCTGGTGTAATGTCCATGGCCTCATCCAACAGTACAGTCCCTGGTGTGGTGAAGATGGCCTCACAGGAAGCCCTGTCCCTGGTGTCATGTGTATGGCCTCCGCCAACAACAGTGGCCCTGGTGAAATATGGATGGTATTGGTCAGCACCACACACCCTGGTGTAATGTGAATGGCCTTAGCCAGTAGCACAGGTCCTTGTGTATTGTGGATCGCATCAGCCAGCAACGCAGACCCTGGTGAAATGAAGATGGCCTCAGCCAGCAAATCAGGCCATGGTGTGGTGAGTATGGCCTCACAGGGAGCACTGGCCCTGGTGTAATGTGGATGGCATCAGCCAGTAGCACATGATCTGGTGTAATGTGGATGGCATGAGCCAGCAATGCAGGCCCTGGTGAAATGAGGATGGTATCAGCAAGCAGCACAGGCCCTGGTGTTGTGAATTCGTCCTCAGAGGGAGCAGTGGCCCTGTTGCAATGTGGATGGCATCATCCAGTAGCACATGCTTTTTTAAATTGTGGATGGGATTGGCCACCAACACAGGCCCTGGTGTAATGTGAATGTCTTCAGCCAGTAGCAGAGGCCCTTGTGTATTGTGGATCGCATAAGCCAGAAACACAAGCCCTGGGGAAATGTGGATGGTATCAACGAATAGCACAGGCCCTGATGTGGTGATTATGGCATCATAGGAAGCACTGGTAGTGGTGTAATCTGGATGGCCTCAGCCAACAACACTGGTCCTGGTAAAATGTGAATGGTATTGGCACAGGCCCTGGTGTAATGTGAATGTCCTCAGCCAACATCAGTGGCCCTGGTGTAATGTGGATGGCATCAGCATGTATCAATGGCCCTTGTGTATTGTGGATGTCGTCAGCCAGTATCACAAGCCCTGGTGAAATGAAGTTGGCCTCACCCAGTAGCACAGGCCCTGGTGAAATGAGGATGGCCTCAGCCAGCAACAAAGGCCCTGGTGTGGTGAAGATGGCCTCACAGGGAGCACTGGCCCTGGTGTAATGTGGATGGCATCAGCCAGTAGCACAGACCTTTGTATATTGTGGATGAGATCAGGCACCAATACAGGCCGTGGTGATATGTAGTTGGCCTCAGCCATGACCACACCCTGGTGTAATGTAAATGTCCTAAGCCAGTAGCAAAGAACCTGGTGTAATGTGAATGACCTTAGCCAACACCACTGGCCATGGTGAAATGTGCCTGGCATCAATGAGTAGCTCAGGCCCTGGTGGGGTGAAGATGGCCTCACAGGAAGCACTGTCCCTGGTGTAATGTGGACGGTAGAAGCTGGAATCACAGGCCGTGATGTAATGTGGATGGCCTCAGCCAACAACAGTCGCCCTGATGAAATATGGATGGTATTGCCCAGCACCAACGGCCCTGGTGTAATGTGAATGTCCTCAGCCAGTAGCACAGGCCGATGTGTATTGTGGATCGCATCAGCCATCAACACAAGCACTGGTGAAATGTGGATGTTATTGGCACAGCAAAGTCGCTGGTGCAGTGTGGATTGCATCAGCCAGTGGCACAGGCTCTGGTAAAAATGTGAATGGTAACGGCCAATACCACAGGCCCTTGTGTAATGTGCATGGCATCAATGAGTAGCTCAGGCCCTGGTGAAATGTAATTGGCCTAAGTCTGAAACACAGGGCCTGGTGAAATGTGGATGGTCTCAGGTATAAGCACAGGATGGCCTAATCTAACAATACTGGCACTGGTAAAATGTGCATGATATCGGCGCATATAACAGGAAAAGCAAGGAACGCACTATCTTAACGACAGAAAGAGTTTTTGTACAACTTCATATAAATAGGTGTAACTTTTGATAGAACACTCAGACACACATGTTCATGGATTTATTTTGTAGAATTCAATTTCCCCGTGCTGGACAAACAGGTTTTGCAGCTGTTTGAGCTAAGATTTTCAAGTTATTCACATAATGAAAACCTATACTTTGTGTCGGGCGAGTTCCCCTTTCAAATGCATGTAATAGTCAGAAACGCACTAACGTGGTGAAATAAAGCGTTTTTAATGGTCTTCATACAGACCGCTGTAACTTTTGATAGAAGACTCAGAAATACATATTCATGGCTTTATCTTATAGAATTCAATATCCCCGTGCTGGGCAAAAAGGTTTTGCAGCTGTTTGAGCTAAGATTTTCAAGTTATTCACAAAATGAAAACTACTTTGTGTAGGGTGAGAACTCCATTCAAAATGCATGTAATAGCTAGAAACGCACTGTCTTGACAAAAGAAAGCGTTTTTGTACAATTTCATATAAATAGGTGTAACTTTTGATAGAAGACTCAGAAATACATATTTATGGCTTTATCTTATAGAATTCAATATCCCCGTGCTGGGCAAACAGGTTTTGCAGCTGTTTGAGCTGAGATGTTAAAGTTATTCACATAATGAAAACCTATACTTTGTTTCGTGTGAGAACTTCATTCAAATGCATGTAATAGCGAGAAACTCACTGTCTTGACAAAAGAAAGCGTTTTTGTACAACTTCATATAAATAGGTGTAACTTTTGATAGAAGACTCAGAAATACATATTTATGGCTTTATCTTATAGAATTCAATATCCCCGTATTGAGCAAAATGGTTTTGCAGCTGTTTGAATTAAGATTTTCAAGTTATTCACAAAATGAATACCTATACTTTGTGTCGGGCGAGAACTCCATTCAAATGCATGTAATAGTCAGAAACGCACTGTCTTGGCGAAATAAAGCGTTTTTGCACAACTTCATATAAATAGCTGTAACTTTTGATAGAAGATTCAAAAATACATATTTATGGCTTTATCTTATAGAATTCAATATCCCCGTGCTGGGCAAACAGGCTTTGCAGCTGTTTGAGCTAAGATTTTCAAGTTATTCACATAATGAAAACCTATACTTTGTGTCGGGCGAGAACTCCATTCAAATGCAAGTAATAGCGAGAAAAGCACTAACGTGGTGAAATAAAGCGTTTTTCATGGTCTTCATAAAGACATTTGTAACTTTTGATAGAAGACTCAGAAATACATATTTATAGCTTTATCTTATAGAATTCAATATCCCCGTGCTGGGCAAACAGGTTTTGCAGATGTGTGAGCTAAGATTTTCAAGTTATTCACATAATGAAAACCTATACTTTGTGTTGGGCGAGAACTCCATTCAAATGCATGTAATCGTCAGAAACGCACTGTCTTGGCGAAATAAAGCGTTTTTGTACAACTTCATATAAATCGGTGTAACGTTTGATAGAAGACTCAGAAATACATATTTATGGCTTTATCTTATAGAATTCAATATCCCCGTGCTGGGGAAACAGGTTTTGCAGCTGTTTGAGCTGAGATTTTCAAGTTATTCACAAAATGAAAACTACTTTGTGTCGGGCGAGAACTCCATTTAAATGCATGTAATAGCGAGAAAAGAACTAACGTCGTGAAATAAAGCGTTTTTCATGGTCTTCATAAAGACATTTGTAACTTTTGATAGAAGACTCAGAAATACATATTTATGGCTTTATCTTATAGAATTCAATATCCCCGTGCTGGGCAAACAGGTTTTGCAGCAGTGTGAGCTAAGATTTTAAAATTATTCACATAATGAAAACCTATACTTTGTGTTGGGCGAGAACTCCATTCAAATTTTGATAATCGTCAGAAACGCACTGTCTTGGCGAAATAAAGCGTTTTTGTACAACTTCATATAAATCGGTGTAACGTTTGATAGAAGACTCAGAAATACATATTTATGGCTTCATCTTACAGAATTAAATTTCCCCGTGCTGGGCAAAAAGGTTTTGCAGCTATTTGAGCTAAGATGTTAAAGTTACATAATGAAAACCTATACTTTGTTTTGGGCGAGAACTCCATTCAAATGCATGTAATCGTCAGAAACGCACTGTCTTGGCGAAATAAAGCGTTTTTGTACAACTTCATATAAATCGGTGTAACGTTTGATAGAAGACTCAGAAATACATATTTATGGCTTTATCTTATAGAATTCAAGGTCCCCGTGCTGGGCAAACAGGTTTTGCAGCAGTTTGAGCTGAGATGTTAAAGTTATTCACATAATGAAAAGCTATACTTTGTGTCGGGCGAGAACTCCATTCAAATGCATGTAATAGCGAGAAACGCACTGTCTTGGCGAAATAAAGCATTTTGTACAACTTCATATAAATCGGTGTAACTTTTGATAGAAGACTCAGAAATACATATTTATGGCTTTATCTTATAGAATTCAATATCCCCGTGCTGGGCAAACAGGCTTTGCAGCTGTTTGAGCTGAGATGTTAAAGTTATTCACATAATGAAAACCTATACTTTGTGTCGGGCGAGAACTCCATTCAAATGCATGTAATAGCGAGAAAAGCACTAACGTGGTGAAATAAAGCGTTTTTCATGGTCTTCATAAAGACATTTGTAACTTTTGATAGAAGACTCAGAAATACATATTTATGGCTTTATCTTATAGAATTCAATATCCCCGTGCTGGGCAAACAGGTTTTGCAGCAGTGTGAGCAAAGATTTTCAAGTTATTCACATAATGAAAACCTATACTTTGTTTTGGGCGAGAACTCCATTCAAATGCATGTAATAGCGAGAAACGCACTGTCTTGACAAAAGAAAGCGTTTTTGTACAACTACATATAAATAGCTGTAACTTTTGATAGAAGACTCAGAAATACATATTTATGGCTTTATTTTATAGAATTCAATATCCCCGTGCTAGGCAAACAGGCTTTGCAGCTGTTTGAGCTGAGATGTTAAAGTTATTCACAAAATGAAAACCTATACTATACTCTGTTTCGTGCGAGTTCCCCATTCAAATGCATGTAATCGTCAGAAACGCACTGTCTTGGCGAAATAAAGCGTTTTTGTACAACTTCATATAAATCGGTGTAACTTTTGATAGAAGACTCAGAAATACATATTTATGGCTTTATCTTATAGAATTTAATATCCCCGTGCTGGGCAAAGTGGTTTTGCAGCAGTTTGAGCTGAGATGTTAAAGTTATTCACATAATGAAAACCTATACTTTGTGTTGGGCGAGAACTCCATTCAAATGCATGTAATCGTCAGAAACGCACTGTCTTGGCGAAATAAAGCGTTTTTGTACAACTTCATATAAATCGGTGTAACGTTTGATAGAAGACTCAGAAATACATATTTGTGGCTTTATCTTATAGAATTCAAGGTCCCCGTGCTGGGCAAACAGGTTTTGCAGCTGTTTGAGCTGAGATGTTAAAGTTATTCACATAATGAAAACCTATACTTTGTGTCGGGCGAGAACTCCATTCAAATGCATGTAATAGCGAGAAAAGCACTAACGTGGTGAAATAAAGCGTTTTTCATGGTCTTCATAAAGACATTTGTAACTTTTGATAGAAGACTCAGAAATACATATTTATGGCTTTATCTTATATAATTCAATATCCCCGTGCTGGGCAAACAGGTTTTGCAGCAGTGTGAGCAAAGATTTTCAAGTTATTCACATAATGAAAACCTATACTTTGTGTTGGGCGAGAACTCCATTCAAATGCATGTAATAGCGAGAAACGCACTGTCTTGACAAAAGAAAGCGTTTTTGTACAACTTCATATAAATAGGTGTAACTTTTGATAGAAGACTCAGAAATACATATTTATGGCTTTATCTTATAGAATTCAATATCCCCGTGCTGGGCAAACAGGTTTTGCAGCAGTGTGAGCTAAGATTTTCAAGTTATTCACATAATGAAAACCTATACTTTGTGTTGGGCGAGAACTCCATTCAAATGCATGTAATAGCGAGAAACGCACTGTCTTGACAAAAGAAAGCGTTTTTGTACAACTTCATATAAATAGGTGTAACTTTTGATAGAAGACTCAGAAATACATATTTATGGCTTTATCTTATAGAATTCAATATCCCCGTGCTAGGCAAACAGGCGTTGCAGCTGTTTGAGCTGAGATGTTAAAGTTATTCACAAAATGAAAACCTATACTTTGTGTCGGGCGAGAACTCCATTCAAATGCAAGTAATCGTCAGAAACGCACTGTCTTGGCGAAATAAAGCGTTTTTGTACAACTTCATATAAATCGGTGTAACGTTTGATAGAAGACTCAGAAATACATATTTATGGCTTTATCTTATAGAATTCAAGGTCCCCGTGCTGGGGAAACAGGTTTTGCAGCTGTTTGAGCTAAGATTTTCAAGTTATTCACATAATGAAAACCTATACTTTGTGTCAGGCGAGATCTCCATTCAAATGCATGTAATAGCGAGAAAAGCACTGACGTGGTGAAATAAAGCGTTTTTGTACAACTTCATATAAATCGGTGTAACTTTTGATAGAAGACTCAGAAATACATATTTATGGCTTTATCTTATAGAATTCAATATCCCCGTGCTGGGCAAACAGCTTTTTCCAGCAGTGTGAGCTAAGATTTTCAAGTTATTCACATAATGAAAACCTATACTTTGTGTTGGGCGAGAAATCCATTCAAATGCATGTAATAGCGAGAATCGCACTGTCTTGAGAAAAGAAAGCGTTTTTGTACAACTTCATATAAATCGGTGTAACTTTTGATAGAAGACTCAGAAATACATATTTATGGCTTTATCTTATAGAATTCAATATCCCCGTGCTACGCAAACAGGCTTTGTAGCTGTTTGAGCTGAGATGTTAAAGTTATTCACAAAATGAAAACCTATACTATACTCTGTTTCGTGCGAGTTCCCCATTCAAATGCATGTAATCGTCAGAAATGCACTGTCTTGGCGAAATAAAGAGTTTTTGTACAACTTCATATAAATCGGTGTAACTTTTGATAGAAGACTCAGAAATACATATTTATGGCTTTATCTTATAGAATTTAATATCCCCGTGCTGGGCAAACAGGTTTTGCAGCAGTTTGAGCTGAGATGTTAAAGTTATTCACATAATGAAAACCTATACTTTGTGTTGGGCAAGAAATCCATTCAAATGCATGTAATAGCGAGAAACGCACTGTCTTGACAAAAGAAAGCGTTTTTGTACAACTTCATATAAATAGGTGTAACTTTTGATAGAAGACTCAGAAATACATATTTATGGCTTTATCTTATAGAATTCAATATCCCCGTGCTGGGCAAACAGGTTTTGCAGCAGTTTGAGCTGAGATGTTAAAGTTATTCACATAATGAAAAGCTATACTTTGTGTCGGGCGAGAACTCCATTCAAATGCATGTAATAGCGAGAAAAGCACTAACGTGGTGAAATAAAGCGTTTTTCATGGTCTTCATAAAGACATTTGTAACTTTTGATAGAAGACTCAGAAATACATATTTATGGCTTTATCTTATATAATTCAATATCCCCGTGCTGGGCAAACAGGTTTTGCAGCAGTGTGAGCTAAGATTTTCAAGTTATTCACATAATGAAAACCTATACTTTGTGTTGGGCGAGAACTCCATTCAAATGCATGTAATAGCGAGAAACGCACTGTCTTGACAAAAGAAAGCGTTTTTGTACAACTTCATATAAATAGCTGTAACTTTTGATAGAAGACTCAGAAATACATATTTATGGCTTTATTTTATAGAATTCAATATCCCCGTGCTGGGCAAACAGCTTTTGCAGCAGTGTGAGGTAAGATTTTAAAGTTATTCACATAATGAAAACCTATACTTTGTTTCGTGCGAGAACTTCATTCAAATGCATGTAATAGCGAGAAACGCACTGTCTTGACAAAAGAAAGCGTTTTTGTACAATTTCATATAAATCGGTGTAACTTTTTATAGAAGACTCAGAAATATATATTTATGGCTTTATCTTATAGAATTCAATATCCCCGTGCTGGGCAAACAGCTTTTTCCAGCAGTGTAAGCTAAGATTTTCAAGTTATTCACATAATGAAAACCTATACTTTGTGTTGGGCGAGAAATCCATTCAAATGCATGTAATAGCGAGAAACGCACTGTCTTGAGAAAAGAAAGCGTTTTTGTACAACTTCATATAAATCGGTGTAACTTTTGATAGAAGACTCAGAAATACATATTTATGGCTTTATCTTATAGAATTCAATATCCCCGTGCTAGGCAAACAGGCTTTGTAGCTGTTTGAGCTGAGATGTTAAAGTTATTCACAAAATGAAAACCTATACTATACTCTGTTTCGTGCGAGTTCCCCATTCAAATGCATGTAATCGTCAGAAACGCACTGTCTTGGCGAAATAAAGAGTTTTTGTACAACTTCATATAAATCGGTGTAACTTTTGATAGAAGACTCAGAAATACATATTTATGGCTTTATCTTATAGAATTCAATATCCCCGTGCTGGGCAAACAGGTTTTGCAGCAGTTTGAGCTGAGATGTTAAAGTTATTCACATAATGAAAACCTATACTTTGTGTCGGGCGAGAACTCCATTCAAATGCATGTAATAGCGAGAAACGCACTGTCTTGACAAAAGAAAGCGTTTTTGTACAACTTCATATAAATAGGTGTAACTTTTGATAGAAGACTCAGAAATACATATTTATGGCTTTATCTTATAGAATTCAATATCCCCGTATTGAGCAAACAGGTTTTGAAGCTGTTTGAATTAAGATTTTCAAGTTATTCACAAAATGAATACCTATACTTTGTGTCGGGCGAGAACTCCATTCAAATGCATGTAATCGTCAGAAACGCACTGTCTTGGCGAAATAAAGCATTTTGTACAACTTCATATAAATCGGTGTAACTTTTGATAGAAGACTCAGAAATACATATTTATGGCTTTATCTTATAGAATTCAATATCCCCGTGCTGGGCAAACAGGCTTTGCAGCTGTTTGAGCTGAGATGTTAAAGTTATTCACATAATGAAAACCTATACTTTGTGTCGGGCGAGAACTCCATTCAAATGCATGTAATAGCGAGAAAAGCACTAACGTGGTGAAATAAAGCGTTTTTCATGGTCTTCATAAAGACATTTGTAACTTTTGATAGAAGACTCAGAAATACATATTTATGGCTTTATCTTATAGAATGCAATATCCCCGTGCTGGGGAAACAGGTTTTGCAGCAGTGTGAGCTATGATTTCCAAGTTATTCACATAATGAAAACCTATACTTTGTGTTGGGCGAGAACTCCAGTCAAATGCATGTAATAGCGTTTGAATGTATTTCTGAGTCTTCTATCAAAAGTTACAAATGTCTTTATGAAGACCATGAAAAACGCTTTATTTCACCACGTTAGTGCTTTTCTCGCTATTACATGCATTTGAACGGAGTTCTCGCTCGACACAAAGTATAGGTTTTCATTTTGTGAATAACTTGAAAATCTTAATTCAAACAGCTGCAAAGCCTGTTTGCCCAGCACGGCGATATTGAATTCTATCAGGCAAAGCCATAAAAATGTATTTCTGAGTCTTCTATCAAAACTTACAAATGTCATTATGAAGACCATGAAAAACGCTTTATTTCACCACGTTAGTGCTTTTCTGACGATTACATGCATTTGAATGGAGTTCTCGCCCGACACAAAGTATAGGTTTTCATTATGTGAATAACTTTAACATCTCAGCTCAAACAGCTGCAAAGCCTGTTTGCCCAGCACGGGGATATTGAATTCTATAAGATAAAGCCATGAATATGTATTTCTGAGTCTTCTATCAAAAGTTACACCGATTTATATGAAGTTGTACAAAAACGCTTTATTTCGCCAAGACAGTGCGTTTCTCGCTATTACATGCATTTGAATGGAGTTCTCGCCCAACACAAAGTATAGGTTTTCATTATGTGAATAACTTTAACATCTCAGCTCAAACAGCTGCAAAACCTGTTTGCCCAGCACGGGGATATTGAATTATATCAGGCAAAGCCATAAAATGTATTTCTGAGTCTTCTATCAAAAGTTAGAAATGTCTTTATGAAGACCATGAAAAACGCTTTATTTCACCACGTTAGTGCTTTTCTCGCTATTATATGCATTTGAATGGAGTTCTCGCCCAACAAAAAGTATAGGTTTTCATTTTGTGAATAACTTGAAAATCTTATCTCAAACAGCTGCAAAACCTGTTTCCCCAGCACGGGGATATTGAATTCTATAAGATAAAGCCATAAATATGTATTTCTGAGTCTTCTATCAAAAGTTACAGCTATTTATATGAAGTTGTACAAAAACGTTTTATTTCGCCAAGACAGTGCGTTTCTGACGATTACATGCATTTGAATGGGAAACTCGCACGAAACAAAGTATAGGTTTTCATTATGTGAATAACTTGAAAATCTTAGCTCACACTGCTGGAAAACCTGTTTGCCCAGCACGGGGATATTGAATTCTATAAGATAAAGCCATAAATATGTATTTCTGAGTCTTCTATCAAAAGTTACACCGATTTATATGAAGTTGTACAAAAACGCTTTCTTTTGTCAAGACAGTGCGTTTCTCACTATTACATGCATTTGAATGGAGTTCTCGCCCGACACAAAGTATAGGTATTCATTTTGTGAATAACTTGAAAATCTTAATTCAAACAGCTGCAAAACCTGTTTGCCCAGCACGGGGACATTGAATTCTATAAGATAAAGCCATAAATATGTATTTCTGAGTCTTCTATCAAAAGTTACAGCTATTTATATGAAGTTGTACAAAAACGCTTTCTTTTGTCAAGACAGTGCGTTTCTCGCTATTACATGCATTTGGATGGACTTCTCGCCCGACACAAAGTATAGGTTTTCATTTTGTGAATAACTTGAAAATCTTAGCTCAAACAGCTGCAAAACCTGTTTGCTCAACACATGGATATTGAATTCTATCAGGCAAAGCCATAAAAATGTATTTCTGAGTATTCTATCAAAAGTAACAAATGTCTTTATGAAGACCATGAAAAACGCTTTATTTCACCACGTTAGTGCTTTTCTCGCTATTACATGCATTCTAATGGAGTTCTCGCCCGACACAAAGTATAGCTTTTCATTATGTGAATAACTTGAAAATCTTAGCTCACACTGCTGCAAAACCTGTTTGCCCAGCACGGGGAAATTGAATTCTATAAAATAAAGCCATAAATATGTATTTCTGAGTCTTCTATCAAAAGTAACAGCTATTTATATGAAGTTGTACAAAAACGCTTTCTTTTGTCAAGACAGTGCGTTTCTCGCTATTACATGCATTTGAATGGAGTTCTCGCCCAACACAAAGTATAGGTTTTCATTATGTGAATAACTTGAAAATCTTAGCTCACACTGCTGCAAAACCTGTTTGCCCAGCACGGGGATATTGAATTCTATCAGGCAAGGCCATAAAAATGTATTTCTGAGTCTTCTATCAAAAGTTACAAATGTCTTTATGAAGACCATGAAAAACACTTTATTTCACCACGTTAGTGCTTTTCTCGCTATTACATGCATTTGAATGGAGTTCTCGCCCAACACAAAGTATAGATTTTCATTATGTGAATAACTTGAAAATCTTAGCTCACACTGCTGCAAAACCTGTTTGCCCAGCACGGGGATATTGAATTCTATAAGATAAAGCCATAAATATGTATTTCTGAGTCTTCTATCAAAAGTTACACCTATTTATATGAAGTTGTACAAAAACGCCTTATTTCGCCAAGACAGTGCGTTTCTGACTATTACATGCATTTGAATGGGGAACTCGCACGAAACAAAGTATAGGTTTTCATTATGTGAATAACTTGAAAATCTTAGCTCAAACAGCTGCAAAACCTGTTTGTCCAGCACGGGGAAATTGAATTCTACAAAATAAATCCATGAACATGTGTGTCTGAGTGTTCTATCAAAAGTTACACCGATTTATATGAAGTTGTACAAAAACTCTTTCTTTCGTTAAGATAGTGCGTTTCTTGATTTTCCTGTTATCATGCACATTTTACCAGTGCCAGTATTGTTAGATGAGGCCATCCTGTGCTTATACCTAAGACCATCCACATTTCACCAGGCCCTGTGTTTCAGACTTAGGCCAATTACATTTCACCAGGGCCTGAGGTACTCATTGATGCCATGCACATTACACAAGGGCCTGTGGTTTTGGCCGTTACCATTCACATTTTTACCAGAGCCTGTGCCACTGGCTGATGCAATCCACACTGCACCAGCGACTTTGCTGTGCCAATAACATCCACATTTCACCAGTGCTTGTGTTGATGGCTGATGCGATCCACAATACACAACGGCCTGTGCTACTGGCTGAGGACATTCACATTACACCAGGGCCGTTGGAGCTGGCCAATACCATCCATATTTCATCAGGGCGACTGTTGTTGGCTGAGGCCATCCACATTACATCACGGCCTGTGATTCCAGCTTCTACCGTCCACATTACACCAGGGACAGTGCTTCCTGTGAGGCCATCTTCACCCCACCAGGGCCTGAGCTACTCATTGATGCCATGCACATTTCACCATGGCAAGTGGTGTTGGCTAAGGTCATTCACATTACACCAGGGCCTTTGCTACTGGCTTAGGACATTTACATTACACCAGGGTGTGGTCATGGCTGAGGCCAACTACATATCACCAGGGCCTGTATTGGTGGCTGATCCCATCCACAATATACAAAGGCCTGTGCTACTGGCTGATGCCATCCACATTACACCAGGGCCAGTGCTCCCTGTGAGGCCATCTTCACCACACCAGGGCCTTTGTTGCTGGCTGATGCCATCCACATTACTCCAGGGACTGTGCTACTGGGTGAAGCCAACTACATTTCACCAGGGCTTGTGTTGCTGGCTGACGAAATCCACAATACACAAGGGCATGTGATACTGGCTGATGCCATCCACATTACTCCAGGGCCAGTGGTGCTGACCAATACCATCCATATTTCACCAGGGACAGTGTTGTTAGATGAGGCCATCCACATTTCACCATGGCCATCCAACAGTGGTGTTGGCTGAGGACATCCACATTACACCAGGGCCTGTGATGCCAGCTTCTACCATCCACATTACACCAGGGACAGTGAGGCCACCTTCACCACACCAGGGCCTTTGCTGCTTGTTGATACCATCCACATTTCACCAGGGCAATCCAACAGTGGTGTTGGCCGAGGCCATCCACATTACGCCTGGGCCTTTGATGCCGGCTTCTACCGGTATCAAAGGCCGGTAGAAGCCTGGTGTAATGTATCCTGGTGTAATGTGGATAAGTTACACCAGGGACAGTGCTTCCTTTGAGGCAATCTTCACGCCACCAGGGCCTCTCCTTCTCCTTTAATGCCAAACACATTAAACCTGGGCTGGATATCATGCACATTTCACCAGGGCCAGTGGTGTTGGCAAAGGCCATTCACACTACACCAGGGCCTGTGATGCCGGCTTCTACTGTCCACATTATACCAGGGACAGTGAGGCCATCTTCACCCATCCAGGCTTCTACCGGCCTGTGCTACCGGTAGAAGCCTGGTGTAATGTATCCTGGTGTAATGTGGATAAGTTACACCAGGGACAGTGCTTCCCTTGAGGCAATCTTCACGCCACCAGGGCCTCTCCTTCTCGTTGATGCCAACCACATTAAACCTGGGCGTGTGGTGCTGGATATCATGCACATTTCACCAGGGCCAGTGGTGTTGGCAAAGGCCATTCACACTACACCAGGGTGTGTGATGCTGACCAATACCATCCACATTTCACAAGGCCCAGTGTTGTTGGCTGAGGCCATCCAGATTACACTACTGCCAGTGATTCCTATGATGCCATAATCACCACATCAGGGCCTGTGCTACTTGTTGATACCATCCACATTTCACCAGGGCTTGTGTTGCTGGCTGATGCGATCCACAATACACAAGGGCCTCTGCTACTGGCTGAAGACATCCACATTACACCAGGGCCACTGTTGTTGGCTGAGGCCATAAACTTTACATCAGGGACAGTGCTTCCTGTGAGGGCATCTTTACCACACCAGGGCCTGTACTGTTGGCTGAGGCCATCAACATTACAACAGGGCCTTTTCTACTGGCTGAGACCAACTACATTTGACTAGAGACTGTGCTACTCGTTGATTGCATCCACATTACACCCGGGCCTGTTTTGCTGTCCGAAACCATCCACATTTCACCAGGGCTTGTGTTGCTGGCTGATGACATTCACAAAACACAAGGGCCTTTGATACTGGCTGATGCCATCCACATTACACCAGGGCCTGTGGTGCTGGCCAATACCATCCACATTTCACCAGGGCCACTGTTGTTGGCTGAGGCCGTACCTTTTACACCAGGGAGAGTGCTTCCTGTGAGGCGATCTTCACCACACAAGGTTCTTTGCTGTTCACTGAGGCCATCCACATTACACCAGGGCCTGTCCTACTGGGTGAGGACATTTACATTTCACCAGGGCCTGTGGTGATGGCTGAGGTCAACTACATTTCACCAGGGCCTGTGTTGGTGGCTGATCCAATCCACAATATAAAAAGGCCTGTGCTACTGGATGATGCCATCCACATTGCAACAGGACCACTTCTCCCTGTGAGGCCATATTCACAACACCAGGGACTGTGCTGCTTGCTGATACCATCCTCATTTCACCAGGGCCTGCGTTGCTGGCTCATGCCATCCACATTACACCAGATCATGTGCTACTGGCTGATGCCATCCACATTACACCAGGGCTAGTGCTCCCTGTGAGGCCATACTCACCACACCAGGGCCTGCGTTGCTGGCTGAGGCCATCCTCATTTCACCAGGGCCTACGTTGCTGGCTGATGCGATCCACAATACACAAGGACCTGTGCTACTGGCTAAGGCCATTCACATTACACCAGGCTGTGTGGTGCTGACCAATACCATCCATATTTCACCAGGGCCACTGTTGTTGGCTGAGGCCATACACATTACACCAGGGACAGGGCTTCCTGTGAGGCCATCTTCACCACACCAGGGACTGTACTGTTGGATGAGGCCATGGATATTACACCAGGGACATTGCTCCCTGTGAGGCCATATTGACCACACCAGGGCCTGTGATGCTGGCTGATACCATCCTCATTTCCCCCGCGCCTGTGGTGATGTCCGAAACCATCCACATTTCCCCAGGGCTTGTGTTGCTGGCTGATGACATCCACAAAACACAAGGGCCTGTGATATTGGCTGATGCCATCCACATTTCACCAGGGCCACTGTTGTTGGCTTAGGCCATCCACATTGCACCAGGGCTAATGCTCCCTGTGAGGCCATCTTCACCACACCAGGGCCTGCGTTGCTTGCTCATGCCATCAACATTACACCGGGGCCTGAGCTATTCGTTGATGTCATCCACATTACGCCAGGGCATGTGGTGCTGTCGGAAATCATCCACAATACACAAGGGCCTGTGATACTGGCTGATGCCATCCACATTAAACCAGGGCCAGTGGTTTTGGCTGAGGACATTCACATTACACCTGGGCCTTTGGTGCTGGCCAATACCATCCACATTTCACCAGTGCCAGTGTTGTTGGCTTAGGCCATCCACATTACACCACTGCAAGTGCTTCCTGTGAGGCCATCATCACCACACCAGGGCTTGTGTAGTTTTCTGATGCGATCCACAATATACAAGGTTTCTGTACTACTGGCTGAGGCCATCCACATTACACCAGGGCCAGTGGTGCTGGCCAATACCATCCACATTTCACCAGGGCCACTGTTGTTGGCTGAGGCCATACATTTTACACCAGTGACAGTGATTCCTGTGAGGCGATCTTCACCACACAAGTGCCTTTGCCCTGGGCTGAGGCCATCCACATTACGCCTGGGCCTGTGGTGCTGACCGATATCATGCACATTTCACCAGGGCCAGTGGTGTTGGCTAAGGTCATTTACATTACACCAGGGCCTTTGCTACTGGCTTAGGCCATCCACATTACACCAGGGCCAGTGCTCCCTGTGAGGCCATCTTCACCACACCAGGGCCTTTGTTGCTGGCTGAGGCCATCCTCATTTCACCAGGGCCTGTGCTACTGGGTGAGGCCAACTTAATTTCACCAGGGCTTGTGATACTGGCTGACGACATCCACAATACACAAGGGCCATTGATACTGGCTGATGCCATCCACATTACACCAGGGCCACTGATGTTGGCTGAGGACATTCACATTACACCAGGGCCTGTGCCAATACCATTCACATTTCACCAGGGCCAGTGTTGGCCATCCAGATTACACCACTGCCAGTGCTTCCTATGATGCCATAATCACCACATCAGGGCCTGTGCTACTCGTTGATACCATCCACATTTCCCCAGGGCTTGTGTTTCTGGCTTATGCGATCCACAATACACAAGGGCCTCTGCTACTGGCTGAAGACATTCACATTACACCAGGGCCTGTGGTGCTGGCCAATACCATCGATATTTCACCAGGGCCACTATTGTTGGCTGAGGCCATAAACTTTACATCAGGGACAGTGCTTCCTGTGAGGGCATCTTCACCGCACCAGGGCCTGTACTGTTGGCTGAGGCCATCCACATCACACCAGGGCCTTTGGTGCTGGCCAATACCATCCACATTTCACCAGGGCCCCTGTTGTTGGCTGAGGCCGTACATTTTACACCAGGGAGAGTGCTTCCTGTGAGGCGATCTTCACCACACAAGGTTCTTTGCTGTTCGCTGAGGCCATCCACATTACACCAGGGCCTGTCCTACTGGGTGAGGACATTTACATTTCACCAGGGCCTGTGTTGGTGGCTGATCCCATCCACAATTTAAAAAAGCATGTGCTACTGGATGATGCCATCCACATTGCAACAGGGCCACTGCTCCCTCTGAGGCCAAATTCACAACACCAGGGCCTGTGCTGCTTGCTGATACCATCCTCATTTCACCAGGGCCTGTATTGCTGGCTCATGCCATCCGCATTACACCAGGGCCTTTGCTACTGGCTTAGGCCATCCACATTACACCAGGGCCAGTGCTCCCTGTGAGGCCATCTTCACCACACCAGGGCCTTTGTTGCTGGCTGAGGCCATCCTCATTTCACCAGGGCCTGTGCTACTGGGTGAGGCCAACTTAATTTCACCAGGGCTTGTGATACTGGCTGACGACATCCACAATACACAAGGGCCATTGATACTGGCTGATGCCATCCACATTACACCAGGGCCACTGATGTTGGCTGAGGACATTCACATTACACCAGGGCCTGTGCCAATACCATTCACATTTCACCAGGGCCAGTGTTGGCCATCCAGATTACACCACTGCCAGTGCTTCCTATGATGCCATAATCACCACATCAGGGCCTGTGCTACTCATTGATACCATCCACATTTCCCCAGGGCTTGTGTTTCTGGCTTATGCGATCCACAATACACAAGGGCCTCTGCTACTGGCTGAAGACATTCACATTACACCAGAGCCTGTGGTGCTGGCCAATACCATCGATATTTCACCAGGGCCACTATTGTTGGCTGAGGCCATAAACTTTACATCAGGGACAGTGCTTCCTGTGAGGGCATCTTCACCACACCAGGGCCCCTGTTGTTGGCTGAGGCCGTACATTTTACACCAGGGAGAGTGCTTCCTGTGAGGCGATCTTCACCACACAAGGTTCTTTGCTGTTCGCTGAGGCCATCCACATTACACCAGGGCCTGTCCTACTGGGTGAGGACATTTACATTTCACCAGGGCCTGTGTTGGTGGCTGATCCCATCCACAATTTAAAAAAGCATGTGCTACTGGATGATGCCATCCACATTGCAACAGGGCCACTGCTCCCTCTGAGGCCAAATTCACAACACCAGGGCCTGTGCTGCTTGCTGATACCATCCTCATTTCACCAGGGCCTGTATTGCTGGCTCATGCCATCCGCATTACACCAGATCATGTGCTACTGGCTGATGCCATCCACATTACACCAGGGCCAGTGCTCCCTGTGAGGCCATACTCACCACACCATGGCCTGATTTGCTGGCTGAGGCCATCTTCATTTCACCAGGGCCTGCGTTGCTGGCTGATGCGATCCACAATACACAAGGACCTGTGCTACTGGCTAAGGCCATTCACATTACACCAGGGTGTGTGGTGCTGACCAATACCATCCATATTTCACCAGGGCCGCTGTTGTTGGCTGAGGCCATACACATTACACCTGGGACAGTGCTTCCTGTGAGGCCATCTTCACCCGACCAGGGCCTCTGCTGCTCGTTGATCCCATCCACATTACACTTGGACCTGTGGTGCTGACCGATATCATGCAAATTTCACCAGGGCCAGTGGTGTTGGCAAAGGCCATTCACATTACACCAGGGCCTTTGCTACTGGCTTAGGACATTTACATTACACCAGGGTGTGTGGTCTTGGCTGAGGCCAAGTACATTTCACCATGGCCTGTATTGGTGGCTGATCCCATCCACAATATACAAAGGCCTGTGCTAATGGCTGATGCCATCCACATTACACCAGGGCCAGTGTAGTCGGATGAGACCATCCACATTACACCACTGCCAGTGCTTCCTGTGAGGCCATCATCACCACACCAGGGCCTGCGTTGCTGGCTGAGGCCATCCACATTGCACCAGGGCTAATGCTCCCTGTGAGGCCATCTTCACCACACCAGGGCCTGCGTTGCTTACTCATGCCATCAACATTACACCGGGGCCTGTGCTATTCGTTGATGCCATCCACATTACGCCAGGGCATGTGGTGCTGTCGGAAATCATCCACAATACACAAGGGCCTGTGATACTGGCTGATGCCATCCACATTTCACCAGGGCCAGTGGTTTTGGCTGAGGACATTCACATTACACCTGGGCCTGTGGTGCTGGCCAATACCATCCACATTTCACCAGTGCCAGTGTTGTTGGCTTAAGCCATCCACATTACACCACTGCCAGTGCTTCCTGTGAGGCCATCATCACCACACCAGGGCTTGTGTTGCTTTCTGATGCGATCCTCAATATACAAGGTTTCTGTACTACTGGCTTACGCCATCCACATTACACCAGGGCCAGTGGTGCTGGCCAATACCATGCACATTTCACCAGGGCCACTGTTGTTGGCTGAGGCCATACATTTTAGACCAGGGAGAGTGCTTCCTGTGAGGCGATCTTCACCACCATCTTCACCCAGGGCAAAGGCAAGGGCCTTTGCCCTGGGCTGAGGCCATCCACATTACATCAGGGCCTGTGATGCAGACTTCTACCATCCACATTACACCAGGGACAGTGCTTCCTGTGAGACCATCTTCACCCCAGGGCCTCTGCTGCTCGTTGATGCCATCCACATTACGCCTGGGCCTGTGGTGCTGACCGATATCATGCACATTTCACCAGGGCCAGTGGTGTTGACTAAGGTCATTCACATTACACCAGGGCCTTTGCTACTGGCTTAGGACATTTACATTACACCAGGGTGTGGTCATGGCTGAGGCCAAATACATATCACCAGGGCCTGTATTGGTGGCTGATCCCATCCACAATATACAAAGGCCTGTGCTACTGGCTGATGCCATCCACATTACACCAGGGCCAGTGTTCCCTGTGAGGCCATCTTCACCACACCAGGGCCTTTGTTGCTGGCTGAGGCCATCCACATTACACCAGGGCCTGTGCTACTGGGTGAGGTCAACTACATTTCACCAGGGATTGTGTTGCTGGCTGACGACATCCACAATACACAAGGGCATGTGATACTGGCTGATGCCATCTACATTACACCAGGGCCAGTGGTGCTTACCAATACCATCCATATTTCACCAGGGACAGTGTTGTTAGATGAGGCCATCCACATTTCACAAGGGCCTGCATTGCTGGCTAATGCCATCCACATAACAACAGGGCCTGTGCTACTGGCTGAGGCCAGCTACATTTCACCAGGGCCTGTGCTAGTCGTTGATGCCATCCACATTATACCAACACAAGTGGTGCTGTTCGAAACCATCCACATTTCACCAGGGCCAGTGTTGTTGGATGAGACCATCCACATTACACCAGGGCCTGTGTTCCCTGTGAGGCCATCTTCACCACACCAGGGCCTTTGTTGCTGGCTGAGGCCATCCACATTACACCAGGGCCTGTGCTACTGGGTGAGGTCAACTACATTTCACCAGGGATTGTGTTGCTGGCTGACGACATCCACAATACACAAGGGCATGTGATACTGGCTGATGCCATATACATTACACCAGGGCCAGTGGTGCTTACCAATACCATCCATATTTCACCAGGGACAGTGTTGTTAGATGAGGCCATCCACATTTCACAAGGGCCTGCATTGCTGGCTAATGCCATCCACATAACAACAGGGCCTGTGCTACTGGCTGAGGCCAGCTACATTTCACCAGGGCCTGTGCTAGTCGTTGATGCCATCCACATTATACCAACACAAGTGGTGCTGTTCGAAACCATCCACATTTCACCAGGGCCAGTGTTGTTGGATGAGACCATTCACATTACACCAGGGCCTGTGGTGCTGGCCAATACCATCCACATTACACCAGGGCCACTGTTGTTGGCTGAGGCCATACACTTTTCATCAGGGAAAGTGCTTCCTGTGAGGCCATCTTCACCACACCAGGGCCTGTACTTTTGGCTGAGGCCATCCACATTACACCAGGCCATTTGGTGCTGTCCGAAACCATCCACATTTCACCAGGGCCTGTGGTCATGGCTGAGGACATTCACATTACACCAGGGCCTGTGGTGCAGGCCAATACGATCCACATTTCACCAGGGCCTGTACTTTTGGCTGAGGCCATCCACATTACACCAGTCCATTTGGTGCTGTCCGAAACCATCCAGATTTCACCAGGGCTTGTGTTGCTGGCTGATGACATCCACAACACAGAAGGGCCTGTGAAACTGGCTGATGCCATCCACATTACACCAGGGCCAGTGGTGTTGGCTGAGGCCATCCACATTACACCAGAGCCTGTGGTGCTGGCCAATACCATCCACATTTCACCAGGGCCTGTGTTGTTGGCTCAGGCCATCCACATTACACCAGGGACAGTGCTTCCTGTCAGGCCATCTTCACCACACCAGGGCCTGTGGTGCTGGCCAATACCATCCACATTACACCAGGGCCAGTATTGTTGGCTCAGGCCATCCACATTACACCACTGCCAGTGCTTCCTGCGATGCCATCATCACCAAACCAGGGCCTGTGGTGCTGCCTGAGGCCATCCACATTACAGCAGCGCCTGTCCTACTCTTTGATACCAAACACATTTCACCAGGGCTTGTGTTGCTGGCTGATGCGATCCACAATACACAAGGGCCTGTGCTTCTGGCTGAGGACATTCACATTACACCAGTGCCTGTGGTGCTGGCTAATACCATCTACATTTCACCAGGGCCAGTGTTTTTGGATGAGGCCATCCAAATTACAACAGGGACAGTGCTTCCTGTGAGGCCATCATCACCACACCAGGGCCTGCAGTGCTGGCTGATACCATCCACATTCCACCTGGGCCAGTGTTGGTAGATGAGGCCATCCACATTACAACAGGGCCTGTGCTACTGGCTAAGGCCATCCACATTATACCACGGCATGTCCTCCCTGTGAGGCCATTATCACCACACCAGGGCCTGTGGTGCTGGCTGATACCATCTACATTACACAAGGGCCAGTGCTGCTACCCTTCCACATTACACAATGACATGTGTTGATGGTCGAAAACCATCCACATTTCACAAGGGCCAGTGGTGTTGCCTGGCTGATGCCATTCACAATACTCAAGGTGCTACTGGATGATGCCATCTACATTACACCAGGGCCTGTGGTGCTGGCCAATACAACCGACATTTCACCAGGGCCAGTGTTGGTTGCTGAGGCCATCTTCACCACACCAGGGACTGTGCTATTGGCTGAACCCATCCACATTACATCAGGGCCATTAGTCCTTGCCGATGTCATCCACATTTCACCAGGCCCAGTCGTGTTGGCTAAGGCCATCCACATTACACCAAGGTCTGTGGTTCTGGCCATTACCATTCACATTTCAGCTGGGCTAGTGTTGGTAGATGAGGCCATCCACATTGCAACACGGCTTGTGCTACTCGTTGATGCCATCCACATTACACCAGGGCCTGTGTTGTTGGCTCAGGCCATCCACATTACACAACTGCCAGTGCTTCCTGTGATGCCATCATCACCAAACCAGGGCCTGTGGTGCTGGCTGAGGCCATCCACATTACAGCAGGGCCTGTGCTACTCTTTGATACCAACCACATTTCACCAGGGCTTGTGTTGCTGGCTGATGTGATCCACAATACACAAGGGCCTGTGCCTCTGGCTGAGGACATTCACATTACACCAGTGCCTGTGGTGCTGGCTAATACCATCTACATTTCACCAGGGCCAGTGTTTTTGGATGAGGCCATCCAAATTACAACAGGGACAGTGCTTCCTGTGAGGCCATCATCACCACACCAGGGCCTGTAGTGCTGGCTGATACCATCCACATTCCACCTGGGCCAGTGTTGGTAGATGAGGCCATCCACATTACAACAGGGCCTGTGCTACTGGCTAAGGCCATCCACATTATACCACGGCATGTCCTCCCTGTGAGGCCATTATCACCACACCAGGGCCTGTGGTGCTGGCTGATACCATCTACATTACACAAGGGCCAGTGCTGCTACCCTTCCACATTACACAATGACATGTGTTGATGGTCGAAAACCATCCACATTTCACAAGGGCCAGTGGTGTTGCCTGGCTGATGCCATTCACAATACTCAAGGTGCTACTGGATGATGCCATCTACATTACACCAGGGCCTGTGGTGCTGGCCAATACAACCGACATTTCACCAGGGCCAGTGTTGGTTGCTGAGGCCATCTTCACCACACCAGGGACTGTGCTATTGGCTGAACCCATCCACATTACATCAGGGCCATTGGTCCTTGCCGATGTCATCCACATTTCACCAGGCCCAGTCGTGTTGGCTAAGGCCATCCACATTACACCAAGGTCTGTGGTTCTGGCCATTACCATTCACATTTCAGCTGGGCTAGTGTTGGTAGATGAGGCCATCCACATTGCAACACGGCTTGTGCTACTCGTTGATGCCAGCCACATTACACCAGGGCCTGTGTTGTTGGCTCAGGCCATCCACATTACACAACTGCCAGTGCTTCCTGTGATGCCATCATCACCAAACCAGGGCCTGTGGTGCTGGCTGAGGCCATCCACATTACAGCAGGGCCTGTGCTACTCTTTGATACCAACCACATTTCACCAGGGCTTGTGTTGCTGGCTGATGTGATCCACAATACACAAGGGCCTGTGCCTCTGGCTGAGGACATTCACATTACACCAGTGCCTGTGGTGCTGGCTAATACCATCTACATTTCACTAGGGCCAGTGTTGTTGGATGAGGCCATCCAAATTACAACAGGGACAGTGCTTCCTGTGAGGCCTTCATCAACACACCAGGGCCTGTAGTGCTGGCTGATACCATCCACATTCCACCTGGGCCAGTGTTGGTAGATGAGGCCATCCACATTACAACAGGGCCTGTGCTACTGGCTAAGGCCATCCACATTATACCACGGCATGTCCTCCCTGTGAGGCCATTATCACTACACCAGGGCCTTTGGTGCTGGCTGATACCATCTACATTACACAAGGGCCAGTGCTGCTAGCCTTCCACATTACACAAGGACATGTGTTGATGGTCGAAAACCATCCACATTTCACAAGGGCCAGTGGTGTTGCCTGGCTGATGCCATTCACAATACTCAAGGTGCTACTGGATGATGCCATCTACATTACACCAGGGCCTGTGGTGCTGGCCAATACAACCGACATTTCACCAGGGCCAGTGTTGTTTGCTGAGGCCATCTTCACCACACCAGGGACTGTGCTATTGGCTGAAACCATTCACATTACATCAGGGCCATTGGTCCTTGCCGATGTCATCCACATTTCATCAGGCCCAGTGGTGTTGGCTAAGGCCATCCACATTACACCAAGGTCTGTGGTTCTGGCCATTACCATTCACATTTCAGCTGGGCCAGTGTTGGTAGATGAGGCCATCCACATTGCAACACGGCCTGTGCTACTGGCTGAAGCCATCCACATTATACAGGGAGCATGTGCTCCCTGTGAGGCTATCGTCACCACACCAGGGCCTGTATTGCTGGCTTAGGCTATCCACATTGCACCAGGGCTAGTGCTCCCTCTGAGGCCAACTTCGCGACAGCAGGGCCTGTGCTGCTGTCTGAGGTCATCTACATTTCACCAGAGCCTGTGTTGCTGGCTGATGTGATCTACATTACAAAACGGCCTGTGCTACTCGTTGATGCCATCCACATTAAACCAGGGCCAGTGGTGTTGGCTGAGGACATTCACATTACGCCAGGGCCTGTGGTGTTGACCAATACCATCCACATTTCACCAGGGCCAGTGTTGCTGGCTGATGACATCCACAATACAGAAGGGCCTGTGATACTGGCTGATGCCATCCACATTACAGCAGGGCCAGTGGTGTTGGCTGAGGCCATCCACATTACACAACGGCCTGTGGTGCTGGCCAATACCATCCACATTTCACCAGGGCCAGTGTTGTTGGATGAGGCCATCCACATTACACCACTGCCAGTGCTTCCTATGATGCCATCATCACCAAACCAGGGCCTGTGGTGCTGGCTGAGGCCATCCACATTACACCAGGGCCTGTGCTACTCGTTGATACCAACAACATTTCACCAGGGCTTGTGTTGCTGGCTGATGCGATCCACAATACACAAGGGCCTTTGCTTCTGGCTGAGGACATTCACATTACACCAGGGCCTGTGGTGCTGGCTAATACCATCCACATTACACAAGGGCCAGTGCTGCTAGCCTTCCACATCACCCAAGGGCCTGTGTTGCTGGCCGAAACCATCCACATTTCACAAGGGCCAGTGGTGTTGCTGGCTGATGCCATTCACAATACTCAAGGGCCTGTGCTACTGGCTGATGCCATCTACATTACACCAGGGCCTGTGGTGCTGGCCAATACCACCGACATTTCACCAGGGCCAGCGTTGTTTGCTGAGGCCATCCACATTACACCAGGGACTGTGCTTCCTGTGAAGACATCTTCACCACACCAGGGACTGTGCTGTTGGCTGAAACCATCCACATTACATCAGGGCCATTGGTCCTTGCCGATGTCATCCACATTTCACCAGGGCCAGTGGTGTTGGCTAAGGCCATCCACATTACACCAAGGTCTGTGGTGCTGGCCATTACCATCCACATTACATCAGGGCCATTGGTCCTTGCCGATGTCATCCACATTTCACCTGGGCCAGTGTTGTTAGATGAGACCATCCACATTACAACAGGGCCTGTGCTACTGGCTGAGGCCATCCACATTATACCACGGGATGTGCTCCCTGTGAGGCTATCGTCACCACACCAGGGCCTGTATTGCTGGCTTAGGCCATCCACATTGCACCAGGGTAGTGCTCCCTCTTAGGCCAACTTCACGACAGCAGGGCCTGCGCTGCTGTCTCAGGTCATGGTAAATGGCCTGCGCTTTTCTAGTCCCTAAGAACCCCAAAGCGCTTCACACTACATTCAGTCATTCACCCATTCACACACATTCACACACTGGCGATGGCAAGCTACATTGTAGCCACAGCTGCCCTGGGGCGCAGTGACAGAGGCGAGGCTGCCGGACACTGGCGCCACCGGGCCCTCTGCCCACCACCAGTAGGCAAACACGGGGTTAGTATCTTGCCCAAGGATATTTGGCATGAAGCCAGTCGGCATCCTGGGATCGAACCACCGACCTTCTGGCTGACCTGCTCTGCCACCTGAGCTACAGCCACCCCCTACATTTCACCAGAGCCTGTGTTGCTGGCTGATGTGATCCACATTACACAAGGGCCTGTGCTACTCGTTGATGCCATCCACATTAAACCAGGGCCTGTGGTGCAGGCCGAAACCATCCACATTTCACCAGGGCTTGTGTTGCTGGCTGATGCAATCCACAATACACAAGGGCCTGTGCTACTGGCTGATGCCATCCCAATTACACCAGGGCCAGTGGTGTTGGCTGAGGACATTCACATTACGCCAGGGCCTGTGGTGTTGGCCAATACCATCCACATTACCCAAGGGCCTGTGTTGGTGGCTGATGCCATTCACAATACTCAAGGGCCTGTGCTACTGGCTGATGCCATCTACATTACAGCAGGGCCTGTGGTGCTGGCCAATACCATCGACATTTCACCAAGGCCAGTGTTGTTGGATGAGGCCATCCACATTACACCAGGGACAGTGCTTCCTGTGAGGCCATCTTCACCACACGAGGGCCTGTGCTGCTGGCTGAAGCCATTCAAATTACACCAGGGCCTCTGGTGCTGGCCAATACCATCCACATTTCACCAGGGCCACTGTTGTTGGCTTAGGCCATCCACATTACACCAGAGACTGTGATGCCGGCTTCTACCATCCACATTACACCAGGTCCTGTGCTGGTGGCTGAGGCCATCTACATTGCACCGGGGCCATGGGGTTGGATGAGGACATTAACATTACACCAGGGACTGTGTTGCTGGCTGAGGCCATTCAAATTGCAGTAGGGCCTGTGCTGCTGGCTGAGGCCACCTATATTTCACGAGGGCCTGTGTTGATGGCTGATGCCATCCACAATACACCAGGGCCAGTGATTCCTGTTAGGTCATCTTCACCAGACCAGGGCCTGTGCTGCTAGCCATCCAAATTACCCAAGGGCCTGTGTTGCTGGCCGAAAACAACCACATTTGACCAGGGCCTGTGGTGTTGCTGGATGAGGCCATCCACATTACATCAGGGTCTGTGCTACTCGTTGATACCATCCACATTTAACCAGGGCTTGTGTTGCTGGCTGATGCGATCCACAGTACACAAGGACCTGTGCTACTGGCTGAGGACATTCACATTACACCGTTGTTGGCTGAGGCCATACACTTTACATCAGGGACAGTGCTTCCTGTGAGGCCATCTTCACCACACCAGGGCGTGTACTTTTGGCTGAGGCCATCCACATTACACCAGGGCCTTTGGTGCTGGCCAATACCATCCACATTTCACCAGGCCCTTTGGTGCTGTCTGAAACCATCCACATTTCACCAGGGCTTGTGTTGCTGGCTGATGACATCAACAACACAGAAGGGCCAGTTCTTCCTGTGAGGCCATCATCACCACACCAGGGCATGTGGTGCTGGATGAGGCCATCCACATTACACCAGAGCCTGTGCTACTCGTTGATACCATCCACATTTCACCAGGGCTTGTGTTGCTTTGTATTTCATTCAAAATATTTAACAGTGTCGCAAGAAGCGTGTGGAAAAACCAAGGCGCTGTGATATTATTCTGTTATCATATGTTACCTTATATATGTAATCAAAGTAGTTGAAGTATGATACTGCTGTAGATCATATTATACCCTTTAACATAGAGTGTGTGATCAGTATGTAGTCTTAGTTTGCATTATACTTCTGACTTAAAAGAGTGTGAAAATCCTTAGATCTATTGGATTGACCTGTATTACTAGACACTGTTGAATGTGTTACACTGTGTCTTGACATTTCATACTGCTGAATCATGAAGAGAATGTTGTGTGCAGAGGACCTTGTGCCGATAGTAGAAGAGACAGACCACATTCCATACCCCCACCTTTCAGAAGAGCAGAAAGACAGGGAGCCGAGGTCATAACTTAGGCGCCGTAAAAGAGAAAGAATGTGAATATTTAGGCTTTTACGACTAGGTGGGGGCCACTAGAGACTATAAAAAGCTGAGCAACCCGTCACCATTTTGAGACTTGCTGTGACCCTCTTCAGGCATGTCTCCCCATCATGATGGTTCTTATGCTCTTAAGTGTTGAATTGTATGAAAATAAATGATTGTTGATTGAGCATAAATACACAGAGTATTGTCCTTCCTTCAGCCCAAAGATTCAAAGAATTGGGAGATTTCAACAGCGCAAAATAACTGCCCATGAACTGAGAAAAGTCAAGCGTGCAGCTGCCAAGATGCCACCTGCCACCAGTTTGGCCATGTTTCAGAGCTGCAACATCACTGGAGTGCCCAAAAGCACAAGGTGTGCAATACTCAGAGACATGGCCAAGGTAAGAAAGGCTGAAAGACGACCACCACTGAACAAGACACACAAGCTGAAACGTCAAGACTGGGCCAAGAAATATCTCAAGACTGATTTTTCTAAGGTTTTATGGACTGATGAAATGAGAGTGCGTCTTGGTGGGCCAGACGGATGGGCCCGTGGCTGGATTGGTAATGGGCAGAGAGCTCCAGTCCGACTCAGACGCCAGCAAGGTGGAGGTGGAGTACTGGTTTGGGCTGGTATCATCAAAGATGAGCTTGTGGAGCCTTTTCGGGTTGAGGATGGAGTCAAGCTCAACTCCCAGTCCTACTGCCAGTTTCTGGAAGACACCTTCTTCAAGCAGTGGTACAGGAAGAAGTCTGTATCCTTCAAGAAAAACATGATTTTCATGCAGGACAATCCTCCATCACATGCTTCCAAGTACTCCACAGCGTGGCTGGCAAGAAAGGGTATAAAAGAAGAAAAACTAATGACATGGTCACCTTGCTCACCTGATCTGAACCCCATTGAGAACCTGTGGTCCATCATCAAATGTGAGATTTACAAGGAGGGAAAACAGTACACCTCTCTGAACAGTGTCTGGGAGGCTGGGGTTGCTGCTGCACGCAATGTTGATGGTGAACAGATCAAAACACTGACAGAATCCATGGATAGCAGGCTTTTGAGTGTCCTTGCAAAGAAAGGTGGCTATATTGGTCGCTGATTTTGTTTTGTTTTGTTTTTGAATGTCAGAAATGTATATTTGTGAATGTGGAGATGTTATATTGGTTTCACTGTTAAAAATAAATAATTGAAATGGGTATATATTTGTTTTTTGTTAAGTTGCCTAATAATTATGCACAGTAGTAGTCACCTGCACACACAGATATCCCCGAAAAATAGCTAAAACTAAAAACAAACTAAAAACTGCTTCCACAAACATTCAGCTTTGATATTAATGAGTTTTTTGGGTTCATTGAGAACATGGTTGTTGTTCAATAATAAAATTATTCCTCAAAAATGCAACTTGCCTAATTATTCTGCACTCCCTGTACTGTTTCGCCCGAAACAAAGTATAGGTTTTCATTATGTGAATAACTTGAAAATCTTAGCTCAAACAGCTGCAAAACCTGTTTGCCCAGCACGGGGATATTGAGTTCTATAAGATAAAGCCATGAACATGTTTGTCTGAGTCTTCTATCAAAAGTTACAGCGATTTATATGAAGTTGTTCAAAAACGCTTTATTTCGCCAAGACAATGCGTTTCTCACTGTTACATGCATTTGAATGGGAAACTCGCGTGAAACAAAGTATAGGTTTTCATTATGTGAATAATTTTAAAATCTTAGCTCAAACGGCTGCAAAACCTGTTCTTTTTGGCCAGCACAGGGATATTGAGTTCTATAAGATAAAGCCATAAACATGTTTGTCTGAGTCTTCTATCAAAAGTTACAGCGATTTATATGAAGTTGTACAAAAACGCTTTCTTTCGCCAAGACAGTGCATTTCTCACTGTTACATGCATTTGAATGGGAAACTCGCCTGAGACAAAGTATAGGTTTTCATTATGTGAATAATTTTAAAATCTTAGCTCAAACGGCTGCAAAACCTGTTCTGTTTGCCCAGCACGGGGATATTGAGTTCTATAAGATAAAGCCATAAACATGTTTGTCTGAGTCTTCTATCAAAAGTTACAGCGATTTATATGAAGTTGTGCAAAAACGCTTTATTTCGCCAAGACAGTGCGTTTCTGACGATTACATGCATTTGAATGGGGAACTCGCAGGAAACAAAGTATAGTTTTTCATTATGTGAATAACTTGAAAATCTTAGCTCAAACAGCTACAAAACCTTTTTGCCCAGCACGGGGATATTGAATTCTATAAGATAAAGCCATGAATACGTATATCTGAATCTTCTATCAAAAGTTACACCGATTTATATGAAGTTGTGCAAAAACGCTTTATTTCGCCAAGACAGTGCGTTTCTGACGATTACATGCATTTGAATGGGGAACTCGCAGGAAACAAAGTATAGTTTTTCATTATGTGAATAACTTGAAAATCTTAGCTCAAACAGCTGCAAAACCTTTTTGCCCAGCACGGGGATATTGAATTCTATAAGATAAAGCCATGAATATGTATTTCTGAGTCTTCTATCAAAAGTTACAGCGATTTATATGAAGTTGTACAAAAACGCTTTATTTCGCCAAGACAGTGCGTTTCTGACGATTACATGCATTTGAATGGGAAACTCGCCTGAGACAAAGTATAGGTTTTCATTATGTGAATAATTTTAAAATCTTAGCTGCAAAACCTGTTCTGTTTGCCCAGCACGGGGATATTGAGTTCTATAAGATAAAGCCATAAACATGTTTGTCTGAGTCTTCTATCAAAAGTTACAGCGATTTATATGAAGTTGTACAAAAACGCTTTCTTTCGCCAAGACAGTGCATTTCTCACTGTTACATGCATTTGAATGGGAAACTCGCCTGAGACAAAGTATAGGTTTTCATTATGTGAATAATTTTAAAATCTTAGCTCAAACGGCTGCAAAACCTGTTTGCCCAGCACGGGGATATTGAGTTCTATAAGATAAAGCCATAAACATGTTTGTCTGAGTCTTCTATCAAAAGTTACAGCGATTTATATGAAGTTGTTCAAAAACGCTTTATTTCGCCAAGACAATGCGTTTCTCACTGTTACATGCATTTGAATGGGAAACTCGCCTGAAACAAAGTATAGGTTTTCATTATGTGAATAATTTTAAAATCTTAGCTCAAACGGCTGCAAAACCTGTTCTGTTTGCCCAGCACGGGGATATTGAGTTCTATAAGATAAAGCCATAAACATGTTTGTCTGAGTCTTCTATCAAAAGTTACATTGATTTATATGAAGTTGTTCAAAAACGCTTTATTTCGCCAAGACAATGCGTTTCTCACTGTTACATGCATTTGAATGGGAAACTCGCCTGACACAAAGTATAGGTTTTCATTATGTGAATAATTTTAAAATCTTAGCTCAAACGGCTGCAAAACCTGTTTGCCAGGCACGGGGATATTGAGTTCTATAAGATAAAGCCATAAACATGTTTGTCTGAGTCTTCTATCAAAAGTTACAGCGATTTATATGAAGTTGTTCAAAAACGCTTTATTTCGCCAAGACAATGCGTTTCTCACTGTTACATGCATTTGAATGGGAAACTCGCCTGAAACAAAGTATAGGTTTTCATTATGTGAATAATTTTAAAATCTTAGCTCAAACGGCTGCAAAACCTGTTCTGTTTGCCCAGCACGGGGATATTGAGTTCTATAAGATAAAGCCATAAACATGTTTGTCTGAGTCTTCTATCAAAAGTTACAGCGATTTATATGACGTTGTACAAAAACGCTTTATTTCGCCAAGACAATGCGTTTCTCACTGTTACATGCATTTGAATGGGAAACTCGCCTGAAACAAAGTATAGGTTTTCATTATGTGAATAATTTTAAAATCTTAGCTCAAACGGCTGCAAAACCTTTTTGCCCAGCACGGGGATATTGAGTTCTATAAGATAAAGCCATAAACATGTTTGTCTGAGTCTTCTATCAAAAGTTACAGCGATTTATATGAAGTTGTACAAAAACGCTTTCTTTCGCCAAGACAGTGCGTTTCTCACTGTTACATGCATTTGAATGGGAAACTCGCCTGAAACAAAGTATAGGTTTTCATTATGTGAATAATTTATAAAATCTTAGCTCAAACGGCTGCAAAACCTGTTTGCCCAGCACAGGGATATTGAGTTCTATAAGATAAAGCCATAAACATGTTTGTCTGAGTCTTTTATCAAAAGTTACAGCGATTTATATGAAGTTGTACAAAAACGCTTTATTTCGCCAAGACAGTGCATTTCTCACTGTTACATGCATTTGAATGGGAAACTCGCCTGAGACAAAGTATAGGTTTTCATTATGTGAATAATTTTAAAATCTTAGCTCAAACGGCTGCAAAACATGTTCTGTTTGCCCAGCACGGGGATATTGAGTTCTATAAGATAAAGCCATAAACATGTTTGTCTGAGTCTTCTATCAAAAGTTACATTGATTTATATGAAGTTGTTCAAAAACGCTTTATTTCGCCAAGACAATGCGTTTCTCACTGTTACATGCATTTGAATGGGAAACTCGCCTGAAACAAAGTATAGGTTTTCATTATGTGAATAATTTTTAAAATCTTAGCTCAAACGGCTGCAAAACCTGTTCTGTTTGCCCAGCACGGGGATATTGAGTTCTATAAGATAAAGCCATAAACATGTTTGTCTGAGTCTTCTATCAAAAGTTACAGCGATTTATATGAAGTTGTTCAAAAACGCTTTATTTCGCCAAGACAATGCGTTTCTCACTGTTACATGCATTTGAATGGGAAACTCGCCTGAAACAAAGTATAGGTTTTCATTATGTGAATAATTTTAAAATCTTAGCTCAAACGGCTGCAAAACCTGTTCTGTTTGCCCAGCACGGGGATATTGAGTTCTATAAGATAAAGCCATAAACATGTTTGTCTGAGTCTTCTATCAAAAGTTACAGCGATTTATATGAAGTTGTTCAAAAACGCTTTATTTCGCCAAGACAATGCGTTTCTCACTGTTACATGCATTTGAATGGGAAACTCGCCTGAGACAAAGTATAGGTTTTCATTATGTGAATAATTTTAAAATCTTAGCTCAAACGGCTGCAAAACCTGTTCTGTTTGCCCAGCACGGGGATATTGAGTTCTATAAGATAAAGCCATAAACATGTTTGTCTGAGTCTTCTATCAAAAGTTACAGCGATTTATATGAAGTTGTTCAAAAACGCTTTATTTCGCCAAGACAATGCGTTTCTCACTGTTACATGCATTTGAATGGGAAACTCGCCTGAGACAAAGTATAGGTTTTCATTATGTGAATAATTTTAAAATCTTAGCTCAAACGGCTGCAAAACCTGTTCTGTTTGCCCAGCACGGGGATATTGAGTTCTATAAGATAAAGCCATAAACATGTTTGTCTGAGTCTTCTATCAAAAGTTACAGCGATTTATATGAAGTTGTTCAAAAACGCTTTATTTCGCCAAGACAATGCGTTTCTCACTGTTACATGCATTTGAATGGGAAACTCGCCTGAGACAAAGTATAGGTTTTCATTATGTGAATAATTTTAAAATCTTAGCTCAAACGGCTGCAAAACCTGTTCTGTTTGCCCAGCACGGGGATATTGAGTTCTATAAGATAAAGCCATAAACATGTTTGTCTGAGTCTTCTATCAAAAGTTACAGCGATTTATATGAAGTTGTACAAAAACGCTTTATTTCGCCAAGACAGTGCATTTCTCACTGTTACATGCATTTGAATGGGAAACTCGCCTGAGACAAAGTATAGGTTTTCATTATGTGAATAATTTTAAAATCTTAGCTCAAACGGCTGCAAAACCTGTTCTGTTTGCCCAGCACGGGGATATTGAGTTCTATAAGATAAAGCCATAAACATGTTTGTCTGAGTCTTCTATCAAAAGTTACAGCGATTTATATGAAGTTGTTCAAAAACGCTTTATTTCGCCAAGACAATGCGTTTCTCACTGTTACATGCATTTGAATGGGAAACTCGCCTGAAACAAAGTATAGGTTTTCATTATGTGAATAATTTTAAAATCTTAGCTCAAACGGCTGCAAAACCTGTTCTGTTTGCCCAGCACGGGGATATTGAGTTCTATAAGATAAAGCCATAAACATGTTTGTCTGAGTCTTCTATCAAAAGTTACAGCGATTTATATGAAGTTGTTCAAAAGCGCTTTATTTCGCCAAGACAATGCGTTTCTCACTGTTACATGCATTTGAATGGGAAACTCGCCTGAAACAAAGTATAGGTTTTCATTATGTGAATAATTTTAAAATCTTAGCTCAAACGGCTGCAAAACCTGTTCTGTTTGCCCAGCACGGGGATATTGAGTTCTATAAGATAAAGCCATAAACATGTTTGTCTGAGTCTTCTATCAAAAGTTACAGCGATTTATATGAAGTTGTTCAAAAACGCTTTATTTCGCCAAGACAATGCGTTTCTCACTGTTACATGCATTTGAATGGGAAACTCGCCTGAGACAAAGTATAGGTTTTCATTATGTGAATAATTTTAAAATCTTAGCTCAAACGGCTGCAAAACCTGTTCTGTTTGCCCAGCACGGGGATATTGAGTTCTATAAGATAAAGCCATAAACATGTTTGTCTGAGTCTTCTATCAAAAGTTACAGCGATTTATATGAAGTTGTACAAAAACGCTTTATTTCGCCAAGACAGTGCATTTCTCACTGTTACATGCATTTGAATGGGAAAGTCGCCTGAGACAAAGTATAGGTTTTCATTATGTGAATAATTTTAAAATCTTAGCTCAAACGGCTGCAAAACCTGTTCTGTTTGCCCAGCACGGGGATATTGAGTTCTATAAGATAAAGCCATAAACATGTTTGTCTGAGTCTTCTATCAAAAGTTACAGCGATTTATATGAAGTTGTTCAAAAACGCTTTATTTCGCCAAGACAATGCGTTTCTCACTGTTACATGCATTTGAATGGGAAACTCGCCTGAAACAAAGTATAGGTTTTCATTATGTGAATAATTTTAAAATCTTAGCTCAAACGGCTGCAAAACCTGTTCTGTTTGCCCAGCACGGGGATATTGAGTTCTATAAGATAAAGCCATAAACATGTTTGTCTGAGTCTTCTATCAAAAGTTACAGCGATTTATATGAAGTTGTACAAAAACGCTTTATTTCGCCAAGACAGTGCATTTCTCACTGTTACATGCATTTGAATGGGAAACTCGCCTGAGACAAAGTATAGGTTTTCATTATGTGAATAATTTTAAAATCTTAGCTCAAACGGCTGCAAACCTGTTTGCCCAGCACGGGCATATTGAGTTCTATAAGTCTTCTATCAAAAGTTACAGCGATTTATATGAAGTTGTACAAAAACGCTTTCTTTCGCCAAGACAGTGCATTTCTCACTGTTACATGCATTTGAATGGGAAACTCGCCTGAGACAAAGTATAGGTTTTCATTATGTGAATAATTTTAAAATCTTAGCTCAAACGGCTGCAAAACCTGTTCTGTTTGCCCAGCACGGGGATATTGAGTTCTATAAGATAAAGCCATAAACATGTTTGTCTGAGTCTTCTATCAAAAGTTACAGCGATTTATATGAAGTTGTACAAAAACGCTTTCTTTCGCCAAGACAGTGCATTTCTCACTGTTACATGCATTTGAATGGGAAAGTCGCCTGAGACAAAGTATAGGTTTTCATTATGTGAATAATTTTAAAATCTTAGCTCAAACGGCTGCAAAACCTGTTTGCCCAGCACGGGGATATTGAGTTCTATAAGATAAAACCATACACATGTTTGTCTGAGTCTTCTATCAAAAGTTACAGCGATTTATATGAAGTTGTTCAAAAACGCTTTATTTCGCCAAGACAATGCGTTTCTCACTGTTACATGCATTTGAATGGGAAACTCGCCTGAAACAAAGTATAGGTTTTCATTATGTGAATAATTTTAAAATCTTAGCTCAAACGGCTGCAAAACCTGTTCTGTTTGCCCAGCACGGGGATATTGAGTTCTATAAGATAAAGCCATACACATGTTTGTCTGAGTCTTCTATCAAAAGTTACAGCGATTTATATGAAGTTGTTCAAAAACGCTTTATTTCGCCAAGACAATGCGTTTCTCACTGTTACATGCATTTGAATGGGAAACTCGCCTGAAACAAAGTATAGGTTTTCATTATGTGAATAATTTTAAAATCTTAGCTCAAACGGCTGCAAAACCTGTTTGCCAGGCACGGGGATATTGAGTTCTATAAGATAAAGCCATAAACATGTTTGTCTGAGTCTTCTATCAAAAGTTACAGCGATTTATATGAAGTTGTTCAAAAACGCTTTATTTCGCCAAGACAATGCGTTTCTCACTGTTACATGCATTTGAATGGGAAACTCGCCTGAAACAAAGTATAGGTTTTCATTATGTGAATAATTTTAAAATCTTAGCTCAAACGGCTGCAAAACCTGTTCTGTTTGCCCAGCACGGGGATATTGAGTTCTATAAGATAAAGCCATAAACATGTTTGTCTGAGTCTTCTATCAAAAGTTACAGCGATTTATATGACGTTGTACAAAAACGCTTTATTTCGCCAAGACAATGCGTTTCTCACTGTTACATGCATTTGAATGGGAAACTCGCCTGAGACAAAGTATAGGTTTTCATTATGTGAATAATTTTAAAATCTTAGCTCAAACGGCTGCAAAACCTTTTTGCCCAGCACGGGGATATTGAGTTCTATAAGATAAAGCCATAAACATGTTTGTCTGAGTCTTCTATCAAAAGTTACAGCGATTTATATGAAGTTGTACAAAAACGCTTTCTTTCGCCAAGACAGTGCGTTTCTCACTGTTACATGCATTTGAATGGGAAACTCGCCTGAAACAAAGTATAGGTTTTCATTATGTGAATAATTTATAAAATCTTAGCTCAAACGGCTGCAAAACCTGTTTGCCCAGCACAGGGATATTGAGTTCTATAAGATAAAGCCATAAACATGTTTGTCTGAGTCTTTTATCAAAAGTTACAGCGATTTATATGAAGTTGTACAAATACGCTTTATTTCGCCAAGACAGTGCATTTCTCACTGTTACATGCATTTGAATGGGAAACTCGCCTGAGACAAAGTATAGGTTTTCATTATGTGAATAATTTTAAAATCTTAGCTCAAACGGCTGCAAAACATGTTCTGTTTGCCCAGCACGGGGATATTGAGTTCTATAAGATAAAGCCATAAACATGTTTGTCTGAGTCTTCTATCAAAAGTTACAGCGATTTATATGAAGTTGTTCAAAAACGCTTTATTTCGCCAAGACAATGCGTTTCTCACTGTTACATGCATTTGAATGGGAAACTCGCCTGAAACAAAGTATAGGTTTTCATTATGTGAATAATTTTAAAATCTTAGCTCAAACGGCTGCAAAACCTGTTCTGTTTGCCCAGCACGGGGATATTGAGTTCTATAAGATAAAGCCATAAACATGTTTGTCTGAGTCTTCTATCAAAAGTTACAGCGATTTATATGAAGTTGTTCAAAAACGCTTTATTTCGCCAAGACAATGCGTTTCTCACTGTTACATGCATTTGAATGGGAAACTCGCCTGAAACAAAGTATAGGTTTTCATTATGTGAATAATTTTAAAATCTTAGCTCAAACGGCTGCAAAACCTGTTCTGTTTGCCCAGCACGGGGATATTGAGTTCTATAAGATAAAGCCATAAACATGTTTGTCTGAGTCTTCTATCAAAAGTTACAGCGATTTATATGAAGTTGTTCAAAAACGCTTTATTTCGCCAAGACAATGCGTTTCTCACTGTTACATGCATTTGAATGGGAAACTCGCCTGAGACAAAGTATAGGTTTTCATTATGTGAATAATTTTAAAATCTTAGCTCAAACGGCTGCAAAACCTGTTCTGTTTGCCCAGCACGGGGATATTGAGTTCTATAAGATAAAGCCATAAACATGTTTGTCTGAGTCTTCTATCAAAAGTTACAGCGATTTATATGAAGTTGTTCAAAAACGCTTTATTTCGCCAAGACAATGCGTTTCTCACTGTTACATGCATTTGAATGGGAAACTCGCCTGAGACAAAGTATAGGTTTTCATTATGTGAATAATTTTAAAATCTTAGCTCAAACGGCTGCAAAACCTGTTCTGTTTGCCCAGCACGGGGATATTGAGTTCTATAAGATAAAGCCATAAACATGTTTGTCTGAGTCTTCTATCAAAAGTTACAGCGATTTATATGAAGTTGTTCAAAAACGCTTTATTTCGCCAAGACAATGCGTTTCTCACTGTTACATGCATTTGAATGGGAAACTCGCCTGAGACAAAGTATAGGTTTTCATTATGTGAATAATTTTAAAATCTTAGCTCAAACGGCTGCAAAACCTGTTCTGTTTGCCCAGCACGGGGATATTGAGTTCTATAAGATAAAGCCATAAACATGTTTGTCTGAGTCTTCTATCAAAAGTTACAGCGATTTATATGAAGTTGTACAAAAACGCTTTATTTCGCCAAGACAGTGCATTTCTCACTGTTACATGCATTTGAATGGGAAACTCGCCTGAGACAAAGTATAGGTTTTCATTATGTGAATAATTTTAAAATCTTAGCTCAAACGGCTGCAAAACCTGTTTGCCCAGCACGGGGATATTGAGTTCTATAAGATAAAGCCATAAACATGTTTGTCTGAGTCTTCTATCAAAAGTTACAGCGATTTATATGAAGTTGTTCAAAAACGCTTTATTTCGCCAAGACAATGCGTTTCTCACTGTTACATGCATTTGAATGGGAAACTCGCCTGAAACAAAGTATAGGTTTTCATTATGTGAATAATTTTAAAATCTTAGCTCAAACGGCTGCAAAACCTGTTCTGTTTGCCCAGCACGGGGATATTGAGTTCTATAAGATAAAGCCATAAACATGTTTGTCTGAGTCTTCTATCAAAAGTTACAGCGATTTATATGAAGTTGTTCAAAAGCGCTTTATTTCGCCAAGACAATGCGTTTCTCACTGTTACATGCATTTGAATGGGAAACTCGCCTGAAACAAAGTATAGGTTTTCATTATGTGAATAATTTTAAAATCTTAGCTCAAACGGCTGCAAAACCTGTTCTGTTTGCCCAGCACGGGGATATTGAGTTCTATAAGATAAAGCCATAAACATGTTTGTCTGAGTCTTCTATCAAAAGTTACAGCGATTTATATGAAGTTGTTCAAAAACGCTTTATTTCGCCAAGACAATGCGTTTCTCACTGTTACATGCATTTGAATGGGAAACTCGCCTGAGACAAAGTATAGGTTTTCATTATGTGAATAATTTTAAAATCTTAGCTCAAACGGCTGCAAAACCTGTTCTGTTTGCCCAGCACGGGGATATTGAGTTCTATAAGATAAAGCCATAAACATGTTTGTCTGAGTCTTCTATCAAAAGTTACAGCGATTTATATGAAGTTGTACAAAAACGCTTTATTTCGCCAAGACAGTGCATTTCTCACTGTTACATGCATTTGAATGGGAAAGTCGCCTGAGACAAAGTATAGGTTTTCATTATGTGAATAATTTTAAAATCTTAGCTCAAACGGCTGCAAAACCTGTTCTGTTTGCCCAGCACGGGGATATTGAGTTCTATAAGATAAAGCCATAAACATGTTTGTCTGAGTCTTCTATCAAAAGTTACAGCGATTTATATGAAGTTGTTCAAAAACGCTTTATTTCGCCAAGACAATGCGTTTCTCACTGTTACATGCATTTGAATGGGAAACTCGCCTGAAACAAAGTATAGGTTTTCATTATGTGAATAATTTTAAAATCTTAGCTCAAACGGCTGCAAAACCTGTTCTGTTTGCCCAGCACGGGGATATTGAGTTCTATAAGATAAAGCCATAAACATGTTTGTCTGAGTCTTCTATCAAAAGTTACAGCGATTTATATGAAGTTGTACAAAAACGCTTTATTTCGCCAAGACAGTGCATTTCTCACTGTTACATGCATTTGAATGGGAAACTCGCCTGAGACAAAGTATAGGTTTTCATTATGTGAATAATTTTAAAATCTTAGCTCAAACGGCTGCAAAACCTGTTCTGTTTGCCCAGCACGGGGATATTGAGTTCTATAAGATAAAGCCATAAACATGTTTGCCTGAGTCTTCTATCAAAAGTTACAGCGATTTATAAGAAGTTGTTCAAAAACGCTTTATTTCGCCAAGACAATGCGTTTCTCACTGTTACATGCATTTGAATGGGAAACTCGCTTGAAACAAAGTATAGGTTTTCATTATGTGAATAATTTTAAAATCTTAGCTCAAACGGCTGCAAAACCTGTTTGCCCAGCACAGGGATATTGAGTTCTATAAGATAAAGCCATAAACATGTTTGTCTGAGTCTTCTATCAAAAGTTACAGCGATTTATATGAAGTTGTTCAAAAACGCTTTATTTCGCCAAGACAATTCGTTTCTCACTGTTACATGCATTTGAATGGGAAACTCGCCTGAAACAAAGTATAGGTTTTCATTATGTGAATAATTTTAAAATCTTAGCTCAAACGGCTGCAAAACCTGTTCTGTTTGCCCAGCACGGGGATATTGAGTTCTATAAGATAAAGCCATAAACATGTTTGTCTGAGTCTTCTATCAAAAGTTACAGCGATTTATATGAAGTTGTACAAAAACGCTTTCTTTCGCCAAGACAGTGCATTTCTCACTGTTACATGCATTTGAATGGGAAACTCGCCTGAGACAAAGTATAGGTTTTCATTATGTGAATAATTTTAAAATCTTAGCTCAAACGGCTGCAAAACCTGTTCTGTTTGCCCAGCACGGGGATATTGAGTTCTATAAGATAAAGCCATGAATACGTATATCTGAATCTTCTATCAAAAGTTACACCGATTTATATGAAGTTGTTCAAAAGCGCTTTATTTCACCAAGACAATGCGTTTCTCACTGTTACATGCATTTGAATGGGAAACTCGCCTGAAACAAAGTATAGGTTTTCATTATGTGAATAATTTTAAAATCTTAGCTCAAACGGCTGCAAAACCTGTTCTGTTTGCCCAGCACGGGGATATTGAGTTCTATAAGATAAAGCCATAAACATGTTTGTCTGAGTCTTCTATCAAAAGTTACAGCGATTTATATGAAGTTGTTCAAAAACGCTTTCTTTCGCCAAGACAGTGCATTTCTCACTGTTACATGCATTTGAATGGGAAACTCGCCTGAGACAAAGTATAGGTTTTCATTATGTGAATAATTTTAAAATCTTAGCTCAAACGGCTGCAAAACCTGTTCTGTTTGCCCAGCACGGGGATATTGAGTTCTATAAGATAAAGCCATAAACATGTTTGTCTGAGTCTTCTATCAAAAGTTACAGCGATTTATATGAAGTTGTACAAAAACGCTTTATTTCGCCAAGACAGTGCATTTCTCACTGTTACATGCATTTGAATGGGAAACTCGCCTGAGACAAAGTATAGGTTTTCATTATGTGAATAATTTTAAAATCTTAGCTCAAACGGCTGCAAACCTGTTTGCCCAGCACGGGCATATTGAGTTCTATAAGTCTTCTATCAAAAGTTACAGCGATTTATATGAAGTTGTACAAAAACGCTTTCTTTCGCCAAGACAGTGCATTTCTCACTGTTACATGCATTTGAATGGGAAACTCGCCTGAAACAAAGTATAGGTTTTCATTATGTGAATAATTTTAAAATCTTAGCTCAAACAGCTGCAAAACCTGTTTGCCCAGCACGGGGATATTGAGTTCTATAAGATAAAGCCATAAACATGTTTGTCTGAGTCTTCTATCAAAAGTTACAGCGATTTATATGAAGTTGTTCAAAAACGCTTTATTTCGCCAAGACAATGCGTTTCTCACTGTTACATGCATTTGAATGGGAAACTCGCCTGAAACAAAGTATAGGTTTTCATTATGTGAATAATTTTAAAATCTTAGCTCAAACGGCTGCAAAACCTGTTCTGTTTGCCCAGCACGGGGATATTGAGTTCTATGAGATAAAACCATAAACATGTTTGTCTGAGTCTTCTATCAAAAGTTACAGCGATTTATATGAAGTTGTACAAAAACGCTTTCTTTCGCCAAGACAGTGCATTTCTCACTGTTACATGCATTTGAATGGGAAACTCGCCTGAGACAAAGTATAGGTTTTCATTATGTGAATAATTTTAAAATCTTAGCTCAAACGGCTGCAAAACCTGTTTGCCCAGCACGGGGATATTGAGTTCTATAAGATAAAGCCATAAACATGTTTGTCTGAGTCTTCTATCAAAAGTTACAGCGATTTATATGAAGTTGTTCAAAAACGCTTTATTTCGCCAAGACAATGCGTTTCTCACTGTTACATGCATTTGAATGGGAAACTCGCCTGAAACAAAGTATAGGTTTTCATTATGTGAATAATTTTAAAATCTTAGCTCAAACGGCTGCAAAACCTGTTCTGTTTGCCCAGCACGGGGATATTGAGTTCTATAAGATAAAGCCATAAACATGTTTGTCTGAGTCTTCTATCAAAAGTTACAGCGATTTATATGAAGTTGTACAAAAACGCTTTCTTTCGCCAAGACAGTGCATTTCTCACTGTTACATGCATTTGAATGGGAAACTCGCCTGAGACAAAGTATAGGTTTTCATTATGTGAATAATTTTAAAATCTTAGCTCAAACGGCTGCAAAACCTGTTCTGTTTGCCCAGCACGGGGATATTGAGTTCTATAAGATAAAGCCATGAATACGTATATCTGAATCTTCTATCAAAAGTTACACCGATTTATATGAAGTTGTTCAAAAGCGCTTTATTTCACCAAGACAATGCGTTTCTCACTGTTACATGCATTTGAATGGGAAACTCGCCTGAAACAAAGTATAGGTTTTCATTATGTGAATAATTTTAAAATCTTAGCTCAAACGGCTGCAAAACCTGTTCTGTTTGCCCAGCACGGGGATATTGAGTTCTATAAGATAAAGCCATAAACATGTTTGTCTGAGTCTTCTATCAAAAGTTACAGCGATTTATATGAAGTTGTTCAAAAACGCTTTATTTCGCCAAGACAATGCATTTCTCACTGTTACATGCATTTGAATGGGAAACTCGCCTGAAACAAAGTATAGGTTTTCATTATGTGAATAATTTTAAAATCTTAGCTCAAACGGCTGCAAAACCTGTTCTGTTTGCCCAGCACGGGGATATTGAGTTCTATAAGATAAAGCCATAAACATGTTTGTCTGAGTCTTCTATCAAAAGTTACAGCGATTTATATGAAGTTGTACAAAAACGCTTTCTTTCGCCAAGACAGTGCATTTCTCACTGTTACATGCATTTGAATGGGAAACTCGCCTGAGACAAAGTATAGGTTTTCATTATGTGAATAATTTTAAAATCTTAGCTCAAACGGCTGCAAAACCTGTTTGCCCAGCACGGGGATATTGAGTTCTATAAGATAAAGCCATAAACATGTTTGTCTGAGTCTTCTATCAAAAGTTACAGCGATTTATATGAAGTTGTTCAAAAACGCTTTATTTCGCCAAGACAATGCGTTTCTCACTGTTACATGCATTTGAATGGGAAACTCGCCTGAAACAAAGTATAGGTTTTCATTATGTGAATAATTTTAAAATCTTAGCTCAAACGGCTGCAAAACCTGTTCTGTTTGCCCAGCACGGGGATATTGAGTTCTATAAGATAAAGCCATAAACATGTTTGTCTGAGTCTTCTATCAAAAGTTACAGCGATTTATATGAAGTTGTTCAAAAGCGCTTTATTTCGCCAAGACAATGCGTTTCTCACTGTTACATGCATTTGAATGGGAAACTCGCCTGAAACAAAGTATAGGTTTTCATTATGTGAATAATTTTAAAATCTTAGCTCAAACGGCTGCAAAACCTGTTCTGTTTGCCCAGCACGGGGATATTGAGTTCTATAAGATAAAGCCATAAACATGTTTGTCTGAGTCTTCTATCAAAAGTTACAGCGATTTATATGAAGTTGTTCAAAAACGCTTTATTTCGCCAAGACAATGCGTTTCTCACTGTTACATGCATTTGAATGGGAAACTCGCCTGAGACAAAGTATAGGTTTTCATTATGTGAATAATTTTAAAATCTTAGCTCAAACGGCTGCAAAACCTGTTCTGTTTGCCCAGCACGGGGATATTGAGTTCTATAAGATAAAGCCATAAACATGTTTGTCTGAGTCTTCTATCAAAAGTTACAGCGATTTATATGAAGTTGTACAAAAACGCTTTATTTCGCCAAGACAGTGCATTTCTCACTGTTACATGCATTTGAATGGGAAAGTCGCCTGAGACAAAGTATAGGTTTTCATTATGTGAATAATTTTAAAATCTTAGCTCAAACGGCTGCAAAACCTGTTCTGTTTGCCCAGCACGGGGATATTGAGTTCTATAAGATAAAGCCATAAACATGTTTGTCTGAGTCTTCTATCAAAAGTTACAGCGATTTATATGAAGTTGTTCAAAAACGCTTTATTTCGCCAAGACAATGCGTTTCTCACTGTTACATGCATTTGAATGGGAAACTCGCCTGAAACAAAGTATAGGTTTTCATTATGTGAATAATTTTAAAATCTTAGCTCAAACGGCTGCAAAACCTGTTCTGTTTGCCCAGCACGGGGATATTGAGTTCTATAAGATAAAGCCATAAACATGTTTGTCTGAGTCTTCTATCAAAAGTTACAGCGATTTATATGAAGTTGTACAAAAACGCTTTATTTCGCCAAGACAGTGCATTTCTCACTGTTACATGCATTTGAATGGGAAACTCGCCTGAGACAAAGTATAGGTTTTCATTATGTGAATAATTTTAAAATCTTAGCTCAAACGGCTGCAAAACCTGTTCTGTTTGCCCAGCACGGGGATATTGAGTTCTATAAGATAAAGCCATAAACATGTTTGCCTGAGTCTTCTATCAAAAGTTACAGCGATTTATAAGAAGTTGTTCAAAAACGCTTTATTTCGCCAAGACAATGCGTTTCTCACTGTTACATGCATTTGAATGGGAAACTCGCTTGAAACAAAGTATAGGTTTTCATTATGTGAATAATTTTAAAATCTTAGCTCAAACGGCTGCAAAACCTGTTTGCCCAGCACAGGGATATTGAGTTCTATAAGATAAAGCCATAAACATGTTTGTCTGAGTCTTCTATCAAAAGTTACAGCGATTTATATGAAGTTGTTCAAAAACGCTTTATTTCGCCAAGACAATTCGTTTCTCACTGTTACATGCATTTGAATGGGAAACTCGCCTGAAACAAAGTATAGGTTTTCATTATGTGAATAATTTTAAAATCTTAGCTCAAACGGCTGCAAAACCTGTTCTGTTTGCCCAGCACGGGGATATTGAGTTCTATAAGATAAAGCCATAAACATGTTTGTCTGAGTCTTCTATCAAAAGTTACAGCGATTTATATGAAGTTGTACAAAAACGCTTTCTTTCGCCAAGACAGTGCATTTCTCACTGTTACATGCATTTGAATGGGAAACTCGCCTGAGACAAAGTATAGGTTTTCATTATGTGAATAATTTTAAAATCTTAGCTCAAACGGCTGCAAAACCTGTTCTGTTTGCCCAGCACGGGGATATTGAGTTCTATAAGATAAAGCCATGAATACGTATATCTGAATCTTCTATCAAAAGTTACACCGATTTATATGAAGTTGTTCAAAAGCGCTTTATTTCACCAAGACAATGCGTTTCTCACTGTTACATGCATTTGAATGGGAAACTCGCCTGAAACAAAGTATAGGTTTTCATTATGTGAATAATTTTAAAATCTTAGCTCAAACGGCTGCAAAACCTGTTCTGTTTGCCCAGCACGGGGATATTGAGTTCTATAAGATAAAGCCATAAACATGTTTGTCTGAGTCTTCTATCAAAAGTTACAGCGATTTATATGAAGTTGTTCAAAAACGCTTTCTTTCGCCAAGACAGTGCATTTCTCACTGTTACATGCATTTGAATGGGAAACTCGCCTGAGACAAAGTATAGGTTTTCATTATGTGAATAATTTTAAAATCTTAGCTCAAACGGCTGCAAAACCTGTTCTGTTTGCCCAGCACGGGGATATTGAGTTCTATAAGATAAAGCCATAAACATGTTTGTCTGAGTCTTCTATCAAAGGTTACAGCGATTTATATGAAGTTGTACAAAAACGCTTTATTTCGCCAAGACAGTGCATTTCTCACTGTTACATGCATTTGAATGGGAAACTCGCCTGAGACAAAGTATAGGTTTTCATTATGTGAATAATTTTAAAATCTTAGCTCAAACGGCTGCAAACCTGTTTGCCCAGCACGGGCATATTGAGTTCTATAAGTCTTCTATCAAAAGTTACAGCGATTTATATGAAGTTGTACAAAAACGCTTTCTTTCGCCAAGACAGTGCATTTCTCACTGTTACATGCATTTGAATGGGAAACTCGCCTGAAACAAAGTATAGGTTTTCATTATGTGAATAATTTTAAAATCTTAGCTCAAACAGCTGCAAAACCTGTTTGCCCAGCACGGGGATATTGAGTTCTATAAGATAAAGCCATAAACATGTTTGTCTGAGTCTTCTATCAAAAGTTACAGCGATTTATATGAAGTTGTTCAAAAACGCTTTATTTCGCCAAGACAATGCGTTTCTCACTGTTACATGCATTTGAATGGGAAACTCGCCTGAAACAAAGTATAGGTTTTCATTATGTGAATAATTTTAAAATCTTAGCTCAAACGGCTGCAAAACCTGTTCTGTTTGCCCAGCACGGGGATATTGAGTTCTATGAGATAAAACCATAAACATGTTTGTCTGAGTCTTCTATCAAAAGTTACAGCGATTTATATGAAGTTGTACAAAAACGCTTTCTTTCGCCAAGACAGTGCATTTCTCACTGTTACATGCATTTGAATGGGAAACTCGCCTGAGACAAAGTATAGGTTTTCATTATGTGAATAATTTTAAAATCTTAGCTCAAACGGCTGCAAAACCTGTTTGCCCAGCACGGGGATATTGAGTTCTATAAGATAAAGCCATAAACATGTTTGTCTGAGTCTTCTATCAAAAGTTACAGCGATTTATATGAAGTTGTTCAAAAACGCTTTATTTCGCCAAGACAATGCGTTTCTCACTGTTACATGCATTTGAATGGGAAACTCGCCTGAAACAAAGTATAGGTTTTCATTATGTGAATAATTTTAAAATCTTAGCTCAAACGGCTGCAAAACCTGTTCTGTTTGCCCAGCACGGGGATATTGAGTTCTATAAGATAAAGCCATAAACATGTTTGTCTGAGTCTTCTATCAAAAGTTACAGCGATTTATATGAAGTTGTACAAAAACGCTTTCTTTCGCCAAGACAGTGCATTTCTCACTGTTACATGCATTTGAATGGGAAACTCGCCTGAGACAAAGTATAGGTTTTCATTATGTGAATAATTTTAAAATCTTAGCTCAAACGGCTGCAAAACCTGTTCTGTTTGCCCAGCACGGGGATATTGAGTTCTATAAGATAAAGCCATGAATACGTATATCTGAATCTTCTATCAAAAGTTACACCGATTTATATGAAGTTGTTCAAAAGCGCTTTATTTCACCAAGACAATGCGTTTCTCACTGTTACATGCATTTGAATGGGAAACTCGCCTGAAACAAAGTATAGGTTTTCATTATGTGAATAATTTTAAAATCTTAGCTCAAACGGCTGCAAAACCTGTTCTGTTTGCCCAGCACGGGGATATTGAGTTCTATAAGATAAAGCCATAAACATGTTTGTCTGAGTCTTCTATCAAAAGTTACAGCGATTTATATGAAGTTGTTCAAAAACGCTTTATTTCGCCAAGACAATGCATTTCTCACTGTTACATGCATTTGAATGGGAAACTCGCCTGAAACAAAGTATAGGTTTTCATTATGTGAATAATTTTAAAATCTTAGCTCAAACGGCTGCAAAACCTGTTCTGTTTGCCCAGCACGGGGATATTGAGTTCTATAAGATAAAGCCATAAACATGTTTGTCTGAGTCTTCTATCAAAAGTTACAGCGATTTATATGAAGTTGTACAAAAACGCTTTCTTTCGCCAAGACAGTGCATTTCTCACTGTTACATGCATTTGAATGGGAAACTCGCCTGAGACAAAGTATAGGTTTTCATTATGTGAATAATTTTAAAATCTTAGCTCAAACGGCTGCAAAACCTGTTCTGTTTGCCCAGCACGGGGATATTGAGTTCTATAAGATAAAGCCATAAACATGTTTGTCTGAGTCTTCTATCAAAAGTTACAGCGATTTATATGAAGTTGTTCAAAAACGCTTTATTTCGCCAAGACAATGCGTTTCTCACTGTTACATGCATTTGAATGGGAAACTCGCCTGAGACAAAGTATAGGTTTTCATTATGTGAATAATTTTAAAATCTTAGCTCAAACGGCTGCAAAACCTGTTCTGTTTGCCCAGCACGGGGATATTGAGTTCTATAAGATAAAGCCATAAACATGTTTGTCTGAGTCTTCTATCAAAAGTTACAGCGATTTATATGAAGTTGTACAAAAACGCTTTATTTCGCCAAGACAGTGCATTTCTCACTGTTACATGCATTTGAATGGGAAACTCGCCTGAGACAAAGTATAGGTTTTCATTATGTGAATAATTTTAAAATCTTAGCTCAAACGGCTGCAAACCTGTTTGCCCAGCACGGGCATATTGAGTTCTATAAGTCTTCTATCAAAAGTTACAGCGATTTATATGAAGTTGTACAAAAACGCTTTCTTTCGCCAAGACAGTGCATTTCTCACTGTTACATGCATTTGAATGGGAAACTCGCCTGAGACAAAGTATAGGTTTTCATTATGTGAATAATTTTAAAATCTTAGCTCAAACGGCTGCAAAACCTGTTCTGTTTGCCCAGCACGGGGATATTGAGTTCTATAAGATAAAGCCATAAACATGTTTGTCTGAGTCTTCTATCAAAAGTTACAGCGATTTATATGAAGTTGTTCAAAAACGCTTTATTTCGCCAAGACAATGCGTTTCTCACTGTTACATGCATTTGAATGGGAAACTCGCCTGAAACAAAGTATAGGTTTTCATTATGTGAATAATTTTAAAATCTTAGCTCAAACGGCTGCAAAACCTGTTCTGTTTGCCCAGCACGGGGATATTGAGTTCTATGAGATAAAACCATAAACATGTTTGTCTGAGTCTTCTATCAAAAGTTACAGCGATTTATATGAAGTTGTACAAAAACGCTTTCTTTCGCCAAGACAGTGCATTTCTCACTGTTACATGCATTTGAATGGGAAACTCGCCTGAGACAAAGTATAGGTTTTCATTATGTGAATAATTTTAAAATCTTAGCTCAAACGGCTGCAAAACCTGTTTGCCCAGCACGGGGATATTGAGTTCTATAAGATAAAGCCATAAACATGTTTGTCTGAGTCTTCTATCAAAAGTTACAGCGATTTATATGAAGTTGTTCAAAAACGCTTTATTTCGCCAAGACAATGCGTTTCTCACTGTTACATGCATTTGAATGGGAAACTCGCCTGAAACAAAGTATAGGTTTTCATTATGTGAATAATTCTAAAATCTTAGCTCAAACGGCTGCAAAACCTGTTCTGTTTGCCCAGCACAGGGATATTGAGTTCTATAAGATAAAGCCATAAACATGTTTGTCTGAGTCTTCTATCAAAAGTTACAGCGATTTATATGAAGTTGTACAAAAACGCTTTCTTTCGCCAAGACAGTGCATTTCTCACTGTTACATGCATTTGAATGGGAAACTCGCCTGAGACAAAGTATAGGTTTTCATTATGTGAATAATTTTAAAATCTTAGCTCAAACGGCTGCAAAACCTGTTCTGTTTGCCCAGCACGGGGATATTGAGTTCTATAAGATAAAGCCATGAATACGTATATCTGAATCTTCTATCAAAAGTTACACCGATTTATATGAAGTTGTTCAAAAGCGCTTTATTTCACCAAGACAATGCGTTTCTCACTGTTACATGCATTTGAATGGGAAACTCGCCTGAAACAAAGTATAGGTTTTCATTATGTGAATAATTTTAAAATCTTAGCTCAAACGGCTGCAAAACCTGTTCTGTTTGCCCAGCACGGGGATATTGAGTTCTATAAGATAAAGCCATAAACATGTTTGTCTGAGTCTTCTATCAAAAGTTACAGCGATTTATATGAAGTTGTTCAAAAACGCTTTATTTCGCCAAGACAATGCATTTCTCACTGTTACATGCATTTGAATGGGAAACTCGCCTGAAACAAAGTATAGATTTTCATTATGTGAATAATTTTAAAATCTTAGCTCAAACGGCTGCAAAACCTGTTCTGTTTGCCCAGCACGGGGATATTGAGTTCTATAAGATAAAGCCATAAACATGTTTGTCTGAGTCTTCTATCAAAAGTTACAGCGATTTATATGAAGTTGTACAAAAACGCTTTCTTTCGCCAAGACAGTGCATTTCTCACTGTTACATGCATTTGAATGGGAAACTCGCCTGAGACAAAGTATAGGTTTTCATTATGTGAATAATTTTAAAATCTTAGCTCAAACGGCTGCAAAACCTGTTCTGTTTGCCCAGCACGGGGATATTGAGTTCTATAAGATAAAGCCATAAACATGTTTGTCTGAGTCTTCTATCAAAAGTTACAGCGATTTATATGAAGTTGTACAAAAACGCTTTCTTTCGCCAAGACAGTGCATTTCTCACTGTTACATGCATTTGAATGGGAAACTCGCCTGAGACAAAGTATAGGTTTTCATTATGTGAATAATTTTAAAATCTTAGCTCAAACGGCTGCAAAACCTGTTCTGTTTGCCCAGCACGGGGATATTGAGTTCTATAAGATAAAGCCATAAACATGTTTGTCTGAGTCTTCTATCAAAAGTTACAGCGATTTATATGAAGTTGTACAAAAACGCTTTATTTCGCCAAGACAGTGCATTTCTCACTGTTACATGCATTTGAATGGGAAACTCGCCTGAGACAAAGTATAGGTTTTCATTATGTGAATAATTTTAAAATCTTAGCTCAAACGGCTGCAAACCTGTTTGCCCAGCACGGGCATATTGAGTTCTATAAGTCTTCTATCAAAAGTTACAGCGATTTATATGAAGTTGTACAAAAACGCTTTCTTTCGCCAAGACAGTGCATTTCTCACTGTTACATGCATTTGAATGGGAAACTCGCCTGAGACAAAGTATAGGTTTTCATTATGTGAATAATTTTAAAATCTTAGCTCAAACGGCTGCAAAACCTGTTCTGTTTGCCCAGCACGGGGATATTGAGTTCTATAAGATAAAGCCATAAACATGTTTGTCTGAGTCTTCTATCAAAAGTTACAGCGATTTATATGAAGTTGTTCAAAAACGCTTTATTTCGCCAAGACAATGCGTTTCTCACTGTTACATGCATTTGAATGGGAAACTCGCCTGAAACAAAGTATAGGTTTTCATTATGTGAATAATTTTAAAATCTTAGCTCAAACGGCTGCAAAACCTGTTCTGTTTGCCCAGCACGGGGATATTGAGTTCTATAAGATAAAACCATAAACATGTTTGTCTGAGTCTTCTATCAAAAGTTACAGCGATTTATATGAAGTTGTACAAAAACGCTTTCTTTCGCCAAGACAGTGCATTTCTCACTGTTACATGCATTTGAATGGGAAACTCGCCTGAGACAAAGTATAGGTTTTCATTATGTGAATAATTTTAAAATCTTAGCTCAAACGGCTGCAAAACCTGTTTGCCCAGCACGGGGATATTGAGTTCTATAAGATAAAGCCATAAACATGTTTGTCTGAGTCTTCTATCAAAAGTTACAGCGATTTATATGAAGTTGTTCAAAAACGCTTTATTTCGCCAAGACAATGCGTTTCTCACTGTTACATGCATTTGAATGGGAAACTCGCCTGAAACAAAGTATAGGTTTTCATTATGTGAATAATTTTAAAATCTTAGCTCAAACGGCTGCAAAACCTGTTTGCCCAGCACAGGGATATTGAGTTCTATAAGATAAAGCCATAAACATGTTTGTCTGAGTCTTCTATCAAAAGTTACAGCGATTTATATGAAGTTGTTCAAAAACGCTTTATTTCGCCAAGACAATGCGTTTCTCACTGTTACATGCATTTGAATGGGAAACTCGCCTGAGACAAAGTATAGGTTTTCATTATGTGAATAATTTTAAAATCTTAGCTCAAACGGCTGCAAAACCTGTTCTGTTTGCCCAGCACGGGGATATTGAGTTCTATAAGATAAAGCCATAAACATGTTTGTCTGAGTCTTCTATCAAAAGTTACAGCGATTTATATGAAGTTGTACAAAAACGCTTTCTTTCGCCAAGACAGTGCATTTCTCACTGTTACATGCATTTGAATGGGAAACTCGCCTGAGACAAAGTATAGGTTTTCATTATGTGAATAATTTTAAAATCTTAGCTCAAACAGCTGCAAAACCTGTTTGCCCAGCACGGGGATATTGAGTTCTATAAGATAAAGCCATAAACATGTTTGTCTGAGTCTTCTATCAAAAGTTACAGCGATTTATATGAAGTTGTTCAAAAACGCTTTATTTCGCCAAGACAATGCGTTTCTCACTGTTACATGCATTTGAATGGGAAACTCGCCTGAAACAAAGTATAGGTTTTCATTATGTGAATAATTTTAAAATCTTAGCTCAAACGGCTGCAAAACCTGTTTGCCCAGCACGGGCATATTGAGTTCTATAAGATAAAGCCATAAACATGTTTGTCTGAGTCTTCTATCAAAAGTTACAGCGATTTATATGAAGTTGTACAAAAACGCTTTATTTCGCCAAGACAATGCGTTTCTCACTGTTACATGCATTTGAATGGGAAACTCGCCTGAAACAAAGTATAGGTTTTCATTATGTGAATAATTTTAAAATCTTAGCTCAAACGGCTGCAAAACCTGTTTGCCCAGCACGGGCATACTGAGTTCTATAAGATAAAGCCATAAACATGTTTGTCTGAGTCTTCTATCAAAAGTTACAGCGATTTATATGAAGTTGTTCAAAAACGCTTTATTTCGCCAAGACAATGCGTTTCTCACTGTTACATGCATTTGAATGGGAAACTCGCCTGAAACAAAGTATAGGTTTTCATTATGTGAATAATTTTAAAATCTTAGCTCAAACGGCTGCAAAACCTGTTTGCCCAGCACAGGGATATTGAGTTCTATAAGATAAAGCCATAAACATGTTTGTCTGAGTCTTCTATCAAAAGTTACAGCGATTTATATGAAGTTGTACAAAAACGCTTTATTTCGCCAAGACAATGCGTTTCTCACTGTTACATGCATTTGAATGGGAAACTCGCCTGAAACAAAGTATAGGTTTTCATTATGTGAATAATTTTAAAATCTTAGCTCAAACGGCTGCAAAACCTGTTTGCCCAGCACAGGGATATTGAGTTCTATAAGATAAAGCCATAAACATGTTTGTCTGAGTCTTCTATCAAAAGTTACAGCGATTTATATGAAGTTGTTCAAAAACGCTTTATTTCGCCAAGACAATGCGTTTCTCACTGTTACATGCATTTGAATGGGAAACTCGCCTGAAACAAAGTATAGGTTTTCATTATGTGAATAATTTTAAAATCTTAGCTCAAACGGCTGCAAAACCTGTTTGCCCAGCACGGGCATACTGAGTTCTATAAGATAAAGCCATAAACATGTTTGTCTGAGTCGTCTATCAAAAGTTACAGCGATTTATATGAAGTTGTTCAAAAACGCTTTATTTCGCCAAGACAATGCGTTTCTCACTGTTACATGCATTTGAATGGGAAACTCGCCTGAAACAAAGTATAGGTTTTCATTATGTGAATAATTTTAAAATCTTAGCTCAAACGGCTGCAAAACCTGTTTGCCCAGCACAGGGATATTGAGTTCTATAAGATAAAGCCATAAACATGTTTGTCTGAGTCTTCTATCAAAAGTTACAGCGATTTATATGAAGTTGTTCAAAAACGCTTTATTTCGCCAAGACAATGCGTTTCTCACTGTTACATGCATTTGAATGGGAAACTCGCCTGAAACAAAGTATAGGTTTTCATTATGTGAATAATTTTAAAATCTTAGCTCAAACGGCTGCAAAACCTGTTTGCCCAGCACAGGGATATTGAGTTCTATAAGATAAAGCCATAAACATGTTTGTCTGAGTCTTCTATCAAAAGTTACAGCGATTTATATGAAGTTGTTCAAAAACGCTTTATTTCGCCAAGACAATGCGTTTCTCACTGTTACATGCATTTGAATGGGAAACTCGCCTGAAACAAAGTATAGGTTTTCATTATGTGAATAATTTTAAAATCTTAGCTCAAACGGCTGCAAAACCTGTTTGCCCAGCACGGGGATATTGAGTTCTATAAGATAAAGCCATAAACATGTTTGTCTGAGTCTTCTATCAAAAGTTACAGCGATTTATATGAAGTTGTTCAAAAACGCTTTATTTCGCCAAGACAATGCGTTTCTCACTGTTACATGCATTTGAATGGGAAACTCGCCTGAAACAAAGTATAGGTTTTCATTATGTGAATAATTTTAAAATCTTAGCTCAAACGGCTGCAAAACCTGTTTACCCAGCACAGGGATATTGAGTTCTATAAGATAAAGCCATAAACATGTTTGTCTGAGTCTTCTATCAAAAGTTACAGCGATTTATATGAAGTTGTTCAAAAACGCTTTATTTCGCCAAGACAATGCGTTTCTCACTGTTACATGCATTTGAATGGGAAACTCGCCTGAAACAAAGTATAGGTTTTCATTATGTGAATAATTTTAAAATCTTAGCTCAAACGGCTGCAAAACCTGTTTGCCCAGCACAGGGATATTGAGTTCTATAAGATAAAGCCATAAACATGTTTGTCTGAGTCTTCTATCAAAAGTTACAGCGATTTATATGAAGTTGTTCAAAAACGCTTTATTTCGCCAAGACAATGCGTTTCTCACTGTTACATGCATTTGAATGGGAAACTCGCCTGAAACAAAGTATAGGTTTTCATTATGTGAATAATTTTAAAATCTTAGCTCAAACGGCTGCAAAACCTGTTTGCCCAGCACAGGGATATTGAGTTCTATAAGATAAAGCCATAAACATGTTTGTCTGAGTCTTCTATCAAAAGTTACAGCGATTTATATGAAGTTGTTCAAAAACGCTTTATTTCGCCAAGACAATGCGTTTCTCACTGTTACATGCATTTGAATGGGAAACTCGCCTGAAACAAAGTATAGGTTTTCATTATGTGAATAATTTTAAAATCTTAGCTCAAACGGCTGCAAAACCTGTTTGCCCAGCACAGGGATATTGAGTTCTATAAGATAAAGCCATAAACATGTTTGTCTGAGTCTTCTATCAAAAGTTACAGCGATTTATATGAAGTTGTTCAAAAACGCTTTATTTCGCCAAGACAATGCGTTTCTCACTGTTACATGCATTTGAATGGGAAACTCGCCTGAAACAAAGTATAGGTTTTCATTATGTGAATAATTTTAAAATCTTAGCTCAAACGGCTGCAAAACCTGTTTGCCCAGCACGGGGATATTGAGTTCTATAAGATAAAGCCATAAACATGTTTGTCTGAGTCTTCTATCAAAAGTTACAGCGATTTATATGAAGTTGTTCAAAAACGCTTTATTTCGCCAAGACAATGCGTTTCTCACTGTTACATGCATTTGAATGGGAAACTCGCCTGAAACAAAGTATAGGTTTTCATTATGTGAATAATTTTAAAATCTTAGCTCAAACGGCTGCAAAACCTGTTTACCCAGCACAGGGATATTGAGTTCTATAAGATAAAGCCATAAACATGTTTGTCTGAGTCTTCTATCAAAAGTTACAGCGATTTATATGAAGTTGTTCAAAAACGCTTTATTTCGCCAAGACAATGCGTTTCTCACTGTTACATGCATTTGAATGGGAAACTCGCCTGAAACAAAGTATAGGTTTTCATTATGTGAATAATTTTAAAATCTTAGCTCAAACGGCTGCAAAACCTGTTTGCCCAGCACAGGGATATTGAGTTCTATAAGATAAAGCCATAAACATGTTTGTCTGAGTCTTCTATCAAAAGTTACAGCGATTTATATGAAGTTGTTCAAAAACGCTTCATTTCGCCAAGACAATGCGTTTCTCACTGTTACATGCATTTGAATGGGAAACTCGCCTGAAACAAAGTATAGGTTTTCATTATGTGAATAATTTTAAAATCTTAGCTCAAACGGCTGCAAAACCTGTTTGCCCAGCACGGGCATATTGAGTTCTATAAGATAAAGCCATAAACATGTTTGTCTGAGTCTTCTATCAAAAGTTACAGCGATTTATATGAAGTTGTTCAAAAACGCTTTATTTCGCCAAGACAATGCGTTTCTCACTGTTACATGCATTTGAATGGGAAACTCGCCTGAAACAAAGTATAGGTTTTCATTATGTGAATAATTTTAAAATCTAAGCTCAAACGGCTGCAAAACCTGTTTGCCCAGCACGGG